>NW_022900913.1:51134324-51226526 GCF_012274545.1 Fukomys damarensis | reverse complement strand
CCTTGGGTCCTTCCTGGGTCTGTTGTCGCGCAGGCCGGGAGCTCCCGCGCAGGCCGGGAGCTCGCGCGCACGCCGCCAGGTCCAGATTCTCTATCTATACAAGAAAACTTCTATACACAGCCTATATAATTCACATAATTGGGTTTCTATGTATATTTCTTTGGAATAGTTTCCAGTTCCACGCTGGTTTATTCCAAAAATATTTCAAACTCTTATCTCCTCAATAAATATCTATGCTGTCTGTTGTCGCGCAGGCCGGGAGCTCCCGCGCAGGCCGGGAGCTCGCGCGCACGCCGCCAGGTCCAGATTCTCTATTTCTACAAGAAAACTTCTATACACAGCCTATATAATTCACATAATTGGGTTTCTATGTATATTTCTTTGGAATAGTTTCCAGTTCCACGCTGGTTTATTCCAAAAATATTTCAAACTCTTATCTCCTCAATAACAATATCTATGCATGATCCATAAAGAAGATAATATTTTTGTCTTAAGAAATACTTGTTAACTAATGAATAAGCAAGAAATTTCAAATACAGCCAAAAAGTATTCCTTAAAAAATACAGCGTAGTAAATTTCCTCCAGGACCTCCTCAGGGCAAGCAGTTCAGTGGCCCTATTTCTGTGGTGGAAAGTCTCCAACCAAGTCCGAATAATCTACTCTTCCAATTTCTTTACTGTAAAAGACAATTAATTCCCACCTTATATGGTTTAGAAGATCTAGAAACATTGTATCCAAGTCGTAATTCCATGTCCTGAATTAAATTCTACCAAATATCCAAGTGCTTGATAAAACATATCCTAATAATGCCCTTGTTTTTAAAGAGTGAAAAAAATCAAAGCCAAGATAGGCATTGTGATTGCCTCATCACTGCCAGAAAATGAATGTCTCGTATAGGGCTGGAATTCAGCCTTTCCATTTCTGATCTATTATTTAGAAACTTACTACTTCTGAAAGCTCAGATGCCATTAAGTAGCCCTGACTCCAAGCTCAGGACCTTGTATTTTACAGTAACAGTTCCACCAAGCTCTTTAACATCTGTTTAGCAAATTCTGAATTTGACAGGGAAATAAGTAGGCTGAGGGCAGGGCAAGATAGCCACTTGGCCATTCCAGTCACCCTCCAACTACTGATCTCTCAAGCTTGAATTTCTGATAATTTTATTCTACTCACTCCCTAGCATTAGATTAAATGCTAAATTTAATCTCCCATTGTTGGATTCCACAGAAAGCACTATGACTACTGAAGGGAAGGCATCATAACAGGGTGTACGTGTGAACTTTCACATGTCAAAGAGTGTGTCGTATATCAGATCTGCTTGGGGTCATCATGACTCCAGTGTAACAAGTAGCTAGAGGGATGGAAATCAGACAGACATGAAAATGCTACAATACTAATGTCTATGTGCAACGTTTCTATCCCCTTGCCATTCAGGACATGGCAAGACCTAAGAGATAGTAAGTCTGACAATGCCTAAGTATAGAACTGTTCCAGAATGTGCTGATAGGGTGGTCCTGCTTAGTAAATAAAAACAGTGTGTGCCCCAGTGAATTTGAATTAAAATACATTCAAATATGTATGCCCTAAATATTGCTTGGGATAATGCATTTACTCAAAATATCATTTCTTTATCTGAATTAAAATTTAAATGTGTGGGGCTGGGAATATAACTCAGTGGCACAGTATCTACCTGGCAAGTTCAAGGCCCTGAATTTGATTCTCAGTAAAAACAACAACAAAAATTTCAGTGGTGCCTCATATGTCATCTGGCAACTCTGCTGATTGCGGACTTACTATTTGCAATGTGTGGGGCTTTGAGGGTACATGGAAAACGTCAACAAGGAATTTATGAACTACCCAAAGGGATGATGGGTATACAAACAATAGAAAGTAAAAGTGATTTGTCTTTAAGAAGAAACAATGGAAGGACATTAGTGAGAGACAGAGAACTAGAAGGGTCAACAATAGTAATATGAAGGTGTTTAGAATAGAGTGCAAATATAGGAAAGTGAAAAATCACATGCTTCATCTCTCTTTATATACCACAGGGGTGGGATAGCAGTACTCATCTCTGGATATATAATGTTTTATTTCTCTATCTCTCTTTATCTGTCTGTCTGTCTGTCTGACTGCAGCCAAAAGCTAGCAAAAACAAAACAAAATTCTTCGCAATGAGATTCCTGGCAGCCAAGGAAAAAGCAGAAATACAGTGAATTACCCAATTTTCATTAGTTAATAAATGTAAGACTTCAAATGTATCAGTTTAATCTAAACCCTTTTTCCTTGACATGAGCTCAAGCAGATTTGTTTCCAAGAGTGTAATAAAAGGGCAATGTTAAAAAAATTATCAATGTATCCTTCAGAGTAACTTAGGGCAAAAATGAAGATCTTCCTGTACCACGGGATACTAAATACAACCCAAGGGTTCAATGCAGTGAGTGCACACATATGTGTAAATGCATAAATGTCCATGTATGTTACTGAACCTATGTGCGTGCCTCTCCTCTACACGGACTGGGAAGCTGGGGACTGCGGCACCTAATTTGGTGCAACATTAATGATTTACAGTCCTCCTGAGCTCTTAGTTTGCACTGCTACAACAAAGTACCTGGACTGAGTAATTTATAAAGCACAGAAATTTATTTCTTAAAATTATTATTATTATTTATTTTATTTTTTTGGTACTGGGGATCAAACTCAGGACCCTGCGCTTTTGAGACAGGTGGCAGCACCACTGAGCTACATCCCTGGCTCTATTTCTTAAAATTATGAAGGCTTGCTTGGAAGTGCCAGACCAAGGAGCCAGCACTTGGTGGGCTGAGTGCCTGCTGGTTGAGGCCTCACAAAGAAGAACTGCCAGCCAGCAGGCACCTGGGAAGCTTCCTTTGAAAATACCTAATTCCAGGAATGAGGGCGTGGCCCTCATGGCCCCTCATCTCTTAAAGGCCCCACCTTATGGGGACCACATCAGCAACCCCTGAATTGTAGGGAGCATGATGCCACTCATGTTCTTAGTCAGAAAGAAAGAAACAGACATTTAAATGATATTATTCTCTATTGCACAAGTTTTTCCCCAGGGAGCAAGCCAGCATTGAGTAAAAACAAGGAGGGGACTTCCGGTCACCCTTCCTCCAGGCCAGATCTCACACAAGTGCCACAGACAGTACCATCAAAGAACAGAGAAATTACCTGGCGAGGCAGATAGAGGAAAACAAATTTTCCTCTGACAATATGCTCTGATTAAGCACCTGAATGACAATGGAACATGACAATGACAAATGCAAGCTATCACCACCGAAGTCATTAATATATCAGAAACACTAATTTTATAAATCTTTACACCTCCTGGTTGGCAGCATTTGCATTGCCTTGCCTAGTCTTTTTCCTGTGAAGCTGACAGGAAGTCAGCATCTTTTCAGTTTCCATTCAGAAAGTTAAAAAAAAAATTCTCACATCCTCAGTTCCTTTGATTGGCCACTAAAAATGACCTTTAGGCAAGAGATGGATGGCCTGGTGTGCTCAGTTTCATTAAGGACATAGGGGTAGGATGACCACCAGCAAGTTCCGCTGGAGGAAAAGGTAGGCTTCTTCATACAGCAAGAAAGAAAGTATGTGTATGAAAGGTATGTGGGGGCTATGAAGTGAATGTGGTACCTCCCCTTCCTCCCCCACAGCTGAACACATGTGTTTGTTATATAGCAGCACAAGGCCCTCACCAGAAGCCAACCAGATAGGGTTGCCCCATCTTGGATTTACCAGCTTCTAGAACCATGAGCCAAAATAAAGCTCTTTTTAAACTTACCTATTCACAAGTATTTTCTTATAGAAAAACAAAATGCACTAAGACGGGCCCACAACATCCATTTTTTAGATGAAAGAACTGAGAACTAGCAATGAAAGTACGGTGACCTAGCATTTGACTTGAGACTAGAATCTGGGCCTCAGGTCACTATTTCATGTCCCTGAAACAACAGTGTAGATGTCAAGATGGATCTCCACAGAGTCACATCCCTTGCTTTCAATCTTTAAACTCTATGCCATCCAATCTAGGAATTCAATTCTCTCTCTGATCTACAGGTCTCCTAACACCACCATGTTGCATCCAGCTACCTGCCTCTCCTCGAGAGGATCTAAATGCAATCTGACCTGATTCCAGCATGTGAGCAGGTAGCACACTACATGCACCACTACGCAGCAGAACTGAATTCTGATTGCCCAAAGAAAAAGCCACCAGAGGAGCCAGACGTTGCCCATGTCCATGGGTTTCAGTGTGGCGGGCAATATCACCACCCACAAGGTCCCTGCTTTCCTCAGACTTACCTTCTCATCCCCAATTCTGTACCATAGTTCACAAATTTAATTTGCTCCACAATTTTGGAAAAGATGGCTATGTTTGTATTTGTATGGGAAAGATGCCCACAGTTGTGTTTGTCACTCGATGTAGAGTTTGCAAACAAAAACAAACTTTTGCAAACACTTTTGTTTGCAAACCAAATTGTTCACAGACAAAAGTGTCTGTGAACCAAGAAGCCACTCTGCAAGAATTACTGACTGTGAGATTTAATAGTTACTATTAATTTATGCTATTTTAATTAATAATTCAACACTCTTGATTGTGATATAATCAATTCCACTTTTATGTTTTCTCTACTTTATAGTAAAGACTCAAAAAAGAGCTAAAACCACTTCATCTCACATTGCCTACACATCTCAGGGTAGCAGCATACTTTCTAGGACCCACCCAGAAGTGCACCTTTCACATGGAAAACCAGGTCTTATGTGCCCAGACTCATGCCATTTCATCAGAGTAAAACAGATTCTTGGGGAGGCAAAACACAAAACACCACAGCACTGCATGTACATGTACACACACACACACATACACACACACACACACACACACACACACACCAATGGAGAGAAAAGAAAAAAGAACCTGACTATGCCTCTTCGAAAAATTCCACAGCTTAATAAAATGCTATAAAGAAATAAAATCAGTTCCTTATTCTAAAGGGAATTTTAAGAACAAACAATTTGAATTTTTGATATATGGGTTCAATAAATTCATTCCTTTACTCAGGAAGGACTGAAGTTCATTATTTATAGAATCACATTAGAACACAAGAAATGAGCAGAAGGAGATGAAATAGGGATAGCTCTGTCGTTTGTGGATTTAGCACTCTGTGTATTTTTGGTTCTGTTTTGTTAAGTTTCTAAATTAGCCTACCTGGTTTAAACAGCCTCCTTATAGATATATAGACCCAGACATCTTTCTTCCCCCTTTGTGTGTGATCAAACCAAGGGACGGTCTATCGTGGGCTACATCCTCAACTTTTGTTGTTGCTGCTGCTATTTTGCTCGAGGCAGTGTCTTGCCAAGTTGCCTGGGTGGGACTCAAACTTCTGTCCTGCTTAGGCTTTTTAAAATCATGCCAGCAAAAACTTTAAATTCACCACTACACATCCTCTTTTCTGATATACTTCAAAGAATTTCAGTTACTAGATTTGGTTGGTCACATCCAGTACACCCAGTCAAAGGTCAAGAAGGCCAACTTCTTTTTCAGGTGAAAATAGTGTATCTGTGCTCAAGTTCCTGCCCTAGCACTCTTGAAATTCTCTGTCATCAGTGATTTAAGGCCCAATCTACCTTTTGCTCTGCAAAAGGCACTTCAGAATCTTCAGAGAAGCCAGGACTTCTTTGCAAAACACCACCTGAATGAGCACTCAATAGGACTAAGCTTAAGCCCTACAAACCCTATCTGTACCACATCTGTTGAACTAGCCTCTGCATCACACACATATTAGAGAACAGTCTAGTTTCTCATCTGACTCTTTGTGTAAGGAAAATGTCCATATTCTCCCAGTCTTTAATCAAGCTGTCATCAACTCATTCTCTAATTAATGCTTAGCGCTTCAACTCTGGGAAGCCTTCATTGGTACAAAATACTTGAAGAAGAGGTCTTTCAGTGAAGATTCTACAACACATGAGTTGGCACTGTACAGAAATTGACAGCCATATTGGTCTAGAAATGTTAATTTTTAATTTTTATTTTATTTTTTCCATTTGTACAGGGGTAACGCACTGTATTAAATATGTAAGGGCATATCTACATGGGTTTGATTAAAGAAACTAATAAAGTATTCTCTAAATAATGAAAAAAAAGAATAAGATAAGACTACAAGAGCAAGAAGCAATTTAAATATGTTCGGGGACCATTTTCATCTTCAGAATTAAGGATTATTTTAATCTTACATCATTGCCTTTTCTCTTTTACTTTCCTTTTTAGTTTTATTTTAGGATTCCCTATTTTTAATGTTCATACAGAGATTTCTTTAATCGAAATACCGAATAGTTTCTCTGGTGTGAAACACTATAATAGTACACAGGATCCTAATGAGATAATTAATAATGTGAAATAGGAAGTAAAGGGCTAAAGGTGTAGGGAAAGCGGGAAGGGTGGGGGAAAGGTAATAAGGAGAGGAAAAAAATATGAGTAATTGAAAAAAATGGAAATAAAGTGTCTGTAAATGGGGAGGGGAGGAGGGGGTGAAGGGAGGGCAGGGACAAGGGGAAAAAATGAGAATCGAGACCTATCATGTAAAGGTACAAGATCCCAATAATGAATGTAACTGTACTGTATACCTAAAATGTACCAATAAACTCAATAATAAAAAAAAAGATTCTACAACACAGCTGTGAACAAAGAGGTGGCCATGTGGCAGTTCCTCCACAGCAGGTGACCCAGGGCCTGGGAACTAGGGTGTGAGCACGTTAGAGGGGCAATGACTCATGGGCAGACCATCTGCAGGGGACATGGGCTACAGCAGAAGGCTCCCACAGAGGGGCCCACTGGGAGGCAGCATCTGCCAAAGGAACTGGTGGACAGCTGCCTGTCCCATTAAGTCTGGGTCTCTGGAGATCTTCATACTCTGACAAGGAGAAACTGCAGACACTTACACCAAACATTTGCCTCTAATGTAGAATACCTGGATAGCAGACAAAATGCCCAGGACATAAACTGACACCAGAGCTGTGAAGACTGAGTGGTTTTAATGGCTTCTTAGAGCCATGTCGCCTCACCAGGGAAGTGACAATAATGGAATTGCCGAGTGACTCAGAAAAATGGGTACAGACATCCTCTAGCTTCATAAACTCTTGCTGACGAACTTTGCAACTTTATAAATTCTATGAAAGAATGCAGCACCAATTTTCAAAACAAATAGACGCAAGATTTTTTGAAGTCAATAAAACTTTAAATGTGAATTATTTGTGGATTTGTGGTTTTTTTCTTCCACTTGTTGCTGGCAAAGAACTGAATTCGAGAGTATCACAAGAGAAACACCATTAAGAACTGTGAAATCATTGCCCTTGCAAAGTGTCAAAATGTGCCAGATTTCAGAGCATTAATGTTTCAGGCATCCTTCCGGGGCTGGTTAAGAGAAAGCCAGCCCCTCCTTGCTCACTCACCAAACCCCAACAAACCCCCAAGCCCCAGCTTCTAAGCCAGTTTCCAAGCTTCCTCCGGCTTCTTCGTTCGCCCCCTGAAAACCTCCAACTCTGAGCACCAAAACTTCCTGCTATTCCTACACAGCTCAGCCCCACTCCCTAACCTGCACCATTCTCTCAAATAACCCTCGACCAAGGGCTCCCTAGGAATGTGCTGTGAAACTGACACCCCGGGTTCACACACTTCCCTGGGGGCCTAACCTTTTCCTCAAATAGTAGACAGGCTTCACTTTCAGTTCATGACTCTTCGGACCTCAAGTGGGCTCCCGGCTGAAATCCTACTTCATTTAGAGCTCTGCTTCCTACTCCTTACAACCATTCCACACTGCCTCCCTCCTCAACGCCAAAGGATCCCTTCCAACCTCCACCAAGGTCTCTCACGGGCACTGAGGAAAAGTAAAACCCGAAAATCTCTTCAACTACCTTTATGAGTAGTCAGTGTATTAACATCAGTGATAACAGAAAGGACCATTTAAAGAATAAAATGGTTGCACCTTGAGTCCATAATGTTAAGTGATGTAAAATCAAGCACACAAATTTAAATATTGCGTGGTTTCTCTCATATGAGAAACAATATATAGAGAGAGTGAGAAATAAAAAACAGATACAATAAAAAAGAGAGGAAAGTTATTCTAATTCAGCATGGACAATGTATCTAAAAGTGTACCTTGATTTAGTACAATCGTATTATATGTTTTATATGTTTTTAGCCAATTCGTCCGGTTGTTAAGCTGCATATATGCCAATTCATTTTATAAGGGCATAAATAATTTAATCTGATGCTGGCAAAATAAAAGGTGGGTGATGGGAAGGGGGCAAATAATTGAGATGTGTTATGTTCGTGTAACAATTCCTTACAATAAATGTAATCATTATGTACTGCAAACACTAATTTTTTTTTTTTTTTGGTACCAGGGATTGAACTCAGGCCCTTGCGACTTGCAAGGCAGGTGCTACAACCACCAAGCTAAATCTCCAGCCCCCTAAATTTTTTTAAAAGGAAAAAAAAAGGCTTCAGGAATAGTACTTACTGAAGTACAGCAAGGCCAACAGGTTTTTAGAAGGGAACACAAAGGTTGATCACGTATTAACTCCAGAAGTAATGAATGGCAAATGAGAAATGAAGAAGGAAGACAGGAAAAAAGTATTGACACATACACACTGAAAACCTGTAGTATAAGCAAAGGGGAACCAATGAGAACAACATCAGTGTGGCTCCGCCCTCGTGGATCCCACAATCTATGGGAAAATAAAGAAAACAGGATAAGTTGTAATGGGGGAGATGGCAGGGTGCGAGGACAGTACCTGCAGAAACATATAATCCTGGCAAGTACCTGGGTAGGGGGGTGAAATTATACAGCAGCGTGTGTATGGATCAAAGTAATGGGTAAGGAACAGGAGGACTTTAAGGAAGTGAATCCAAAGAAATGATAAATTACAAGGCAGAAAAAGAAATTAGCAGGAAGATATTCTACTTACAATGCCAGAGAATTAGAATTAACTATATATATGTATGTATATCAATAAACAAGAAAGTTACAGCTATTTTGGAAAGCCTATCTGACATATAAGTCAATGATTTTTTAAAAATGCATAGCCTTGATTCAGTAATTCCAATTCTGAAGTGTATTTAGTGATGTGCTAGTAAATGTTTAATAACCAGATATCTGGCAGGAAGTCTTGAATTTGTAAGGCTAGGAAAAGGAAAAAAAAAGCCAATGTATTAACATCAGGGATAAAGAAAAAGAGCATTCAAAAAACAGACCTCTTATTTTAAGGTAACAGTAAACTTACACATTGTTGTAAGAAATACTACAAGGAGATCCCAGGAACTTCTTTTTACTCACTCCCCACTGTAACGTCTTGAAAATTCATAGTGCCATATCACTATTGGGACACTGACATGGGCACAAGTCAAGAAGGAGAACATGTCCGTCATCCTGAGCATCCTTCCTGTCACTTGTCTTTTATGTCACACGCACTTCCTTCCCATCTTTCCTCCTTGCGCTCTGGCCAACAGGCATCAATTCTCCATTTCTATAATTTTGTCACTTCAACAATGTTGTATTATAAACGGCTTTATTTATAAAGTCTGTAATCTCTTGGAATTGACTTTTTTCCTGTTGGCATAAATCTCTGGAGATCTACGCAGGCTGTGTATCAATAGTTCATTCCTTTTATTGTTGATCAGTGTGTCATATAGATGTAACTAACTGCTTTCACATTTACCCTTGTCCCCTCCTTCCTCCTGTTACAACACAGCAAGTATCACTCCAGTGAAAGATAAAACTTTTCCATGTGCTCAGATTCCCTGCCCGGTCCTCCAGATCACCACCACTTACAACTCTCTAAGACAGCTCTCTCAGACCCTCATACCCTTCCTGCTCACACCTTGCTTATATTTCTAGTTTCTTCCACAGCACAATTTCTCAAAAGAGCTACCTATTAGATGTATCTATCAACACAAAATCCATCTCTGATTCTTTAGTTACCGTTTTCTCATTATTATCCCATTCCATTATAGCTTCTACCTACACTTCATTACTCTCCCCCAAGGTGACCCTGTGACAACACTGCCTAATCCAATGACACGTTCCCATCCTCGTGATACTCTCTCACATGCAGCCACATAGTTTGTCAGTCTGCTCTCTTCAAAAGGATGGTTCTGCTTCTGAAACTCCCCTGGCCTATTTGACATAGTGTCTTATATGCATGTCAAACAGAACCTGCATTCGATGGCTTTACTAAAACCTATTTCTCCCCCAGTCTTCTTAACTTACTCAGTGCCATGCTCCTCCTGCTTCTGTGCAGTTGGACTCTGACCAATGGGCCAGCAGAACCATACTCCCTTACAGCCTCCACACCAGCTAGGACCCAGTGACTGGGTCCCCCCCCAAGCGAATACAAATGGAAATGTGTGTGTCTCACCCAAGGGTCCAGCTTTTAAGGAGTTAGAAAGTTTCTTCTCTCTTTTATTCTATTTCTGCCAACTGCGAAAAGAATAATTCAGGGCCATAAAGAGACAAACAAGAAGATGGCAGGAGTATGTCCCTGAATCACCATAAAGAGAGCTGCCTAACCCAAAACACTTACTTTGAATTATTCCATGAGTAAGAAATAAAATGCTACTGTGTTAAGCATGGGATTCCAAACTATTCGCTTGTCTGGGCCACAACAAGTAAAGAAGAATCATCTTGGGCTGCACACATAAATGTATAACATAACTCCAGTTGCACAGGAAACAGTTCTGAGAATCAACAATTGGGATCATATCAAATTAAAATAAACAACAAACAGGGTAAAAAAAAAACTGTAGAATGGAAAACACTTTGCCAGCTACTCCTAGACATAGGATTCATAACTAGAATATACAAAAAACTCAAAAAATCAGACCCACCCAAAATAACCAGCCCAATCATGTATGGGCAAGGGAAATGAATAGACACTTCCCAGAAGTACAAATGGCCAATAAACACATGAAGAAATGTTCAACATAACAGGTCAAGAGAAATTCAAATTAAAATACTGAGACTCCATCTTACCTCAGAAAGCATGGTCATGATCAAGAAATCCAATAACAGCAAATGCTAGAAAGTGTGCAAAGTAAAAAGGAACCCTTCTACACTGTTGGTGGGAATGTGAATTTTTACAACCATTATGGAAATCAATGTGCAGTTTCCTCAAACATTTGAAACTAGAAATTCCATTTGACCCTGACATTCCCATTCTAAGGTATTTTTCTGACAGTTTTAAAGACATATTACAGTGATACATGCATACCCATATTTATCGCAGCGTAATTTATAAAAGCAAAATCTTGCAAGCAGCCTACATGTCCATCAACAGATGAATGCATAAAGAAAATGTGGTATTTACACACAGTGGAGTACTACTCTGCCATAAAAATAAACGAGACAATTGTAGGAAAACAGATGCACCTTGAGACCATAATGTTAAGTGAAATAAATCAAACACACAAGCTTTAATACCCCATGCTTTTTCTTATTTGAGAAACTCAAACCTGTAAGTAAATGATAGATAAAAGGGAGTAGAGAGACATAGCTTCTCAAGGGGAGGGATCAAGAGACGGGGGAAAGGGGTATGAAAAAGGAATTAAGGTGTGTTATGCACGGGTACCAGCTCAATACAAGGAATGGAAATGTTCTGTACTACACAATGTACCAATAAGAAAAGTTTTAAAAGTAAAATATATAATATAGCTAATGCACAGTATATGTAACGGAACCACAGGCACACACATGTGTAGGCTGTGGAAACAGTACTGTCACCTATGCACACAAGCTCATTTAACACCTGACCTATGCAGTTTGATTGGACTGTGTGTGACAGGCACAGGAGGCAGAATTAACACTGTGTTACGTTCTCCCCTAGAGAGTCTTCTTTTGTTTCCTACATAGTCTGTTCTGGAGGACCACACAGCTGAGTCATGAAAACTATGTCTACAAGTCACATGAGAATGTTGTAAGTTTAGGGCCACATTACTAGTTTCCTAGGCATGCCGGCAGACTGTGGGTCTTGGTTGCGCAGGCCTGGGTTAAGCGATTGACACTTTTGGTTTGCTTGTCATAGCATATAGCATCATCCCAGCAGACACCATTCTATATGGGCATTTTTTTTATGGTATTACAAAATGAGGGACAGTAGAATAAAGGGGAGTGCAAGTTGTATTTGGATATAGCATTTACTAAACACAACAGCTAACCACAAAATAGTGACATTTTATGTAAGCATGCTGTAATCTGAGTATTTTTTTTTCAGCTTTAATTGAGTTTATTGGTACATTTTAGGAATACAGTACAGTTACATTCATTGTTGGGATCTTGTACCTCTACATGACAAGTCTTGATTCTCATTTTTTCCCCTTACCTCTGCCGTCCCTTCACTCCCTCCTCCCCTCCCCATCTACAAACACTTTATTTTCATCTTTTCATTATCTCACATTTTTTTCTTTTCCCTTTTTACTCTTCCCCTACCCATCCCACCTTCCCTGCACCTTTAGCTCCTTTGTTCCCATTTCTAAATGTCAGTAATCTTATTAGAATCTTATGCACTGTTGCAGATTATTTACACCAGGGAAACTTAGGGTATTTTCAGAGTGAAGGAGGAGAACCAAAACCCATAAAGTGCTACGCAGTCACGAAAGTCAATCATGATACGTCAGCTTGACTGCAGTTAAGGACTGCCTAGCTGACTAGGAAAGCACAGTTGTGGGAGTGTCTGTGGATGACTGACGTGCAGGTCAGCAAACTCAGAGGGCGCCACCCACCTGGGATGCGGATGGCACAAACCCATGGGCTTGCCGCCGGGAAGGAATACAAAGAGGAGGAAGAAGGACGCGTTCTCATTTTGAAGAGCTCCTGTCTTCCTGAATGTATCTGGCCTTTGCTGTAACCGCCTTTCAACAACAGTCTTCGGTTTCTTCACCTCCCAATGCAGACTCCGCCCGCCAGTCCTCCAATGAGCTTCCAGGCTTTCGACCTCCGACTGGTGCTGCACCCTTGATCCCGCTGGTTGAGGGATCTTTGTGGTTGAGCAGACACTGGATCTCCCTGCTCTCCGACACACAGATGGCCAGTGTGGATGCTCCTGCCAGGGATCCTGTAAGCCTCCCTAATAAATTCCCAGGCATAATCACACATATATTTTCTACTGGTTCTGTTCCTTTAGAAAACCCTAACTAATGTATCAGTACTGACATGCAATGGCATCCAGGTAAATTTTAAAGGGAATAATATTTTCTAAGATTATAGTGTTTCTCCTTTCCCTCTTCAAGTAAGAATCACTCAGAAATGACTTATTTTAAATGTGCACGTATTATTCTGAATTGACTTCTATTGTCTGGGAAAGAGAAACCTCTCAATTTCCCCCTAAAATAGAAATTCTAATTTATGCTGACTACACAGTCTGACTAATTATCACTATATACATATTACATTCCTATGTAATTTATAGGAAAGTGCAGATTTTCCATTCCAAACAACTGCATGCCCTTTGGAAAATAGAACTTTCTTCATGAGGAAAAAATGCGTTTGCTCCGACTGTCAAGGCTGTCACATACATCACGTAATCACAGCATGGGCGGTAGGACAAGGATTGGGGCATCCTTTGCATATGAAGAAGCCAAGGTTTAAAGATTCTGAGGTTCTGTTCCTCTCCCTGCAACTTCCTTACTGTGCACCGTCAGGCACATTACTGCATATCTCTGCCCAGACTTACGGGGCTACGTTATGATTAGACTAAAGCTTCTCTTCCTCACCAGGGGGCTCCAAAGCTCAATCAAGATTTACAGGATGCTTCTAGGTGCCTATTTAGCAAGTGGCAGGCCATGAAGACAGAACACACCACTGGCCTCAAAAAAAAAATAATAATAATTTTTTCAGTAAGTGATGTGTATAGGAAGTTCTCAAGCTATTGTTTAGCCTGGTTAAAAAAAAAATAAAACAAAACAATGGTTACACTCCCTGCTTAACCCAATACTCCTAATAATTAAAACTAGTCAGGAAGGGAAAATGAAAAAATGGAAATAAAGTGTTTGTAAATGGGGAGGGGAGGAGGGGGTGAAGGGAGGGCAGGAACAAGGGGAAAAATGAGAACCAAGACCTGTCATGTAAAGGTATAAGATCCCAATAATGAATGTAACTGTACTGTATACCTAGAATGTACCAATAAACTCAATAATAATAATAAAAAAAAACTAGTCAGGGAGGAAAATGTCAAAATTTCAATCATAGATACCATCAATTCCAATCTGGGTCAAAATATGGACTTTGCCTTTTTTCTCTTTATAGTGCTTTGTGTTTTCTAAATAGCCTGTATTGGTCATATCCTTTAATAATTAAAAATAGACACAAGCATTTTTATTGTAAAAGATTACTTTGTAAAAAGAAAGGCTTACTGTCACTGACTGAAGTACTAATCTCAATTCTTTTCTCCATTCTGGTAGCATTATATTTCTGCATCCTGGCTAAGGTGTCAAGGTGGATGGAATGTGCTTCCACCCACAGAAGCTGGACTTGATTACGTGGTTTGCTTTTACCAATAGAAAGCGAGTTGACCTGGCACCTACAGAGGCTTAAAATATGTCTGTACAGATGGGATTTGCTTTGCGTGCTTCTGCCTCTTACCAGAAGATGGCGCCTTGGGGTAGCTACTGGCCTAAGACGCAGATGTGGCTCAGTTGTACAGCAGTAGTCTAGCATGCATGAGGCCCTGGGTTCAATCTCCAGAACCAGGGCAGGGGTAAGGGGGAGGAAAGGAAAGGAAAAGAAGAAAGGCAGGAAGAGAGGGAAGGGGCACACAGAGCACAGATCTAAACCTAAATGTGTCTTGGAACCAAGCTAAGTGGAGACAAGACTGGGCTCCACACTCCAGTTGAACAAGAAGAAATACTGCTGTGTGTCACTGACAATTTTGAGGATGTACAGCATTATCACCACTGGCTGGTATATCACAAAATGCTACCAAAATAAAAGAAATAAAGAAAAATATCTCTAAGAGTAACAAATGTCCTTATGGATCGAATTGCGGGGTATAAAAAAGGCCATAGCACCTGTCACACGTCTATGCAACCAACATGCCAGTGGGAAAATTCTTTAGTACACAGTAGTTGTTTTCCTTTCCTTCATCAAATACAAAATTACTTAGTTATAATTATAGAAAGTCCTATGAAGCAAGCAATACTACGAGACCATCCAACAATGAAATTTCATGTTAAATATTATGAGTCTCTTTCAATATTGAAACATAAAATATAACCTTACTATATGATTTTTAATGTTTACAATTATTTCCCATATTCTGTGCATACAGTATGTTTAATCAATATTCTTTTGGCAAGTATTTAGATGATAGGTTTTTAATAATTATGAAATGGTATTGCTCTAAATAGTATTAGAGTTAATGTTCTGCACATATGCACGACTATTTCCTTGTGATAAATCCTCAGAAAGAGAATTGCTGTGTTAACAAATGTGCAAATTATAAGGTTTTTAATATATATGAATTGCCTAGTTTTAATTTACTTTTATAATTCAGGGACCCTCCAAATACAGTGAGCCCCAGATTCCAACTGAGCAGAGAGTTTCCCAACTAGGGAAGTCTGATAAAATTCAGAGTTTATTTCAAACCTACTGGGTACCTACTATGCTAAGAATATCAGAGTAGTTGTGAGCATGGACTCTGGTCACGATGCTCAGGGTCAATTCCTGGCTATGCTATTTACAAGCACCATGACTTCGTGCGAGTTGTTCAGCCTAGATGTACCTCAGTGCTTTCCTGTGTAAAACGGATATGAGCACCTTCCTCATAGGTACTAAGAATTAAATAACTCAAAACACATAGGAGTCCCTAAAACTAGTGCTTGCCACATAATAAGCTTTTAATATTTGTGGGCATTATTATTAGGGATAAATAAACAAATAGATTATAGAACTCCCTCTTAACTATAAATTTAGTGAACCTTAATAAGGATAACTGGATGGCAGAATTTTCAAACTCTGAACTAAATTTGGGTTCTAAGCAAAATAGGAAACTGCCAATGACAAGATCCCTGTTGTAAAGCAAAGTCAATTTTGGGAAAGTGGTTGGTCTTTAAGAAACAGATTAGGTCAGCCACAGGCCCTTAGAGCAAAGCCAGTTTGACTTAATTTAGTTTCAGCAATGGGTAATGCGCCAAGGTGAATGCACATGTATTTATTACAATTACTTAAAACTAGTGGAAACTGTATTTTTTTAAAAAGATTAGAGATGATGTTCTCTTCTCTGTGCTCCAACACGTGACAAGAGCCTTACACAAACACAAGGATTCAATAAGGACACCACACTGATTTTCATTAGCTTACCACTCCATCAATACCAAATCACCCAATTACTTGGGCACATAATATTAATATCTGCCCATCCACGGGCTTTGTATATATTACTTCATTTAAGCCCTAAATATTTAGAGGGCCAATTACAAAGTTTTTTTCCTTTTCCAATACAATTTTCAAGGAGCTGTTTTCAAAAACAAGCTGATGTTTAATGGATTTTTTAAAATGCTCTTCTAAGGGCTATTAAACATTTAAAAAATTATCTGACCAGAGACTTAATTACCAAAAATAATCATATAGTAACCTAATTCTATAATGACAGAACTGCTGGAGCTACTGTGATTAAGAAATGGGAATCAGGACTATGTGCTTATTTTAAAAATAAAGCTAAAGGCTAAATTTTATGTTTCAGATCATGTATCAAGAGCTATACTCTTGCATCTTCTTAAACCTTTCAACAGACTGGTTTAGCAAAAATGATGAGAGCAACTACTGCCCCTCCTGTTTGTGAAAAGTAGTTTAATCAAAGCGAATTTCCTAAAGAAAATGAATAAACATGAGAGTAAGGCTTTTAACCTTTACGTTTTAATTTCCTTACCAATAAAATATGGTTGGACTAGTCTTGAGGCTGTCCCAATTTAAAAAGCAATGTTTGGGGCTGGGGATTTGGCTCAGTGGTTTTGCTTCCTGCCTTGCAAATATAAGGACCCGAGTTCGATCCCCAGTACCAAAAAAAAAAAAAAGCAACCAGTCTGCTTCCAAAAAGGAAAGCAAAGCAATGTCCTAACAAGTATTAGAAGAACATCAGCAAGACCCCTGTGAAAACACATGCCTCACACTCAGCGAAGTACTGACATATTGAGATGATAGTCCTTATACTTGGTGAAGTACCGCCATTTTGTGATGATGGTCTTTACACTCAAGGAAGTACTGCTATTTTATGATGACAGTCCTTATACTCAATGAACTGCTACAGTTTCATGATGACAGTTCTTACACTCAGAAGTACCGCTGTTTTGTGATGACCATCCTCCCCTTGACATGAGGCCAGGCTCCACTACAGCAGTGTGCCTAAGGCAAATGCTCCCATTTCTGTTCCCATAAATTTCATCTCCAGAAAGTCAAAATCCATAATTCTCAAAAGAATGTAAGTAATTCAACTTACTTTCCAGACTATTTATGAACTGGCAGACAAGACTGTTGCATAAGACAAAACATTATCTTGGGATTTAATAAACAATAAAGTATCTTCAAAATATTTATGCTTTGAGGGAAAAGCATTCAGATAAAAGAAATCTAACTTTTTGCGATGGAAGTTGAATTTAATGTGATATTTAATTAATTAATTTATTTATTTTCGTCCTGGGGATTGAACTCATGACTTTGTGCTTGCGAGGAAGGTGCAGTGCTACTGAGCTAAATCCCAGGCCCTAATGTGACATTTTAGATGCATTAAAAATTTAAATAGGAGCTACTTTTTAAAAAAACTATGTTTTATCAATTTGGCCATTTTTCATGCTAATAAAAGTGATTTAGGGATTTTATATTTTAAATTTTTTTTAAATTTGGGAAGCCTTAAATTTATCTGTAATTGCTTTATTTTTGTCTTTTTAAAAATATATACTTTAAATTGACACATAATAACTGTAAATAATCACGGGCTTCCACGTGACATTTCAATGTAGGTGCACAATGTGTACTGAATGATATTGAATCAGGCCGATTGGCATATCCATCGCCTCAGACATTCATCATTCCTTTGTGTTAGGAGCATTCACAATCCTCTCCATCAGCTATTTTGAAACACTTATTTAATAGCTGTCAACCATAGCTACTCCACTCTGCTGCTGGATGTAAGAAGCTATTCCCCCTACCGGACTGCACCACCAACCACTGACTTGTCATCCTGCCCTTCTCAGGCTCTGGTAACCATCATACCGGCCTCTACTCTTGTAAGACCCACATTTTTAGCTCTCACATAAAGAGTTTTTAATCACAATAAATAACATGTAGTATTTATCTTTCTGCGTGTAAATTTAAAAGTTTTAGATTAACTACACAAGTAAACATAGGTTCCGAGATCAGATGAGATCGGGCGCGTTCAGCACACGAGTAAACACAGGTGAAACATTTGAACAGATACATCACAAAAGTAGGTATATCAGTGCCTAATAAGCACACAAAAATGTTCTATATTACCTAGTTGCCATAGTTTAGATATTAAATGTTGTCCCAAGGTCCGTGTGTTAAAGGCTTGGTACCCAGGGTGGAGTTATCAGAAGGAAGCGAATCGCGTAACAGGTGGGGCCTAGTGGGAGGTCTTCCTGTCCTTGGGTGAGTGCTCTTTAAGAAGACGGGTGCCTCAGCTCCTTCTTTCTCCTTCACTCCCCACTATGATATGCTGCCTTGTCACAGTCCAAAGCAATGGGGTCAAGCGACCATGGACTGAAACCTCTAAAGCTATAGGCAAAAATGAACTTTTTCTCCTCATATGTTGATTTGCTCATATTCTGTTCATGGTGGGAGTTTCACTGGTGTATAATTCTGCCCATACTCATGCATATGTACATGCAAAATGAGGACAGTATAGTGTATATAAATTATATTTCATTAAAATTTACTAAGAAAACCCTCAAATTAACTGCTTTCCGGGTAATGTGAAACTTTAGCAAATGGTCTGCAGGCTGACTTTGATACTGAGGCTCTGTGGAACTCGTTCACCTATAGGAAAAACAAGTTCTCCTTGGACCTGAAATATCCACAGCTCACCTGTCAGGGCTCCTCCTAGGCTTCCCCTCCGCAGCTGCTTCCCATCCTCACTTAGCTGCCTTTTATACTTCAGTGACTTCCCAGGGCCAGAAGCCACATCTGGGTTGCTGCATTTCCGAAATGGCATAGGTGGCGGAGATAGTATGTGGTCAAGCTGCGGAGAAAAGAACAGTAGCATCATTTGCTGGGGGTCCCCGACACAACCTAGGATGAAAACCCAATTGCTTAACTCTCAGCCTGTCTTTTCTCTAATCCCTTTCTCCTAACCCCGTCTGAAACTTGGCTAGCTTAAACATTTTTGGACGTTATTGCAATATCTTCCATCTGAAAGACAGTCTCACTTACTGAACAAAGAACAAGATTTTGAATCCAGGTTACAATCCAACAGCAGATCATGAAATCAAGTTCAGTATATTGTGAGATCATACTCTTTAATGCAATAAAATAGTAATCGTCTAGGTCCAATGCAGAAGGAGAAAGTGCTTTTTCATGAAAGTTTTGATTGAGTTATGTATACTAGTATGTGGATCCTTGGTGACTATATAAAATGTCTTTTTGGGGTACACATTCTCCCCACCCCGCCCCAATGGAAAAATATTTTCTACAGAGAAACAAGAGATCACTTCTTTAATTGGTTCAAAATTCACTCATTGCTCTCAATATATGCACAGTAGAAAAACTTCTAAGCTCCATAATCCTTAATGAAAATCAATACATCCATATATCACTTATGCTTAAAAAAAACCCAAAAGCCTGTCACAGAAATCAAAGTCATTTCAAGAGAAAACTTTTTTAAAAAGAATCCCTGTGTCACAACACTTATTTCAAGATCTGCTCTGCTTTTTGTTTTTTTGTTTTGTTTTATTTTGTTTTTTGAGACAGGGTCTCACTATGTAGTTGAGACTACCTGGAACTCATTATGTAGCCCAGGCTGGTCTCAACTCACAGCGATCCTCCTGCCTCAGCCTCCCAAGTGCTGGGATTACAGGCATGCGCCACCACACCTGGCCTTATCTGCTCTGCTTTTACAAGAAACTCTTTCATCCTTAAAGAGTTCCATACCTTCTAAATGTTCACCTTCAAGGAAGAATGTATACCTACGTGTGTCTAGATAATTTTTAAGGACAAAAATATTCATGTGTAGACACATTTGTTCAGATTATTAAGGATAAAACAAAGAGTTATTTATAGAAATTCCAGCTACCACAAAAAAGGACCAACTTTGCAGAAATGAAGAAGAAATTCAAGGACTAGGATATCTAGTCCTTTTGTCTGTCTAGGAGCTGCAACATAGTTAAAATTATTGCACTATAAAAAACCTCGACTTTGCCTTTAACCTCTCCCAAGTTAGCTGAGATAGAACAGACCTCATTAGCTCTGCTGCTACAACTCTCCTCTAAACTCAGCTGTATTCCTTAGCAACACCCAACAGCTGGATTTCAAGCACTTCTCAGTAAGTACCATCACAAACTCCTGGCAGTCAAGAATTCGCTGTGCTTCATTGCCAGTCAGTGTTTTAGTGAGAGGACCTTGAGGAAATAGCTTTCCATCCACTCCAGGATCAAAGCCAAATCAGAAGAGGAAAGGGATTCCAGAGGATCCTTTTTAAAGAAACAGAACTTTCCAATGAGGAGTTGTAACTATCAGAAGACCCGAAGACATCTGCTGAAGCTGCTGTTCTTACAGTGTGTCCTCCTGGGCCTCCAAGGAGGGATTTCTGTCTCTCCTCAGACCCTGCACCTTAAATCTGATGGACAATGAATTGCAGCCAGGGAAACCTGAACAGTTACACATTAGCTACCAGAAGACGCAGAACCAAGTGGTCGAACTTCAGTCAGATCACCACACTCTGTAGAGGTTGTGCTCTCTTTCCTCCTCCATGGCTCTGTTTTATGTCCTTACCCCCAATTGTTTTCTTGTCAGTTATTTTTCTCTGATTTTTTTCAAAAGAAAAGTCACAGCCATGGAAAAGTGGTGTGAGTCATACAATGAGCACCTCTATTCTGTTGACCAGTGGTAAACTGAATTTTTGGCCACATTGCTTTTTCTTTCTCTCCCTCTCTCTCCACACACACACACACACACACACACACACACACACACACACACACACCCCACACACACAAGCACACACACCATGAGCATCACTTGCAGACATTATGGATCTTTAGCTATAAGTACATTAGCATGCCTCTTCTGAGAACATGGATTTTCTGTTAAAATTCACTTATCCTGTATTCTAAGTATCTGTATAAGGTGTCTCAAATTTGTCATGATCAAGGTCAATTATAAAAGAATATAAATTTGTATCACATAGACTTTAGTAAGTTGCTTTTTTCCATTACAAGAAAAACTTGCAGCCACAAGGTGGCAATGTGCCATAGACATTCAACGAAAGGATCCATAATATCTTCTAGTCTTAGTAAATGCACCATGAATGTATGGATGACCTCCCTTTCAAGCGATAAAGCAAGCTAAGATCCCTTCTACTTAGTTATTTTCTCTTAATTACTAGCGGCAGCTGCATAAAATACAAATATTTATTGTTTCAGGTTTATCAGCTTCTGCTACTTATTTTTCATTCAGCTTGCAGAATTATAATTAATTACTCTGGGGAAGAGCGTTATATCACAAATTAACAGAGGGTGGAAAAAATAAGGAGAAAGGTGATAAGCTCTAAGAAAGATGTATGTGATTTCCTCAGATATTCCCAACAAAGTCATAAAAGACATGAAACAAAGTGAAAGATAAAGTTATGTATATATATATGTATATATATATATATGTACATATATATATATATATATATATATCCATGCACAAACTTAGTCCCTAAGCCTATGTTTTTAATCAGAAACATAACTTCAAATGGAGAGTATTATTTTAAATCTAGGAAAATTCAGGCAGGGAACTATGAGAGCACAAATGTTTCAAACACAATATGAATAGAAAAACCTATAAGCATAGTATCGTGCCATAAGATCCCATTTCCTTCTTCATACCAGTTCACACTCCCAACAGGGCTCTCTCTAAATAGATCATTTTTCCAAATTTGCTGTGTTGTCAGTGGCTTTAGCATTTCTTTTAGAATTCATCACAGCTTCTCAAAAACGTCCACCACAGCCCTGAAATCTATTTTCCATTTTTTATCCTGACTCTTACACTCATGATCCCTTTAAAAACACTCCATCACACCCTGGAGCTTACAGTACATATCAAAGGTGTCATTGTGGACACTGCACTCTAACGGATTTCAGTTTAATGTTTTCTAACTTCTCTAAACCCAATCTTCATACTACAAAGAGTTTAAAGACAGAGGTGTCTTGAAACTTTCACTGATGCCCAAGTGCATCCACCCTTGGGCTTGTTCTACTTGATTCAGACACTTGTAGTGTCCCTCCTGAAGGAGACAGTGGACTCCTGAAGAGCCAGATCCCACTCCCTTGTCACCTAGCACACTGCTAGCCACCAAGTATCCTGGAATGAAATATTCTCTAGATAAGTGTCCTTATGTCATTTCACCAACAGCAAATACTGATTCCCGGTAACAGTTTTCTAAAAAACTCCTATGTTAATTTTTGCAAACTCCTTTAGCTCCAAGTAGAGCCAAAGAACAATTTCAAAAGGAGAATCTGTCCATTATTACAATGGAAATCAGGCACATAGGGGTGCAGCATATCATTACACGTGAGTGTTGGGCAACTGCTCTTACTAGCAGCTGATCATGGGAAACAGTGCTATGGCTTGTGTTTAGATGTCCCCCTAAAGCCTCATGCAGTCATGAATGGGGAACTTTTTCAGAAGTAATTGGGTCTACAGTGTGTGATGCTGGTGTGGGCTTACTCAATCAGCCCACTGATAGGTTTGGCATAGATCTGGCTAGGATTATGTGTGCTACAGTCTGCCTAGATAAAATATAAGGGACAAAAAGAGGGCTAGTGTGCTTTTGTCCCTTGCTTACTTTGTAACCTTCTGCCCACCATAAACTGTTTCCCCGCTGTGATGCGTATGTGCCATGTCACCCTGCCTTGGAGCCAGCCAACCACGGACTTAAACCTGTACAAACTATAAGCCAGATAAACCTTTCCTCCCTTAACTTTGGGCATCAGGAATTTTATCTCATCAATGAGAAAAGTAACAAAATAAACAGCATCCAAGACAGTAAGTACATAATTGAGGTAAATTTAATGCAGATTTGGGGAAAACTTTCCTAAATTACAAACCCCGTAGAATTGCTAATTATACGTAATTCGTGTAAAAGAATGTTCTCTGTATTTGTCCTCTCCACCTCTTGTTTGCTGCGTTACAAACTACCAGGCACAGAAAAATAAAAGAATCCGCCACGATTACACATGGCTTCTGCCATCAGTAAAGATGAATTAAAAGCAAAGGTAAATCTTTTATGAAATTGAATCTAAGTTTTATCTGTCTCCACCATTACCTTCATCACCACTATCTCCATGAACCACATCTTTCTCTCTCTTTCCTTCCCTGCCTTCCTTTGTTTCTTTCCCTGATTTAGACAGTGAATGTAAGGTCATGTACCAAACTACATTCTCAGCCCTTTTTATTTTGAGACAGGGCCTCACTAAGTTGTCTAGGCATGTACCGCTATGTCCAGTTTGGTTTCTTTTGCTATAGCTACGTCCCCCCGCAAAATTCCATCAATCCACTATAAAAGGCCCCGCATAAGTGTCCACGAACATTGAAACTTCAGCCTTCACTACTTTTTCTGAACTAATTTCCAGACACTGTCACGCTCAAGTGTCGTGCTCTCTAATTCATAGTTTCTAAACATTAACAATAATCATACGAATAGAAACTGCTCAGTTCAAAAATCTTGGTTATTCTTAACTTCTCTTTCTCATTCCAAGTCCAACCAGCATATCCTCTTGCTCACCTTCCACAGTGCATTTAAGAAGCCAATCACTTCACCATTACTACTGTTATCGCCTTGTTCCCGCCTTTGTCATATCTCCCCACTTTTCGATAGGTCTCCTTGCTCTTACCCTGGTGTCAGGACAGCAGCCAGTGACCCTTCCAAAATACAAACCAGATGTTCCAACTCCTCTGCTAGAGTCTTCCCATGGCTTTTCTGCCCAGAAAAAAAAAAAAAAAAAAAAAAACAATGGGCTGCCTCATTCCAACTTCTCTGACCCCTGCATCCACCACTCTATTGGTTCACCTTGGTCTCTTGAAAGACTTCAAATGCCAAAGGAACTTTCCATGTAGGACCTTGCATTTATTACTTTCTCTCCCAAAAGATACTACAGACACTATCTCTCATACCTTCTCTGTCTTCCAAGTCCATCCAAATATACTCTTTGCAGGAAGCTCTCTGCAATTGCCTGTGTAAAATGTGTAACTTTATTCCCTCTCACTTTTCTTTATAGCAGCTACTGTCACATGGCATACAAGGCCTTTTGTACTTGTTTCTTGCTATTCTTCCTCTACTAAAATCTAACTTACATGAAATTATGCACCAGTCTGTTTTGTCCACAGCTCCATCCCTGCAACAGTGCTCAATACATAAAAGGCAGCCCACAATATTTGTAGAAAGAACAAATGAACTGCAAATCTCTGGTGTTTAGTTAAAATACAATAACAGGAAAAAATAAAGAACACATACAATAAAGAGCTTTTATGGTTGAAAAACAGAAATAATATTAAGTGTTACTCTTTGTGAAATGCTAAAATGAGTCTCTGGTACTGTGACAAAATTGAACACTCTATGTATGAAAAAGACACTTAGATTATGGCATAGTTTCAAAGAGTCTTTTCTCTATATCAAAATAATATGCTGATTTTTGAACAGGGCTACCTCTGAAGGAGATTCCTAAATAATGAATTATTTGACCTTTTAACTATATCCCTACTAGCATATTCACTGTGTCTATCATTCCAACCTTTCCTAGCCCCATTCCTCTTTCCTATAATTGTGCACTCATTCTCAAGATGTGACACATGCATTTTAAAGACCCATCCAGAATGCATGTGCCCTGAGGCCAAAGTTCATCAGTTCAAAGGGATCACCAATGTCACTGGCATACATAATAGGGTTTGCTGGTAAAGTCTTCTTTATGCCTTAAAGGTGGAGAGAAAGAGACTAGTAACATACATTATGAAGCCATTGTTCAGTTATTGTGGGTCTTGATAATAAATACTCCAAGAAATCAAGAATATGAAAATATCTGAACTATAAAACTGTATGGACTATGCATATAATCTTAATTAAGCATGCGTGCTCTTTCTCCTCTCATCTCTGCCACCCAATAAAGAATCAAACTGGCAATTTGAAGTGACTTCACTATATGTCGAATTGAATTTTATTTTTAATCCAAAGCGTACAATCAATATTTTAAATTTTGACAGAACAGGCTTCTACAGTTAAGACAATCATCAGATTCATACTAATTCCACAGTGGGTAGGGGCTCAGACTAGAGCAAGCACTTAGTATCCCTAGTAGGATATTTAACTCTTTCTGGGCCTATTTCCTTATCTACAACATGTCACTAACAGCAGCATCTCTCTCCTGAGGCGGTGGCTGTGAGGATTGATAGAATTCATATACGTAAAACACTTTTTAAAACACTGGGCACATGGTAAGTGCATAACAAAAGTTCACTGAGGTCATGACTAACATTCCCAGGTAGAAAGTCACCCTTCTCATTATCTAGCCACACATCTCTGCACATACTTCACAATATAGTGTTCTCAAAGAAACTGATTACAACTTTATTGAAGTTTTTGGCTTCTGTTTTTATAGCTACTATGAGTATGTGGTTAAAACTGCTAAACAGTTACACCACATCAAATGCCTACATTCTGGAGCAGACGATTCCTAAGGCATGATCGGCCACCACCATGTGCATCTTCAGCTATATTCTGGCAGGAAGCACAGTGCACAGCAGTGAGGACCCTACTCGAGACAGAATCCCAATGCCAGGCCGTGGGCAAGATTCTGCCTGCGGTGCAGACCTCAGAGGTGGTGAGGATGGGATTGATGGTACAGGCAGAGGGCTGGCACAGTAGGAACTCAACAGGCCAAAATGCTGATGATCATTGTCACCGTCCTCCTGACTTAGCTCAGGTCGCCCTTCTTACAATTGCTGCCTGACAAAGCACGTAGCTGTTTATCAACCCTTCCAAGTGGCTCCTCTTAGGCACTTGTACCTGTGCTCCAGGAGAGCAAAAAGCACTGGTCATTCTCTGTGCTACCTGGCATCCTGAAATCTAACTATAGACTTGAGTCAGATCACCGAGAATGACAATCCCGGATCACAATGATGTGGGGCCCATTTGCCAATTTCGTTGACATTCATTTTGCATTATGCCACCCAGAATGCATGTTTCTATTTAATGATATTGCAAGAAATGGCCCTATAAATCCAGGCACTCTGTTCTATAAACACATAAGGAAGGGCCTGTAACACACTGCATCCACTGTCAAGACCCACCTCTTTTATGAATATTTATTAAGCAGCTGTGCCAGGTATTGCTCTGAACATAGAGGTGGATAAAACAGCAATAAACACAAGATTTCCTGCCTGTCCGGAACTTTATTCAAGGTAGGAAGAGAGACATCTGTGGAAGAATTTTTAAGTTCTCTTCACAAGAACTAATGGTGCCACTGCTGGGCTGTAGTCTGGTCTTATCCTGGGAGCCTGTGAACCACACAAACCTAGTTATTTTTCTCGACCTCAGTCCCTAGAAATCCCCTCACAAAGCCTGTAGCCCTTCACCAGCAAGCATAGCACGTCCCATCTCAATCAAGACTTCGTGGATCCCTTTGCTATTTTATTTTAGTCCAGGCTTCATTATATTCTCTAAATCAGTGGTTCTTAACTCATAGCAATTTCTTCCCCCTCATCTCCAAGGGACACCATCAGTGGAGCCATTTGGGGGTCTTGCTCTGAAGGAGGTACACTGTTATCTAGCTGGAGGCTGGGGTGCTACAAAATACCCTACTATGCACAGGACAGCCCCTCGCAAAAGGAGTCACCCATCCCCATCCCCAAATGTCAATAATGCCAAGGTTGAGAACCATTGCTCTATACTTACTGTCCTTCTCTGTCTCCACTTATTTTTAAATTATTCCCTTTGCCAAGTTATGTGCTGTTGTCGGTTATCTTAACATCTCTCAAGAAGAAGTAAGTAAAGGGAGGAAGAACCTGGATAAGAATTTTAGCAAAAATTGTTCACGTCAATAAGAGTTGGCAAGCAGTTTCTCGAGCAACAATAAGTCACCCAAAGATGTTAACTGTTTATTATAATTCACTTTCTCAATGAACATCCATGTTTTGAAAAATAATACATCAATAGAATGTATTTAAACTGTCCTAGATTCCAGTATTATTTTCCATGTTTGGTTCTGTAATTAATTCTTGGCATCACAAACTTCAATTAGCAATTTTAAATGTGTTTCAGACACATCCTAAAATATGTTATTAGACCAAACTACAACGGCACTCATCTAAACAGAGCTGTACCACCAGAATTGATTTTCTTTCTTTCCTTCTAAGAGAAGTATGTAAATTAGCACTTTGAAATCACTCTCACTTTTGTCTGTCAGCTTCAAGAAACTCAATTCCCTTGCTCATGAAAACACACATACACATTCATATGCACGCACACACACACACACACACACACACACACACGCATCCCATCCACCAGCAATATAATCTCATCACAGCTCAAAGTCATATGCAGCAGGCATTTAATTATAACCCACTGTGATACATGCATTAAACAGAAAGTTCAACTGCTGAATGTAGTGAAACATAGAGCTAATATTATTTTACAGTTAAAAAAAACATGGTACCTATACATATAGTTTTCAGATTAAGAATCACTTCTCAAAGTTTGATTTAGGAACTATGACACTAGAGAAAACACAGAGAATATACTAATTTGACTTTTCATATTTATCACCTGTTTTCCTACCACTTTAATATTCTACATGCTTCTATGACTTTTATTTAGGGATCTAATCTATGCCTGAAGTTGTTTACTTATCTGAAGTCATTAAATTCCCCTGATACTATCCTGTCCCCATCAGCAATGCAACCAAAGATTTTGACCATAGTTAACAAGCAGGAGAAAACACTTCTCTCCAGTTATCTTCCTTCTGTTTAAAGTCAAAGTGGAACATTCCCCTCCACCACCACAAAATTATGACAGTATGTGCCTACTTGCCCTTCTGGAAGACAGAGTAGACTTCCAGTTAGAAAGTCACATCATTCCCATTTTACCTTTAAGAAATAAATGAAGAAATATTAATCATTCAGAGATTTCAACTCAGTAGGAAGTACCACAAGGATGAGGCCCAAGATCCCTAACTTCTGAGTTCACGTTCCTTCCATTTTTCCAAACCATCCCCAAAGAAGAGCTCACAGTAATATAGCACATGCAGCCCACAAGCTAACCTTAACTTCCCTTTACATCTCCAAGGCTAGGAGGAGTCCCAGAAGTGACTGAGTTCTTTTTTGTTTTTGTTTAGTTTTAGTTTTTTGAGACAGTTATTTAGTTCAGCCTGGCATTGAACTCACTATGTAGTCTAGGCTGCCCTTGCACTCACAGCAATCCTCCTGCCTCAGCCTCTTGAGTGCTGGGATTACAGGTGTGTACCACCACGCCTGGCAGATGGCTGAGTTCTTACATTCTGCTTATCAACCAGTCCAAACGGTCCAGTGTAATCCTAATCAGTGGCCTACATAAGAAGTTTCCTTAAGCCAGAATTATAGAATCAGAAAACATCAACAGCAGAAAGAACCTAAAAATCATCTGTAGTCTAGTTTCCTGGTTTCCTTGGAAGGTTAGGCCCGATCAAGTCAACTGTTCAAGTTTACAAAGATACTGGTGAACAAGGCCAAACCAGAATCCAAATTTCTGAACATACAATCCAATGACTATTGGACTATGCTTCCTTACCTAGTTTGCTTCCTGTTGCTCCAAAATAGTAATCACTCTATCATAACCACCTTAGATGAGTCCCGATGGTTTTCTATTTATAGATGCTTTATCAACCTAGAGTTGTGAGTGTCTAAACAACTTTTTCAGGCAAATGTCTCTTATGAAGTATACAATGTGCTAAGGGCAGAAGACAGAACAGAAAGGTTATAGTTAAAGCACTTTTATCCAAGACCACAGACAACAAACAAACGAACACAACTATCAAACAGCAGGGAAGACAATGGGCTACAGTTAGGTACAAGGGACCATGGGGCTTTGAGCAGAGTTGTGGCCCATCATCCAGTTAATTTCTTTCCTTACTGTCTTTGCTAAACAATATTAGTATTTCTAATGCCTTGACTAACAGAGAATATGACCCTTTCAGGGACCTTAAGCCAGTCCAGTAAGGAGCACAGAATGGTATGTAAACATATGCTAATATTCCTTCTGACTCATGGCTTTTCAATCCCATCTCCCATGTTCTCAGGAGTAAGAAAGAACAGTGTCTCTCCCACCCGATCAGTGTAACACATCACAGGGCCTTTAAGGCCCCAAACATCTATCTTTCAGCAGGTACCAACTGCTCCATCCATGTACCCCCAATTTCATCTATATAATCAGGATAATTATATCCTCCTCACAGGAGAATATCTGGTACCTAGAAGGCACTACCATAATATCTGGTACCTAGAAGGCACTCAACTGTTCATTCTCTTCCATCTTTCCAATCTTTCTTTGCCTTGTTCGTATCATCAGTCATAAAACAACAACAGCAACAAAAAAATCACTAAAACTTCTGGTCTATCAGAACTGACAAGAAACTGTATACAAGATTCTGAGCAAAAGAACAACAAAAAACAAAATAAGCTCTACCTGTAAAATAATGTTTAAGCACTATATCTGGACAGACACCATAAATCAAAATTCATTTCATGATTTTACAAGAAAGGGAAAGCAAGACAGTGTGGATAGCAGTTGCAGATTGAACTCTCTGACCCGAGACAAAATTAGCGCTTTCACCAATCATGAGTCACATATTGTCCCGGCTTAGAGGCCCTATGGGGTAAAAGTGGGAAAAAGTGGGAAAGGCAGAAAGACATCCAGAAAGGGTGAAATGGGGCTGGGGTGGGGTGTGCTGGTCCCTGAGAACCACTTTTACCGGCTATATTTCTCTGTAAAGGGAGGAAGGTGAACAGAAAACATGAAGGGAATGGAGAAGAAAGAGAAGCAAAGGACTGAGGGACTGGAAGAGAAAAGGAGCAGAAAGTGCTTGAATAAGAAAATGTTTGGAAAATATAATACCCTGCTTGTTCCTGGGCTCCCGAGTCCCCCCGAGGCCGTGTCCTCATCCCTTTGGTTTTCAGTGTGTCTGTCATAGAACCAAGGAACAAGCTTCTCCTTGGAAAATCATCAACTTAATTTATAGATAATATTTACACTGAAATTAGTAATGATAAATATATCTCATAATAATAAATTGTAAAAGTCCCAGTGCTTGAGTCAGTAGCTCCCTGGTGCAGCATCAGATCTGTCCTGATTTCTGTCCAACCAGGTTCCCACCCTGCTCTCCACCTTGTTTCCTCGGGCTAAAGCCTTGTTTCCCAATTACTCTACCAGTGTCCCTGCCCTGTGTCGCCTGAGCTTGAGGTCCAGGGGCTGCCTTGTGCCCACAATGATATTTGCCTTGGAAACACAAGCCTGCTAGGGACTGGATCCCAACAAGATGTCTGGCCTCAGTGTCACTAGCCTGCCCAACACGATTCCAGGTTTCTGCCTGCCTCTGCAGGAGGCACACCCTGGGTTGGGGCCTACTTTACAGCACCGGGTAATGGCATTGCTACCCCAGCTTTTCTTTGTACAGTTTCCACCATCTCAGAGCTGAACCACATTACCCCTCATCACCTAGACCTCTGGGCCCCCAGAGGCAAGGCTAAGTCTAAGTTTTCAAGGGGAAGACGAACTGGAGAATTGAGGGGCACGGATAAAATGACAGAATGGCATATAAGAAAAAGAAGGGAGATGAGAGAAGTTAAGTGAAGGAAAGAAAGAGGGGGAAAGGAGAGTAATGAATAGCTTGGTAGATGCTACCAAAAATAAATTCACCTCAACTTCTCTTCATATTTGCCTATTCACTTGTGTTATAAGCATATAAGAATGATGATGTCAGGCCCAGGATGTAGCTCAGTGGTATCACCACCTGCCTCGCAAGCACAAGGATCCGAGTTCAAACCCTGATACCCCCCCCAAAAAAGAATGATGTCTTCTGAAATCTGATTCACTGACCAACCATTATGCCAACTCCCTCAAATACATTTACTGTCCATGAAAATATATGGCTCTGAACAGGACTAACTCTTCCACCCACCAGGAGAAAATTCTTTTCTAAGTTCCAAAAGTGTGGAGTGAATCGAGATGTTTTTGACACCCACCTGCAATCAGGACAGGACTGTGCCTTTGGGCACAGGCTCACAGCTCTGCTAAAAGAAGTATTCACCAGAAGCCGCAGAAAATACTTCACTATCAAGAGTCCCTGGACACCTTCAGGCTGTCCCCAAGGACTAGGGAGAGTCACAACTAAGACCAATGCAGCAACAGAAGACTGAAGAGCTCACAGAATTTTATCAGATTCTTTTTTTTTACCATGTATAAAAAATAATTCTAAACCTATTATTAAAATTATACTTGGTCTTAGTCAATGAGAGTACAGATTTAATTCCCTTCCCCTAAAGGACAAAAGTAAAAAGCCACCAAGGCACACAAACCACAAGGAAAAACCTGACAGGCTATAGCGCCAGCCAGTCCCTACCTCAGGAAATGTGAATATGCTGACATCTGGCAGAGTCTGAAAATAGATTGGGCGGATGAACCAAGAATGTCGCTCGGCAGTGAGCCTCTGATCCAGCTCTCTTCTGCACCCCAGGCCTGTACCAGCCTAGTCTCCTGCACCACACTGTTGGAGGTCTCTGCTGGACACATACAGATCTGAAGATCAGAGTCAAGAAACACACCAAGGAGAAAGTCTCAAATCTGAGTCTGTAGTCTGTCTGAGAGCAGAGCGGTCCATGTGAAAGTACAAGCTTCCTCTCAATAAATGCAAGGCTCTGGTACAGAAAATGCTACACTTAAAAATCTGGTGGGAGGGAGAAATAGAGAGGTAATGCTAACTGGTGCAAGGAAGCCACTGGATAGGAGAAATAACTCCTAATGTTCTGTGGCACTGTACAGTAGCTACACTTGACAGTTACTTGTACATTTCAAAATAGAATAGATAGAAGAGAGGATTTTGAACATCCTCAACACAAAGAAATGGTAAATGTCTGAGATAATGGATATGCCAGTTTCTCTGATCATCATCCTTTGTATACATGTAGAGGCCAAACTGTACTCCATAAATATTTACAATTATTGTGTGTCAATCCAAAATTTTAAAGCATATTTTAAAAATTGTGAACTTACAAAAGATCAATTAAGTTTATTCTCCTTGAACAGGGAGCTGAAGCAATTGATCCCTCTATCACATATTTATTTTAAGATTAGCAAAACCAGATCACAACATGGAAGGAGCAGCTCTGACTGAGGAGACCATGCCCCATGTAACTGGTCTGGCTGGGAAACTCACGTCTCTCTATTCACATACATCATCAGGGATTCCTGTGGCCTCCAATTCAGTATTTTTCTCCAGAAATGACAGTCACCCCTCCCATTGCTGAGAGGCACTATTCCCACCAAGTTCAAACCATGACAGCCACTAATGTCCATTCTTGGCCTTCATGGTGCACTGATATTCCAGGCATTGGTTAACTGCAGCCTCTACAACAAATAAAACTTTGCTGGAGCACCTACTGGCCACCAACTGTAGTTTGGGTACTATGGAGACAACAGTGACTGAAACAAAATCTTTCTTTCAGGTGGTAATAAAGACTGTGAACTAGAAGTAAAAAAAAAAACACAGGGCAGAAAATGAAGACCACTCTTCAGTACTGGTGAGGAGAAAAGATTGCTGTGAAAGGGGGACATCTGAATAGAGTCCTTAAAGAAGGAAAAGAGTGAGCACCACAGAGGTTAAGAGGCTTCCAGCCCAAGGGAACAGAGTTCAGAATGTCTGAGAAAACACAAGCCATGTAGTTAAGAAATCTCCCTTCTCCATAGTCCCAGTGTTCCAGCTGCTACCTGCTTCCCAGCCAGGCCAGGTATCATTTGAAGTACATCATCTATCCCATTTGACCTTTAAAATGACTCCTGAAAGTGGCATTTATTCCATCCCCATTTCACATATCAAGAAACTGGAAACTTAGGCTTAATGAGCTTGGGTGACTTGGCCAAGGCACAAGAGCTACAACCAATATAAAAAGAGAACCACAGCTAGTGGTCAGACTCAGGCTCTTTCTGTTTCCAGTCTGTTCATGCAGGCAGAACCAGCACTGTCACCCAGCCACAGACCAGTGTTTTTAAGTCACAGTTGTGCACTGTCCTGATTGGCTTGGGCTACATAAGACGGTGGAAGCAGCTTCCCTGGGCAGGCTTCCTTTTTCTCTCTCCATTTTTTGGACCGGATTCTTACTGAACTTTTCTACCACCTCCGCCCTAACATTATGTAAGCTTCCTAAGACTCTCTCCAAGATACAAGCTTCAGAAGATTCCCCAATGCAAATGACCTGTGAGAGAGAAGTGAGAACTTAGGTTTGTAGCAAACCTTCTGTGAGGAACACACTGATGTTAGCACACTGTGTACTTCATTTCTAGGAGAGAACATCAAGGTGGAAAAACAGTGTCTTCCATTTGGATTTCTGCATCCATAACACAGGAACTGCTTAAGGAGTCAGGCACTGGTTAAATTTGGGAGACAGCATGAGCACTGTGTTCCTCAAGATCAATTATCTTGCAATTCTGAGCCAAGAAACACAGCAATTTCCTAATCTTTCCTACCTCAGATTGTGCTCTCAGTTACCTTCCACCTTGCCTTCCCTCCAGACTCTTAAAATGTCTCAACAGCCTCTATAGCTTTCCCCACAAATGTTCAGAAGTGTTCAGGGCACAAGAGATTAGACCCAAAGCAACGACCTCCCCATATACATACATATCAGTTCCTGCACAGGCCTGGCAGCCCTCAGCCAGGAAGACTGCTGGTGGCAGTCCATTCACTAGGCCCTTTCCAGGCTGATTCTGCCTTGGAACCAGTCAATCAAGGACTAAAATTATGAGCCAAAATAAGCGTCTCCTTCTTTAAATTATAGATGTCAGTTATTTGTCCCAGCAACGAGAAAGTGACTTATGACCAAAGGCGAATCAAGGTACAGTGCCCTCTGCCCATATGGAATGAGGAATAACTGGATATTTATTCCTTGGCATAGGGTAGGAAGGGGGCCAGGCATTCCCTACCACCTGATGGCATTTCTTTGTGATTGATTGAGACAAACCAGTGTTGCTCATCTCTCCTTTTTCTCCTAAGAATTCCTGCCCCAGAGGTCAAGGAAACTAATCAAATTGTTGTTCCCAGGGCTGAAAAAAGATGACACTGAAAGCTGGGTGTCTTCTGAGGTAGGTGGGAAAGGCAGGAATATCTCTTGGGAAGTACAAGATAATTTTACATTTTGGGTTACATAAATGATATTTCACTAGAATGTGAAATAAATGTACCATATGTAAATATGTGCCATTTCTCCCACTGAATGAAAATATAGGAAAAAGCAAGAAAGTCAACCTTGAGAATTAGAAGTGACTATTACCCTAATCACACAAATGCAATTAAGTGGCAGCATATTTTACCCCATAGCAAGGCACTCCGTCATCACTACAGCTAATTAAAGAGAAAAGAGAGACAAAGAACTATAGGAAAATGACAGTGAAGGTTATCAATAATTCAAGAGTTCAATAACTCTCAACTTTCAAAGAGAGAAGTAATCTACCTAAAACCTTTTAAGGATTCTTATGTTTCAAAATCTTCTGTAGTTACAATATCTCAGTGCCAAAATTAAAACAACAAAAAAGATAGTCAAGTAGTTAGAAATGAAAGACCAAATAAGGTACATGAACAGAATCTATTAATAACATAAGTATTTGGCACAAATAGTTAGAAGGAAAACCCGAGTCACGGCATTTTGAAACCAAAAAACCATATTCTATGACCACCTATTCTGACCATCTATTCTAGTCTCTAGAAAATACTTCTACAGGGACCACCTCAACTACACACACATACACACACACACACACACACACACACATTTTACTTCCTCCTGATTTTCTCCTCCATGGCTTCTATCATCTAATACACTACATATTTTACTTCTTTGCTTATCGTATCCCTCTCCTTTTCAAATCTAAGTTTGACAAAGGTAGAAACTTGAGTCACTGTTGCTCCGTGGAAGTCCTCAAATGCTAGAAGAGTACCTAGCACCGAATGGATGTAGTCAGAACCAGTAATATGGAAATGACTACAGTATTTAGGGGGCTCCACCTCCTGGGCATGTGACAATAGAGCACTCTGTACCCTTGGAGTCAGACAGGACCAGGTGACAAGGTCTGACCAGTGAGTTCAAGCAATTGATGTGCACCTTCCCCAGGCTGAAGTGTTTAACTCTAGTGAGAGACCCTGCAGAAACACTCTGCTATCTCTGCTTCAGGGACTGCTCACCACATGGGGGCTGTTCCTTTAGCGTGACCCAAGTAAGGAAAACACCAAGAAGAGCTCCAGCCAAACCCCAGTAGATAATAATCGTGAGCATGTGTACTTAGGCAATAAGGGTCAAGGGTTGTTATCAGATAACTGGTATAAATAAAAATTCGTGATTGAATATGTCTGCTTCCTTCACAAATGCCTGCGGCATAATATACTCTAAGAGGACCTGCTTATTCACCATTCCTTCCTGGTATTAAGTCCAAAACTATGCAGTTAAAGAATGCACATGGTAGGATAGGGTATATGCAGGACAGGGCTTTTCTCTACTGCACTCCCTTCTTTCTGGCCCCAAGACTTCCTGAAGAGTTTTTGACTGATTAAAGTCAGGAGAAGGACTTAGAAGTTATGCTGCAAGAAGTGATCAATAAAAATAAAAGTTGGACTTATAGATATTTCATTCAGACACTCCTAAAGAGCTTAAGGTTCCTTCCAGCAAAGCCAGAATCCCATGGAAAAAGGCCCTCAGGGTGGACCCCAGACAAGGAAAGAGTCCATAAGTAGAAGATCAAGGTATCAAGGTGCAGGAAGGGATATTAAGTTGAGAAGAGACTCTCAACTGCCCAGGAGTAGTGACTTTGTAATATATCAACAAATTCTACAATACTTCTTACTTTACAGTACACCTTTACAACCTTCTTCCTGAAGCTATTACTTAGTGACTTACTTCTAAGGAACAGAGCACAGCACAAACAACAAAGCATGACTTCTGAGGCCTACACAAAAGGCCCTTTTCTTCCTCCTTGCTCATGCTATCTCGTGTGCCTGTGTGTGTATGTGTGTGTATTCTTACCCCCCTCACACTTTATGTGGGATAAGTCATTGCCATGTGATAAGGACACTCAGCAGGCCTGTGGAGTCTACATGGTGAGGAACAAAAGATTCTTTTCTTTTCTTGTTTTGGTACCAAGGGTCGAATTCAGGACCTTGCGCTCATAAGACAGGTGAGGCATCACTAAACTAAATGCCCAGCCCCCAAAGATTCCTGACAACAGCCAGCACCTGCATGCAGCAGTGGGAGGGAACCATCTTGGAAAAGGATCCTCCAGCCTCAGTCAAGCATCATATGCTGGGAACCCTGGCTATAACCTCACGAATGATACAGAGCCCTGGACACCAAGCTAAGCTGCTCCTGAATTACTAACTCAAAAAACGTTGGGATCATAACTCATTGGTTTAGTTTTTTTTAGCTTCTAATTTAGGATCATTTCCTACATGCAAAAGGTTTCTTATACATCCACTGTCCTCCCACCCAGATGTGTCTGTGCACACGTTACATGAGTGATGCATACACGGCGACTGTATGAAATGGACCACACACTCACCCAGATGCCTTGGATACAACTGAAGAATGCAAACATGTCCACCCAAGTACAGCATTACCTCATTCCTGATTCTAGGGTTTCTTATTTGTCACAGCTGAGGAGAACCGTTGTTCTTTTGATCACTACCTTAATCTTTTCAAAATAGCCTTCCAAATCAGTTTTTTTCTTTCTTCACTGTGACTCAAAAAACTGTTGAAGAACCACACACTGGCAAATCAAGGAGCAGGCCATTATTCTTAGTCTCTGAGTGTGGGGCTGTAGAATCACTATTTTCATCTTTATTTATGCTCAACTTTTTTCCTAAACAAATTTTTTTAAAGACTTCATAGAATAGTCCTAGAGCAAATCACCTTTGCCCAGGTAGACCCACTGTCATCTTCTGCAGCTAAGTGGTCAATATTACCTTTTTTACCCTTCTTCCAAATGGCATTTGATTCCCTAGGTAAGATACCATTTTGTTAAACAATAATTCAGTGACTGACCCAGAGTCAACTACAGCTCTAACGTTGTAACAGCAGGCCGGAAACTACATGTAAGCCAAGGTATTTATAAAAACAACAACAAATGTGTACTACACAGCTGCCTAATTTGGGTGTACATGACAGCACGAAGATGCTCATTTATTAGTCCAAGGTTTAACTCCTATAACAAAGAGTCACTAGTCCACTCTGGATAAAGGCAGCAAATGAAGGCATAACAACATGAAGGTGAAGCAGGGTATATCAGTTTTTTCTCATTGCTGAGACAAAATACCCAGCACCCAAAGTTAGAGGAGAAAAGGTTTACCAGGCTCACGATTTGTAGAAGTTTTAGTTCATAATCAGCTGGCTCCAAGTTAGGGTAGCATGAGAAGACACTGCAGAGAAGAAACAGTCCATAGCAAGCAAGTAGATGAGAGTGCATTGGCCCACTTTCTGTAGCTTATATTTTATGCAGGCTACCCACCCTAGGGTGGGTACTGTAGCACTGAAACTCTTCATCCTACCCAGAACTCTGCCAAGCCAGTGGGCTGATTTAGTAATCATACACCCTTGACCCCAGCACCACACACTCTAGATCCAGCCACCTATGAAAAAGCACTCCCATGATTGTATGAGGTTTGTGGGGGGCGGGGGCATCTAGACACAAGCTATTAACATAGGGTTAAAACAAGATAGTGCTGAGGTCTGTACTTAACTTCAACAGAAAATAAGACTTCTGAAAACAAGCAAAGAAAATGGAAAAAAATAAATAAATAAAAATTCTGCAGATTCTCCAAATCCCTTAGTTACTTGCTGTAAGAGTAAATGTTCCATATCACTTTATCTTGAAGTAGTAACAGAAATCTAACATCTGAAGCTTTAAAAATAAAGGATAGATTTCATAGATTTCTTTTGTCTAGCAAAAAATAAAGCAGTGTATATGACTTATGAAAGAAATGGTTCCCAACTCTATTCCTAAAATGAGTACTTACTGTGTTAAGACACTACATGAAGAACTAGGATAGAGTGGTAAGTACAGTAAGTCCTCCACTTAATGAACAAGTTCCATTCTAGGAGAATGTTCGCAAGTTGGATTTCTTTGTAAGTTGGACAAAGTGACTTATATACCTTCGACACAAACATACAATGTAACACATAAAAAAACCTTCACATGTTCCATGATTTTTGTCCTTTTTCTTTAGAACTGTGCCAGTGATTGAACATTTCATGTTATAAGAATGAGTGATGTCTGCCATCTTTATGTTAGGTCCAATCTCTCAATTATTTTCACTTTCATTTCAATGATTATTGCTTTGAGCTTCCTCCACACCACCACTGCTTTTCCTCTTGCTTCCGGACATCCTGGGCTCTGAATGACACTGTACTACTGTACACCATTGCACTGTACAGTAAGCACACAGCAGTGCAACTGTAACGATGTCCAGCAGACACGTGAGCTACTTCTGTGACTTGTTCACATCTATGAAAGTTTGTAATACAAGGTCCATGTGTATTTATGAAAGTTCACAACTCGAATGTTCCTAAATTGGGAACTTACTGTAAACACAGCCCTGGCAATCAGTAGCATCTCTACCTAGTAAGTGACTCAGCTTTTGAAAGTCTGAGTCCTTTGTAAATCTGACACCAATTACATTTCTGCTTCCCAAATGAACACATATTCAGATAAATATGAAATTTTGCTAACAATTTCAGGTTATCCACAAATTAACATGATTCTGGAATCCTAGGATAAGTGTGTCTTAATATTCTAGAAGAAAAACATGGGGAATTTTACTTAATAAATGTATGATATAATGTGTAACATTAAATTCTTATCCAGCCTTTCTTCCAGGCAGTTAAAAATGGCATCTTCAATTTTATCAAATACTAAAAATCATAGAAGACAAAATACATACACTCATGTAAAAGTAGCTGGTATGTAAAAATTAATTTCCTAATACTTCTGACATGACTAGTTTCATGTCACAGTAACTGAAACAAAATTTGTATGAAAACTAAACCTTTGAAACCTGCATTTTCATCTCGTCTTTATACTGGGTATACTTTGATTAACTGTGAATATAAAACATTTTCTGTAGTTGCAAGACAGCTAGCTGAACATTTCTTGGTTTCAGTGATTTAAATAATTTTTGGCTATAAAAATCAGTAAAAATGTTCACTTGAATTTTTCATTTTTAAAAAAAGCTCACTTTTTCTACAAAAACTGTATTTATGCTGTCAAAAAGAAAACCCGAGTGACATGTGAAATAGGTACTAGAGATTTTTTTAAAAAATCCTCTCTTAAAGCTCTGCAATATCTTCTAGTAAGTATCTAAGATACAGTGCAGAGAAGTTTCTTAAGGGTGGGACACAGACTGTTAACACGTATCAAATAGAAAGGTTGAGGAATGACCAGAAAAATGAGAGAAACAATGGCACTGAAAGGGATGAGGACAATCAGGACACAAACAGAAAACAGGAATACAAGAAACATGAATTGACATGTTTTCAAGCTGCCAAGACTGTCTCTCCTACGTAGCAGCCATGAACTACATGTGCCAATTTAATTTAAATGAAAACCTCAGTTCTCAGTTGCACAAGCCTCATTTTAAGAATCCAAAAACCATGAGTGGTCAATAGCTGCCGCCATATGGGACAATAACAGAATATGGAACATTCCCATCCTCTCAGAAAGTTCTACCCATAGCATTATTGTAGAAACCAAGAATCCAGAAAACATTGAGAATCTACTTAATTTTGAACAAAGCCTCCAGATAAGTTTATCTTAGGAAGTCTAAGATAAATTCTTTTTAGCTAAGTTTTATTTGTGAAGGAAGACAAACTGATGCAAAGGAGATGGGTCAGAGTTAAGATGAAGAATTTGAAGTGCAAGGGAGAAACGATCCACATTCCACAGTGCAGCCCAGTGATACCCTGGATCCCACTAGGGAATAAAGTGGCTCAGGAGCTACCAAACCAGGACAAGCTCTGTGGCTTATTCTTCCTCACCAGCCAACAACAACACTCACTGCGTTCCTAATATCTATATATTTCCCATAGAGAGAGAGTTCTAAAATAAGGCATACGTTAGCCTTTAAGAATTCGGTTAGGAAAGAAGAGAGAGAGAGAGAGAGAGACACACACACACACACACACACACACACACACGGAGGGGGAGGGGGAGGGGAGGGAAGGGGAGGGAAAGGGAGAAGAGAAGAGAAGAGAAGAGAAGAGAAGAGAAGAGAAGAGAAGAGAAGAGAAGAGAAGAGAAGGGAAGAGAAGGGAAATATGACTTATTTGTTTTTGGTCCAAACATTTTCTATAATCACATATCAAAGTCATGATGCATTTAATCACAAGTGCCTGAGGGAAATGTATAATAGTAATACTACAAGATATAATTTTGATTTCATTCAAATATTACCTTTTTCAGAGACTCATTTCATTACTTTGCTTTGCAATTCCTTTGGCTTATCACTAGAGAACAGATCTACTTGAAAATATGACCTTTCTGGACAGCCTCACATTTTTCCACCAAAAAAATTGAGGAATTGGACAAATCCTCTAAGCTTATTTCTCATTTTGTTTCTCTGAGGTCTCTGATTCAAGTTGGTGTTCAGAGTGCTCTAAAAGCTCAAAATGACTGTAGTCCAGCTGGAGGAGTTTAAAATCACACAAGAACTACAGAGGAATAGCAAAATATATGTGTCTAAATATAAGGGAACAATGACAATTATTTCTATAAAAATGCAAAGATGACATATAACAAAAACAAGAAAAGCAAAAGTTTGAGCCATAATTTTTTTTAAATTTCTGGTAAAAAGGAAAGTGACAGCAATGCTTCGATGACACGGTTGAGTATATCACTCACACTGCCACAGATGTGTTAATGAAGGAGGTAACTTTTAGCAGAAAATTAAAGAAACATATTTTTATTATAGCCCATAATTTTCAAACTTTTTTTATCCAACATCCACAGTAACAAAGACATTTTAGGCAATTATCCAATAGGCCTACCACTGAAGCAAAAATTTCACAAAGCAATAATTTGCCTTATTATAATGTACTTTTTCTGATATCCCTCATAATGATTTCATTTTTTAAAAATAATATAACTTGTGACCCATTAAACTACTTACATGATCCATTCGTGAGTTCTAACCAGCAGGATGAAAACAATTGTCACAAGGCTTAGCATTTTTATGGCAGGAATTGGTAAGCGGCCTACCTGCAATTAGGAAACTACAATTGTGAAAACAGAAAACTGTGTTTTTATGAACACACATAAAAGGGGGTGGGGAGGGGACAGAGTCAGACAAGACAGACATAGCTAGAGTGAGGTGTTTAATGAAAAGTCTTACATGTAAACTTCTACATAGACGTGGCAATAAGCAACCACTTAAAACAAACAGTGGGGACAGATCCACAGCGGCCCTGTAGAAGGTGGACTTGAAGGCAGGTTAGCAGTTCTGACAATGAGGACCTGCAAGGCCATGGATGCTGAAGCATGAACATACGTGGGGACCTGGACTATGGGGAGAAAAAGAAGAGACCGTGGGAAAGAGCAGGCCTTTCCAACGGCAACAGAAAAAATGATTCTCACATCTTTAGAACCAAGAGGAGCTTTACAAACCATATGCTACTACACGAAATGACAAAAAATGAAAGGAATGGCATTGCTGGGCAAGCAACAGAGGCTGATCAAGGTACTCCACAAACCAGATTGCCCCAGCTAACTCACTTCTTCTCCTAAAGAGCTAGAATAGAATGTGGCTAGGAAAAGGGTCTATGTCTGTGACTGGGCCCCAGTATACCAGGTGCAGAGCAATCCACAGATCAAGTATGCTTTCACTTAGTTTTGCATTCAATGAATCAAATGCTGGCTCCCTACTATGCACCAGGCAGTGGACATGCAAAGTTCATAAAGCTGCATCCTGGCCTTAAAAATCCTCAGGAAAAGCCAGTGTCCTGAACAAATACCAACGGCACAAAGTGAGGAGTGCTAGGATAGGAATGTGTACAGCATGTCAGGAGTCCAGAAGATAACATGAATGGTTCTGCTGGGTCAGGAAAGACTTCTGGAAAGAAGAGGCAATATACGGAAATTTAGCTATCTGAGGCCACGGCATACACAAAGGAGAGAAGCCTGAAAGCACATGGAGTGCAGGAGGAGGATATAATAAGGCCAGGAAATGGGCTTGGGGGAGACAGGGAGAGGGCGGGCCAAAGACTGAAGGGAGACTGGTCAGGATTAGTTTGCGAAGGGTCTAATAAGCAGTGCTCCAAAGGACATTTTAAAGGCAAGAAACAGAACAAGTTAGGCACAAACTTTAGAGGAACAATACAAGCAAGTTAGTCGTATTTCTTAGACAGCCCACAGGAACAGCAGTCAATGAGGTGTGGAGAGCAGAGAAAAGCCAGGAAGGACTAGGAAGGCCCACTTGGTACAGAGTGAGCAGGAAGGCAGAACAGCAGTGTCTGCGCCTGAATGAGAAGAAGCACAATGGAAAGAAGATTCCCATGAGATTCTTAGGCAGGGGAGCAGGGGTGACGGGCTCAGGGAAGACAGTTAAGGAAACTGTTCTTGAAGGAGTGGAACCGGGGCTGCAGACGGAATCCTCTCACGGATTTCCCAGGACAACAAGGCAGGAGCTGTGAGGAGGACAGAAACCAGGTAGAGGGTATTCTCTGAGGAGAGGAAACACACAATGGGAGGTGAAATGAGAAGAGAGAAGGAACAGGACATGCATCTTTAAAAAGGGGACTGGCTAGATTTTAAGTCAGAAGACTGTGCCTCATAAGGAAGTTGAAAGTAAAGACTGTGTGGTTTTAAAGCCAGTTTAGATGTCACAGGGAAGCTAAGAAGAATGGAGGGCACATTTTATTTTTTGCTTTTTCTATATAAATGCTTTAGATATGAACGAATACAACCTACCCAAGCAACAACATAAATGAAGGTTCTCAAAGAAGGAAAAATATAGGTTGCCATCATGTTGCATGCTTTTGCACCAGGACTCGTGCAAACTCCCAGGAAAGGTGATGTGATTAAACTATCATGACACATTAACTGAAAAACCTTGTTCTCTATACAAACATCTGACAGATACACCCTGGTGACTCTGCAGATAACAGCTGTTCTGATCTTCAGATATTGCTAAGCTGCACCCAATGCTGCTTTATCATAAAGCACATCACGATGAAACTGAAGTGTTAGTATGCAATCGTGCGGCTCTCTCTGGGAGCTCCAAAATCCTCCAAACAATTACTCATCCGCAGCCCATCCATGAGTGTTTATTTTAAATAATGAATATGTAATTAGGTCAAATTATTGACAAAATACAGTAGTTAATTAAAGTTCCAATATCTATTTGGAGTAGGCAGTGACATGTTTTTCCTATTACTAATATCCTCAAAACACCGAAAGCCAACAATTCTCTTGTTGTCCCATATTTTTTTTCATTTTCTACCATTTGTTTAACAAAACTCTTTTTCTCTTTTTCGTGGGTATATGCAGGTCCATAAGTAAAATGACATGCTGTCAATCCATGTATTCTTCTTGATAATTTGGTTAAGTAAGAGAAAAACCAGAAACACAATGTATACGGCTAAGGTGTGTGTGTGTGTGTGTGTGTGTGTGTGTGTGTGTGTGTGTGTGTGTGTGTGGACCAGCTTCTCAAATCCACATTTTACATAGTGACTTTGAAAGATATTTGTTATGTAGGCTTTCCTGATCTCAAGTGATTAATGTGAGGAAAATGTTCTACCTTAACTACTGCTCAGAATTCCTTTAAATTACCACTGATCTGCAATCCGTCATCAGCAAATATGCTTATGTCAAATGTCCTTATAATGAGCTATCGCATTTTCAAATATTTTCCTCCATTACCTAACCAGGAGATTTACACAACTTGCACATCCTACAGAGAGGAAAGTAAATGAAATATTGGATCTTGGTTTAAATGAGCAAACCTATCTTGAACGGTAGGGGGGAGAAGGAATGTATAAATTGAGAAAAGAAATACCTATTCATCTTCATCAATAGTTGACAACATCATCATTTGGCCTCTAAAAAAAAAGATGTTTTAATTTGCTGGGAAGAATACATCTCTTCAGGGAGGAGATCTGGGGATTTGACCATGAATAATAATGAAGAAAGCAGAACTGTCTTCATATGTAAAATCTAGCTATAGTCTTTCAATCCAAATGAGATTCTGAGTTGCAGAGGAAAGGGAGAGGATTTGATTTATTTATTCAGGTCCATGTAGGGATCCTTCACCCACATAAACCAGATAGATACTTCCTTGCACTCAAATTAACATTAAGACAAAAGAAAAAGAAATGAAATATTCCTGAATGTATTGGCCAACTTGTAACAACAATCCTAGGTTCAAAGAACAACCACCACACATACAGCTGCTTACAGCCCTGCCTGGAATGTTCCCCTTGAAAGAAATTAAGGCACCAAATGACAGTTCTCTCATCATTACCCACTCTTTGGTAAATGCAAAACATTCTCTTGGCATCCCTGGCTTGCAATAAATCATTCAAGCTCATGCCAAAGCTGAAAACCCAGCATTTATTAATTTTAACTAAGTTCTGATACCCATTATCAGTTATAGATAATGACAATAATTCTCTCTGCCTATTTTTTTATATGTACCTCAGAAAGCAGAGAGAAAGCAACAATATATCTGACCGTTTGTGGATTCCTAATTGTGAAAGCTTCCCACTGGAAAAAAGCAAAGAAAAATTAAGACAGTCCTGGCACATTATGCAAGTCAGGTAGACAAAATGAGAATCTGGGTAAAGCAGTCTTAGAATAAGAGGCCTTCACTATGCAGCATTGAAGTGATGCATAAATCAATAGAGAATGATTAAAATACTGCCCTATGCTGCATAGTTAATATACATTTCATTATAAAAAAAAGAATGCTGCAGTCAGATCAAATGCTTGGGCATGTGGTATAACAGAAGCAAAACATGTGCCAAGCTGCTTAGATGTATAGAATTTCAAGGAATAAATCTAATCAGCACGATCACTTCTTCAATTTCATTTAAACAATGCCTCTTCAAATATTTCATTTATAATTTAAATGTCCACAGTAACATATTCCCATACCCCTAAAACACCTGATTTTGAATATACACCAAAATTTAACAGACAGTCTCCACTCCTCAAAGGCCAGCATCAATAAAAACCAAACATTATTCCTTAGATTGCAGCACAGATCCCCTATATAAGTGTCCCCAACTGCATAACTGCTGCACTCATTGGAATAAAGTATACACTTATCTTTCCTTCTAAATGGGTCCATTAAGTACTGTTCCACTTCTTGCCCTTTTCCAAATAGCATATTTAAGAGCTAAATATTATGTGGTTTTGCTTCAATCAAGTTCCTTGTAAATAGTGTCATGTTTACAAAACAGAGCAAAAATTACGGAATGAGCTGATAACAGTACCCAAGGAACCCAGGAATCAAAGAGCATAAACTGGCCGGGGATTTACTCAGTGGTTCCGGGCACCTGCCTCATCTCAAAGAGCATAAATTCCACCTTGTTTTTCCCCCTTAGTTTCACCCACTGCGCCCTCCACTGTATCCAAACAGAAGGGACAGAAAACTTTGGGAGTTATTTCTTCAGGAAGTTCTACTGACCACCTAACAGTAAAGGAAGCCACCAAGACCTTCACTAAGGAGCACTGGCCTTGCATTCCTGAAAGACAGGTAAGTCCCTTTTTTCCACATTTTACTCAGAGAAAATGTGGATGGTGGCCCCAGTGAAATTCTTCTGATAGAGGTAGGCTTTGTTATCTAATCTCCATAAACTTCTATGAGTGCCTTCTTTGAGCCAACTTAAAAAGAAAGAAATCTCTTATAGCGTGATTTTTCCATTGTTTAAAGAAATCTCATGTGTAAAAGGCTAAAATTAGTCACCTGAAATGCATGGGAAACCTACCTTATAAACAATTAAAGCAAAGATAAGTTCTAATAATCAAGATTTTATATAAAATATGTATTTTATATAATATATATTTTTATGTCATTTAGGAGACATAAAATCAGTAATATTTAACAGGTTTGTTTACCCTGAGTGATTTCAGGGTGTGTTATTTCAAATAAGCAACATCCTTCAGAAGCCACCTACAGAACTCTCTTGACATGTATGTGTTATACTTGAGTATCTTTATTCCTGAATTCAAATGCATCTACATTTCTCATGACAATTTCTATAATCTGTTAAAAAAATTTTAGTGCATACGGAGAGAAACTTTAATTTTCTTTTTTATTGGCATATTTTAGATATACATAAGGATAACAACATTCATCATAGAGAATTTGTGCCTGTATATGATGTATCTTGCTTTTTTCCCATCCCCCTCCCCTCTCTTCAGTCCCTCTTCCCCTTCTTATTTTGAGCTTTGTTTCCACTTTTTCCTCTCACTCTCTGTGTTTCTTTGTCCCTTCCTTCCTTCCTTTCTCCTTTCCCATCCCTTTCGCTCCTTCTCATTTGAACATTTTTCCCAGTATCTATTATACCTTTTGGTCCTTATTTACACTTTCAGTTTCTCACACCAGCGAAACAATGCAGTACGTAATTTCAGCTCATTCCATATGTGACACTCAGAAAATTTCCACAACCCTTCCACTACTGAATAAAATGAACAAGGTAGTCCAATGTCAACCCTAATTTGTTACATAAAGAAAATAAGAGCATATATTTATTATAAATGTTTTCTATGCTTCTGACACTATACTTTCTACATATTGTACCATTGAATCCTCAAGTAACAATCAGATGGGGTAGGTTGGTATTATCCCCTGTCTTACAGCTGAAAATCCTAGGTCATTTGGTTGGAATAAACCAACAATATTTCCAACATAGTCCCAACCCAGGGCACCACAGGCAAACACTAAGGCTACAGGGAATATTTTACATGGACCGTCATGTGGGCACCTCTGTGAAGAGCCATACAAAGGAGCAGTAAGAATTAAATTCTGGTCCATGGCCTCTCGAGGAACACCAAGGAGTTATTAGTTTTGGATAAGGACATTGTAGATTCGTGATATCCAAGACCCTTGGAGCACTCAAAACTTTGCCATTCTGTATTTCACTGAAGATAGTATTTTAGCAGCAAAACAGTAGGAAAAGATTATGTTCCTGTACACTGCCAAAACCCCACAAAAACATGTTCCAACACAACGAACAACCCTTTTGGTGGACATATGTTATTCCAGGCAATCTGTCATATGTCTTGTGTGCACCTCACTAACTGTACTATGCATCAAGTGATCAGGACAGTATTCCCTTCAATAAATGCTTCTATTGTGCACTGAATTTGGAAACAATACTGTGTAGTGCCCTCCCAATCTCTCCCCTCCACTGAGTGAAAGATGTCTCATGACATGGGACCACAAAGAAACTCCAGGAGGAGGAAACATCCTATCCATTAGAAAAGAGCCTGAGGAAGCCAGCAAGTGATTTGCACACTGTGGGCCATGACTTTTTAGTGAAATCAATCTAGTTAGTCAATGCCAACATTTAAAAAAAAATGAACTAGAATTAAATAAGAATTATCAATATGTGCAATACAAAGGTAAAATAGTGTTTTATGAAATTCTGCTTCAGCAACATATTTTTATAATTACCTATGTCTATTGGTAGCATTGTACCAGGTTTAATACAAAATACATTTCTTATTATACATTTAAAGTTGTTTCTTTAAGCCTCCCATGTAATCAAGTTCTGTAGAGTTTTCTTCCCAAATCTATCCTGACCTCTCTGCCCACTGTCAGCATCCACTTCCTAGATAAAGTCAACATTTATCACCAGGATCATCAGAAGAGCCTCCAATTAATCTCCATAATAAGTATCATGTGTCCTCCTTCAAAGTGACCCTCCACCCCTCTTCCAGGATGAATCTAAATGCAGACTGGACCCTGTCACTCCTCAACTTAAAAGCCTTCAGTGACCCCATTATCAAATTAAAAATCTCTCTTAGCACTGGGGAGCAGATGCTCCATAAACCAAACCCAAGCGCTTTTCCAAATTCATCTCCTACAGCTCCAGTATGAGTCACTGCTCAACACTAATTTCTATACAGTATCGTTAAAAATTTCAACGCACACTAAGAGAAGAACTTTCCTTCAGCACCCAAGCAGCTATCTATCTACCTGTATGCTTCTGCCCATTCTCTTCCTTTGTGTTCCTCTTTAGGAACCTTTTCCTCCAAAGAGCCTTCCTAAAACCCTGGAGTGTGGTTAAATGAACCTACTCGGGGCTCCCAGCACATGCTGTATCTACCTCTGCCAGATCACTGCCCTCATGAAAACAAGACTATCTGTATGTCTGCTTCTTCCACTGGACAAGGTTTTGACCTACATCCTCCCAGTCTTTACTCAAACGCCACCTTATTGAGACTTTTGGAGCCTTCCCTGACCACTTTATCTTCATTTGCGAACTTATAATTACCTCTTTTCTACCTCTTGCCACTCATTTATTTTACTTATTACTTATCACCATTTAACTGTACGTGTATATATACACACACGATGTTACTGTATTTTATATGGCATTATATATTTTAACTTAGCTTGTTTATTTTCTAGATCTACAACCAGAATACCAGCTAAATTTTTTGTCAGCTTTATTATGGCTGTATCCTAGTTCGTGGCATATAAGGAGAATTCAAAAATTGAGCTTAATGAATAATTGAGCAAATACCATTAAGATCAGAGATCACTACTAATTCAACTTTGAGTTTCCAGCACAAATCACAGTGCCTATTAAGTATAATGTTTGCACTTTAAAGAGTGAAAATAGAAACTCAACATAATGCAGTCCATTTTTTGGTCTCATATTCTCCTCCTTTCACTAAGCACAGAAATATATAAGGGTGGTCATATCAGTGAGCTGGCCAAAAGGAAAGCAGAAATCTTGGACTATCACCTCACTTACAATCTAGACAGGCCATCTGGGAAAATTTTACACATCTGTCATCTTTTGTGAGTAAATACTATTTTAAAAAGACATTACCCTCTTTAGCATGAGGGTATAAAAGTCACAAGCTTTTAATATCCCCTATTTTTAGTATTCATGTTTGTTGATAGTAGAAGCATTAAAACTCTAAGGCAGGTGAAACAAATGAGACATCAAGCACCTCATTCTTGGAGGCGTCTACTTGACAACAGGTCAAAAACAAATCCAATATTTATAAGCATTTTTAAATCAAATTAAGAATGAAGGAAAGTGATAAAATATATATATGTTCTTTAAGATTAAAGTAATTTCTGTTAAACACAAATTTGTGAACAGTACTTGAAAGTGGGTAAGAAATGCAAAGTCATTTTTTAACATTTCTTTCTGATAAAATAAAGATGTTCTAACTTCAGAAAAGCACATTACTTTGTCCTTAAGATAAACAAAACTGGCAGATACTTAAAATATAAAACCAGAGAAATTGTTTGATGAGAAAAGTACTATATCAACATTTCTTTAAAATTATATATTCTATCCAGAGCCGGAAAAGTAAGGAAACAACCAATTTTGAGTGTTCACAAAGGGAAAGAATGAAACAGTTAAAGAGAAGCAGATGAATAGAGATGGACTACAATAGGACCTAAATTTTAAAGACATCAACTAATACAATTCTTTAAACAAAAAATCTTAATACCTGGTATTAAAAAAATCTTAATACCTGATATAAATGACCTCACAACACAGGACCATTTGAACACTATTTGAAAGTGTTCTATATTTCATAGTACATAAATGCACTCTCCTGCTATCAAGTCAAGGTAGGAATAAGTCAAATCAGATCCATAATCATCCTAAGTCACCAGAAGCCCAACTGAGTAATTTACTGTGTGTTCTGTGTGTAAAACTCGCTCTGATATATTGGTTAACCAGACTTGACAGGTCAGTAGTCAAAAACCTGCCCTAGATTTCTTTGTGCTCTTATAATTTAAATCAACAACTTACAACTGAAATATCAAGAATCAAATATTGTCATAACTATTATAAAAGGAAAGAACAAAGTGAACAGAGCTCTTGCCTTTCCCAGGCAGAAAATGAATACTTTGCTGAGTAAGGTAAGCCAATATATAATCACTATATTTGCATGGAAATAAAATAAGAATCATTCCACCAAGTGTGACAATTTTATATTTTATATCTTTGAGTCAAATTTTCAAAATTCCTCTCTCATTTCCCTTCAGCCCACATACCCAGAAATATTTCAGCCATACATTTGGCAAAGAAGATTGAGGATATGGGGAGGTATTCTAGAGATTGCTGAGAGAATTTGCCTGTTGCAAATTTCACCATCACCAAATGTTCTTTCTTAAGTATTAAAAAAAAAAAAAAGAAAGTCAAAAGAAACCAGTGAGAGACTAGGCAGCTTCAAGAAGCATAACATTTTAATAAAAATATGATTTAGTTGTAAGTAATTTGTTCATTCCTCCCAACTGATCTGATTATCGAGAAAATAGGAAATGATCTCTGATTAAGAAGTAACAAGGAAACAATCAAATTGAGATAATTCTAAGAGAAAAAGCACCACAGGAGCAGCTCCAAAGAGGTCCTTTTTCCAGTATTCACAAGGCTACCTTGAAAGCTCAATTTTAAGAAGGGTAACAAGCACTTGTGGTTAGTGCATCAAATTCTTTACAACTCTATTCAATATCAAAAATAAAGCAATATTTGCATTTTTTTCTAAACAGGTTTGATGCCATTATTTGAGAATTCTAGAAAGTAGCATTTTGAAAGGACAAATTCAGTAGATGACAGCTAAATCTGCTTTTAGTAATTTTAGTCTGCAGCTCTGCCATTTCTGCTGCAGCAAAAAAAACTTGATTCTGGGATGTTCCTCAAAATGCTTAATAAATCAGGCCTCATAGGAGAGCTAGAGCTAAGAATCTTCATGTTTAGGAAGAATCATTTGAATGACCAATACAACAAAGAACATTTTAGGTTGTGAAATGATCAACTAATATTCTGAACAGAACATGTAAAAACTCGCATCTTAGAAGAATGGATCTCTGATTTTAAAAATGGTGCTCACCTGAGTTCCTAGAGCTGCTTTTCCCAATTTCTCACTAAAATGCCACAGAAGATGCAGAAAGGACTGAATGTGCATCTTACCTCCAAAAATCAAGGCTGTTGAAAACACAAGTTATAACCCGAACCTGGAAAGTGCCGCTGTGATATAAAGGCAGAAATGCATCCACACTTCTTCTACTCACAGCACATCCTCCTTTCATTAACTGATCTTTAAAGTAGTAGGGAATTTCATAATAACCCTGCCACTTCCCTGACCCAGGCTACTGGATCCAGCACAGAGCAGCTCTGATTGCCTCCCTCGACAGCCATCTCTCCACACTCAAAAAAAAAAAAAAAAAAAAAAAAAAAAAATCACTAATCTCAGAAAACTACTTAGAAAGTAAGCACAACAATGATGTTGAACATCAAGTTTTATGAGCTGCAGCCAATATTTCTCATGGCAAAATCACAGCCTTAATTCATTCATTTATTTGACAAGTATTCAGAGTTCCCTTCATATGCCAAGCACTGTTTGCTGTGCTTGGGACACACTAGTAAGAACAAGGAGATAAAGATCTCTAGCAGACAATAAACAAATACAATAAATAATAGGATTTAAAAGACAAAAATACTACATTTTAAAAAAGCAAGCAAACAAAACCCACATGGAGCGAGAAAAACAGGGCTGGGAATTGAGAGAGGGCCAAAGTGTAATGGGTGGCCTGTGTGAGCACATGGAGAAGACAACATTTGGTGAAGATAGAGGGCTGAGAGAATTAATTAATCCCCTGAACCCATGGGGAAGAATTCCTAGGCTGAGTTTTGAAACAGCCACAAGGCACCGGCATATCTAGGATATCCAAAGAATACAAAAATGCAGGCTGGAATAGAGCTGGGTAAGGGAAGACAGGAGTTGAGCAGAAATAACTTTTCAGAGGAATCTAATTACATAGCAGAGCAATGAAATTGTGGGCATGTGGTAGGGAGGTGAGGACACGGAAGATGGAATCATCAGAGCACACGTGTGTGCTGCACGCGTAAGAGGGAGCAGAACTGCTGAGGTGGTTTCCACTGACCAGGCAGAGACACACAAAGGAGCGGGCTCCAGGTAGGAACACGGTCACCTTTCTCAACAAGTAGGAAGAGGAAGAACAATGGTAATGTGGCAGTGGGCAAATGAGACAGGGAAGTCTGGGAGCTCTCTTCTGACTTTGTCACAACATAGGACTCAAGCTCATCAGCTAGGAGTGAAATGGAAGGAGAGATGTTTCATGTTCTGAGGAGAAAGGAGATATGAAAAAGTTTCCTTAATGAATGCAAAAAAGGTTTTTAAAAGTCACCTTGAAAATTACTAAATAAGAAAACAAATTAAACTATTCCATTCAACAAGCTAAAAAAAACAACAAACACTGCAAAATAAACCTAAAAGAAGCAAAAGAAAGACTAAGAAGACAAAAGCAGAAATTAATGGATTAGAATATAAACAGTAGAACAGTTGTTTCTTTGAAAAGATCAATAAAATATACAAACTTCTTCCAAAGCTCATTGATGAGAAAAAAATAGAATTTCACAACATCAGACATAAGAAAATGGATATAGCCAAAGAAACAAAGGAGATTTCATATGTATATAAAGGAATATGTACTATTTTTATTGATAGTTATGGAACACTGAATGATGGAGATGATCCCAGAAAACATAAATTATCAAAACTGACCCAAGAAGTACACTGTGAATAATTAAATAACATGGAAATATACAGTGTCAACAATGATTTTACAGGGGAACACTACCAGTACTTTAAGAAACAGAATTTTCATGCTATTTAGAATGTTACAAGGTATTCAAAAAGAAGATTTTCATTTTACTTCATAAGAGAATAAACAATATAAAAACTTCAAAGAAATATACAATAAATATACAAGAAATAGAAATTGATTTTCTTTAAAAAGTTTATAAATAAGCAACTATCAAATTGCATACAACTGTAATGGAATCACATTAGATGCCCAAATAGCATTTGATGAAAAAATTAAACCATTATTGATACAAAATTTTTACATTAAACAACATCTACCACTAGACAATATAAGATTATATTTCACAATTAAAGACCTTCCTATTAACCTTAAAAACACCTAAGAAGAGCTTGATAAATGTTAGCTTATGATTATCATCACATTTAAACAAGAATATCTGTTCTTAGTACTGGTATTTAACTCTATAAAAGTAACTCTTATCTGTTCTCAAGGGAGGTAATGGTCCAGTGACTATGACAACTGCTTGAAAATTCTTGGTTGTAAATTCAGGCAAGCTGGTTACAAATCTTTCCAAATATAACACAAAACACAAACACTTTAAGTGAAAAATCTGTTGGAATTGCATTTTGTGGCTATAAACAATGTCGCAGATCTTGATGTTTGCCCAAATTTCAATGAATTAAGTAAAGCAAGTCTATAAAAAGATCAAACAGTGAGGAAAGAATATTTTATTTCATCTTATTTTGTAAACAATTTAGGATAACATATATAAACCATTAAACATTTTATCTTAATGTTTATTCAGCTGATAGTTTATCAGTTGGAAATTCTTCAGCTTAAGGAAGAAATGAAAACTTTAAAAACTTCTGTTTCTGGGCCAGGGATGTAGCTCAGTGGCACAGTGCCTGCCTGGCAAGTGCAAGGTCCTGAGTTTGATCCTTGGTACCCAAAAAACAAAAACTCTTGTTTTTCCTTCTAGCTTGATCTCCCCGTGCTTTCACACTGGAAAGAGGGCTCATTAGGAATCAAATTAGCCGGACCTCCACAAACAAGTCTTTATTTCCTTTCTAACAACTGTTTAGGCTTCTGAAAGCTTTTAGAGTTGCCAAGCTAAGGGCAGCATGGAAAGTTATGCCCTCCTGATGGAATTCAGTCTATGCCTGGCAAGCTCATGCTGCCCACTGTAATTCGCTTCCTAAAGGGAAATAATTCACAGCTCACTTCCATAACTTAAGCCAAGCATCCTGCATTTGAAAGATCTGCAGCTTCTCCTCTAGAGAATGCAGGAAATTGGATATTCTTTAGTATCTGCTACTGTGTCACTCTATGGTGGTAAAGACCAAAGGAAGAGGGGAGTGAAATCTACATAGTTATGCACATACAGAAACATTACCAAGAATGATACAGTCACTCTTGAAAAATGCAAAGCTGTACACCAACAGTGGGAGTAGAAGGCAAATGAGGCACAGATGAAGAATTGCACAGCAGAGAGCAACCCAGAGGGTACAAGACCTCAAATGCAGGATACAAATGAAGAGGACGCTCAAGGAAGGTAACACAGCATTACAACAATGGCACAACAATAAATAGCACAACCAGACAAATACACAGAGACTTCAAATCAGTGAAAAATTTAAACAGTGATATTTCTTCAAACAGTTCACTGCTACCACATTCAAATACATAGAACCACCTTGTTATAGGAGGGGCAGCCACATTTAGACCGTGTAAGATTGTCAGAGTGAGTGGCCCCGAGGTATCTGCCCCACTACACTGTAGTATGACGCCCTCAGGCTCAGCAGATACCAAAACAACCTTCACTAACAGGGCCCTACTAACCTAACAAAATACCAGCATACAGTGCAGGGCATGTGCCTAATTCAATGAGCAAGAAGACCTTATGACTTAATGACCTGAACACAAAGACAAATTTCAAAGGGTGTTTTCAAAAAATACGATGCCTTCAAACATGGCTCTGTTTTGCTTAGTATATCTAACGGTGGCTTAAGAAATTATATGTGTGTTTCATACCCCATAAACCCATATACACTGAAGAGCTTCTGAAAGGTCTTTTGTAAAAGCACACAGGATGTGAGCTGCTGTGCACTGGCCAAGAGCAACAAAACAGTCACAGCTGACATGCAGTCCCTTAGGTCCCAGTGTGAGCTCGAGGATGGAAGAAGGCTCTCAGCTGTGGGAACATGGTGGGAACCAGGCCTGGACCTGAAGTCACACGACCGCCTTCCTTTCCTCAGTCATTACCAGGACTGTGCCTAACTGGGAATGACCACAATTTCTGGGACTATCCAAATGATCAAGGTCATTTGAAAGAGGTCACCATTTTTTAAAAAGTTACAAATACAAACACAAAGGAGATCAGATGCCACCTGCACAGTACAAAACTGAGGCCAAGCAGAAGAAAACACCTGAGCCTGAATGCTAGGAACAATTTATTTTCCTAACATGGAGATCTATTAAATGCCTAGCAACCTCTCCAGGGAAATAGAAGCAAAGTCACTCAGAGTGGAGAGAGAAATTCATTTCTGAAAGCTTCTTTCCAACTTGGAAAATTTAACTCAACGCCTTTGTAATCCCAAGAGACGGCTTGGCAGAGGCTGCAGTAGGTGTAACCATATGTCAAAATGAATACATTGGATATGCTACTCACCCACAATTTGGTAGAAAATAGTCAAAACTCAAAGTGCCAAAGGAATCTTTTCTTTATGGATATAACTGTGGCTCTTACTTTATAATACTAACATGTCTACTTTATCTTTAATCTGGATAAGAAAGTTATTTAAAGAAGAAATGATTAAAAGACAACAGAATTAGGAATGTCTTGACCCCAGCGTGAAAGAATTTTGGCTATCTCCATGGCAGCATTTTTACCAGAGTGATTCCTTCTTCTTTATTCTAAATTCAAGGCACAGAGTGGCCTCTTTGCTTACCTGGCTAAGCAGTTCAATCTTATCCTGTGTCATCAACCTCCAGGCCCAAGCCTAGCAGAGTCCAAGCCCCTCTAGGAAACCTTCCTCTTCCAGGTTCCATGTGTCATTGAAACCTTTGCTTCCCTTCAACTTAATGCTTGTCATCAGAGTGGCCAGTGGCCCTAGGCTGAGCTTTCGAAGAGAGAATCTGTCCTCTTCAACTGTGAGACCCACGCTTAGCACACAGAAGCCATGTGTTTGTTGAAAAAAATATTGATGTGTTAGGAATTGAGTCAAAACAGAAGGGAAAGAAAGGACCAATTTGACAGCAATTCCAGACATGGGCTTAAGAGTCAAGATGATGGCATAAAACAGAGCAAGAGATGTCATAAGACCTATATGTCCAGGTCTACAAATATCGTTGCCTCAGGCTCATCTAAAGAATTATGAAACATATATGCTCTAACAAAACTTAAAGTTAATGTTGTTAACTTTGACTTAGTTAATGTTAATCCTACATTTACATCATGGCGTGAAATCTAATTTCTGACTTTTTATAAATATTGACATTTTAAAATGAAACTGCCTTTATTCAAGCTTTTACATATATCCACTGTTATTTAAATATCGTGATTTAATACCATGATGCACATTTTAAAAATACGTGAATGACCTTTCCTTTCACTCTCATATATTCATAGTTCCTTTTTTCTTAACTTGTATTTTCATTCCATTTCCATCACAGAATTTTATACTAAAATAATTTTATGCATTAAGCCTTTCTTTGATCACATTGTGTTTCTGCAACAGTTATTAAAATTCATCTTTTACTTTCTGTGATCAATGGTTCTAATTGTTAAAAATGTCATTAATAGAACCCAATTTAACAAAGCAATTTTGTAATAATTTAAAACAGCAGCATAGAAGTAAAAATTTCTTGGAAATATATTTCTCAATAAAATAGGGGTGGTTTATTTTTTTCCAATTGGTTCATGGAGACATGAATGAAAATTTTTTACTGCTAGAATAAGAAATGTTTCAGTAGCAATTCTGTTCTTCTTTTTTCTTTTTTCTTTTTGGTATTAGAAATATAAACTGAAAAGTTTTGTTCATGTCATTAAATTGATGGGAAGAGAGAAAATACTAGAATAGCAGAGGTTTTCATTTCTTTCAACTGCTGAGATTAATGCCCCCAAATCACAGGTGATTAAACATAATCATATATGGTAATCGCTACTCCTTCACAACCGTTTAGGGTCACCTCCAACTTCATTTTAAACAGGACTAACTTCCAGATCATTCGATTCATTCCTTTTTCCAACACCACTCTGACATTCTGATTGGGCTTTTGTCTGGCCCCGTGTATGCCACGCACAATAAGATCTAGGAGAGGGAATGCCAAGCAACTCATTAGTACTGATGTGTTCCTCAGCAGATCCATTTCAGGAAAAAACGCATATGGAGCTGCAGATACAAAGTTGTTTCCCTACAAATCTCCACAGGCCCAGTTTCCCTTAGAAAGTCACCACGGACCACAGGGGTAACATGCACCCAGGTTTGTTGACTTCAAGGACCGGTGTGCTAGAGGCCTGTCCTTAGGTGGAAGCAGATTTAATTAACAGCAGAAAAAGAGAGTGCACACTAGAGAAGCTTTTAGTGGAGCAGAAAATGAAACAATCCCACCAGACATGCAGATATGACCCCAACCAAAAAGTACAACAGACAGGCAAGAATGTTTCTCTTGTGACCAGATGTGAGCAAGGGCTCCAGCTCAGTGTGTGGCAAAGCAAGGATACACCTTCTAAAATGTGGCACCTAAGGGGGTGGGGGGACAAAGAGAAACAATAACAGAAGGAACAGTGGCAAAAGTTTAGTATATTATTTTAGATTTTGGATTTAAGAAAATGCACAGAATTCACTATTTGTGGAGAAATGGCATTGGCCAGCAGAGGGGAGTGGATGCCCAATCTGCCAAGGACAAGTACAAGAGCAAGGCAAGGTGCAGAATAAGGAAAGAAGGAAGACAATGACTGCAATCACTGCGCTGGAGGATTAACCCAGACCTGAGTCAAACTCACCAAAAGAGAGGTACTTAATGCTATCCTCCTACAAAATAATCCTCAATTCCCAGGCGTTTAAAGCCAGAGAACTCCATTGTTGTGTTTTCTAAGTGAAAAAAAACACCAAAACCTGGTAGACAGTTCCAACCATCCAGCCAAAGGGTGCACAGCCAGACTGACGGCTCACAGGGTTCCAGGCTACCACGGATCTACTCATCTGCCGTGGGCCTGATTTGCACAGTACTGAGTTACTAGGTCTCTCTCTCGTATGCTGAGTTTTTGAAAAAGAGAAGAACACAGTGAAGAACAATTTAGATAAATTTGTTGTGGAGCCAGAGACAAAGTCTAGCCCAAGGGTTAACAACATGGATTGGGCTAGGCTACCTGAGGGCAAATGTTGGCTCCTCCACTCACCAGATAGGTAATTTCTAACAAGGATCTGCATCTGGACTCTTCTCTCTATGGAATGGGACTACGAGGTACCTTCCTCATGGGAGTATCCTAGGATTAAATGCCCCGACATATAAATAAGGCACCTAAAAGAGTACTAGACACATGGAAATAGGTTACAGCTCCTACAGTTATCATCATCACTGAAAGAGAACTAGGTCAAGGAAGGAGTTACTTCCAGGAGCCATCTGGTCCAAGCCCCAATTCTAAATCCTCAGGTCTAAAACTGCTAAAACTGAGATTACCAAACTAATATCAGGACCTCTATTATAATACTATACTGGCCTCACCAGCCATTGTGAGGAGAGAGAGATACTGACAATGACTCCATAAATAAAAAATCCCAACATATCCCCCCAAATTTCTTCCACGATTATAGAAAGTTTGCAGTGAGATTTAGAAAAACTAAAATAATAAATAAATAAATCCTAGAGACTATATTGATTCAATTGAAGAAGAAATGGAAGAGGGTAAGCAATTAACCCCAAAATTCATAGTGAAAATATCATTTGAGTAATGTATTCTGTGTCATGTCTAGATTAATACTCAATATCAAGGCAGGAAGATGAAGTAATTATGGATAGAATACTCAGGGGGTATACATACACTGGTTAGTTTAAAGTCCAAATTAAATTTTAGCCACTGTCAGTGTTTCTCCTACTCATATGCCAGGGTCATTGGCCCAGCAACTCCTCCCCAGACCAACAACAGCAGATTAGTAACCAGGACAAGTAGAGGGCTGTTTGAGGTGGGAGAGCGTGGAGCTTCGGGGCGTGGTGATGTGTGTGCTGGGGGAGTTGCTTGGCCTAGAGAAGGAATCCTGGCCTTTTTGGTGTGGTAGTATAAGGAGAGGCACTGATGATACAAACTGAGAATAATAATAATAATAATAATAATAATAATAATAATAAAATAGGGCCTGGGATTTAGCTCAGTGGTTCTGCTGCCTGCTTCACAAGCACAAGGTTCTGAGTTCAATCTCCCATACCACAAAAAAAAAAAAAAGAGAAAAGAAAGAATAAAGAAAGATCAGGAGAAAGAAAAAACTGAGAATGCTTCCTCTGTTCTATGTTGGTTAAGAGAAGTAAAAGAAGGGTTATGAGTGGAAGAAATGTGCAGAGAGACCTGATGAGAGAAAAAACTCCATTGGGGGTGAATATTTTTTGGACAAATCCCACCAACACTGTTCCTAGTTAGCGGAAGTTATTTTTTTATCTTGGCTTCCTTGGTGCAAAATCTAAGTTTGCAATAATGCAAACCAATTTTCCCCAAACTACAGGCCTCATTAAAGGAAAACTAAAAATCAAAGCAAATTCAACCCATTTTCTGATGGTTTCTACTTCTCTACAGGTAGTTCTTTACAACATGGAGAAAACACTCAAAGACATACTGTTTTTTCCTTCTTAAAAAAAAAAAAACTATAACAACTTCTTGCTATTTCTTTAAGAAAGACCATTGAGAATTATAGTTCATTCCAGAATTTTCAACAGCTATTCCTTGGAATTCTATTTCTTGTACACGTCAAAACAGGGAAAGTGAGCCAGAGTTAAATTCACTTGGGAGATTTAAGGCAACAAAGACAAAGCTAAACAGGGTAAAAGCCTTTCGTGTGTCCATCTGCAGTGTGAGTTTCTCAGTGGATCAAGTATTACCCTAATTCTTTTGAGAAAAGAAGCCTTCTCTCCAACAGCATCTCACAGGACTACTGTCCACACATATGCATTTTGGAAAAACCTCAGTGGCACAGAAAGGGCTTTAAATATGAGCTATCAAGCCAGGTGTGGTGGCGCACTCCTGTAAGCCCATCACTTACTCGGGAGGCTGAGGCAGGAGGATCACTGTGAGTTCGAGACCAGCCTGGGCTACACAGTGAGTTCCAGATCAGTCTCAGCTACATAGTGAGACCCTGTCTCAAAAAAACAAAACAACAACAACACACACACACACACACGCACACACACACACACACACACACATGAGCTATCAATGAGTTTAGTTCTGGAACAAAATTGCTAGCTTTAAATAAGTTATCTTCTGTATAAAAGACATCTATCTAGCCCTCACATATGTTTCTAGGAAGGGTATCATTTTGGAAAACTATTTTTTATGATAGTCTAAGGTTAAACTTACACCAACCGTGAACCACTTCCTATGTATACAGTTAGTCCTGACTTAAAATGATTTGGCTTTAGGCTTTTGAGTTTATGACAGTTCAAAAGTGATTCACATTGGGCTGGGGATTTAGCTCAGTGGTGCCGCCTCCTGCCTCAGAAGCACGAGTTCGATCCCCAGTACCAAAAAAAAAAAAGTGATTCCCACTCAATAGAAACTATATGTTGAATTTTGCTCTTTCTCTGAGCCAGCAATACACAGTCTGACACTGTCTTGACGCTGGGCAGTGGCTTCAAGCCACAGTTCTGTTAGCTATGGGATCAAAAGAGAAAACAATTCATCCTCTACCATGAACAGTGTTGCTAAGCTATGATATTTAGTAAGTTGGGTGATTTAAATGTATATTCTACTTTAGATATTTTCAACCTGTGATGGGTTTACAGGACACGATTCCATCATAAATTGAGGAACATCTGTATATACAAGGGAAGAGCGTCTGCATGAGTGCATATACAAATAAGAATGTGTGTACACAAGAGTCACAAAAATATGAATAAGAATATTTATGGCAGCCTGATTCATAACAGCTCCAAACGGAAAGCAATACAAAAAGCCCATCAATAGAAAGTATTGCCACACCATCAATGTAGTAGGCTAAAAATGCTCCCCCCACACAAATATCCACATCCTAATCTCCTGAACTTGTGAACATTAATTCACATGACAAAAAGGACTTTGCAGATGTGGCCAAATTAGAGATGTGACAATAAAAGAGAAGGTGATATGAAACTGAAACAGATGCTGGAATGATAGGCCTTGAGGACAGAGTAAAAGGCCACGGCTAAGGAATACTGGTAGCCATGAGAAGCTGCAAGAGATCAGGAAACAGATTTTCTTCTCACAGCCTGCAGAGGAGCCCTGTGAACACCTCGATTTTGGCCTAGTACAATCAATTCTGGATCTCTGACCTCCAGAATTAAAAAGAATGTTCGTGCGTTATGTTAAGCCACCAAGTTTGTGATAATTTGTTACATTAGAAATAGGAGACTAATGATACAAGGGGATAACTATACAGAAATGAGAAAAAAATAAGGTGTTCCTCCAGACAAAAAATCCTCCACATAATAAATTCTCATCAATTTATGTTTGGTTAAGGAAGCAAGACACAGTCTCCCTGGGCCAGGGATTTAACTATTGGTGCTGCTGCCAAACTGGCAAGCACATGGTCCTGAGTTCAATCCCCAGTAAAAAAACAAACAAAAAAAAGAAGATTGTTCTGGGTGACATTTACATAAAGATCAATGGCACAGTGTTAGAGGTTGGGACAGAGATTAGCTCTCGGAAGTCTCACTGCCTGAGGCAGTGAGAGGCCCTCTGGAATAGTCTCTTAACACCAGTGGTGTTTCACAGATATATTTACTCTAAAAAAATTCATTAACTCAAGCACACACAGAATGTGTGTATAAATAAATATATATCATCAATAAAAGTTGTCCTCTAAAAAAGCTACATGTTATTTTTCCCTTTTTAATCATTAGATCCAAGTGACTCATAAGTACCTCTTGGGACTGTAATGCCTGGGAACCATCCCAAGTTTGGCTATTCTCACAGAGTCAGGGAATGAAACACAGATTAGAAGACCCCTGATTACCACATAGCCAGTCAAAAAGGAAAGCAGAATTAGGTCTCTAGCAAACAAACAAATAAACAAAAACATACTTCTAAAAACAGCAAGGTATTAAAAGTTTTGCAAATAAAGACTCCACTTTGGAATCTGTTTGTTCCAAAAATTCATACTATTATTTTTATACTAACAAAAATTTAGTAAAGGAGCTCCAGTGAATATACAAGGCTAAGGAAGATGTACATGTGCTGTAGATCCACATCTAAGAAAGACAGATGAGGGGGAAGAGCAATGTTCAGTAATGAAAACCCTCATCTATCTAACAAGGTCAAGGTACTGTTACTGGGTCTTTCTCCTTAGCACTCTTTCCAAATAAGAGAATAAAAGTCTCAATACTTTCAGCATACATGATGTATATATGTGTATAAAATATAATATTACATATGTATATGATATAAAACACACAGTAATTGTCCCTCTAAAAATCCCAGTGTTGCTCCCTCTGGCAGATCACATCAGAATGAATCTGCACATGGTCACATTGTTTCCACAATTAAAAATTATTCAGTCTAAAAAGAGCTGGGAGGAATTCAACTTGATGCACCAGTAATGAAATCAAAGCAGGGATGGGTCTCACCAACCCTACAGAGAGCAAATCCTGACTTCAGGAAAGTGGAGACAAGCACCAATACCAGCAATATTTCTTCCATGTATTACGAGAATCAAGGGTACTGCACTACAAAGTGCATGACTAGAAAATGTTGGCTTGAAAAAACTAACACCATTTGCCATTCACACACCTTTGGTATGGCACCAAATTTTGGCGGAACACTTCATTTTCTAAAGCTTAAAACTTCCTTCCTGCAAAACCCACAGGAACCAAAGCAAACTCAAGCAAGAAATCACGAAGGTAGTAAATAAAAAAGTGGGGATTCAAACAGGTCTGGGGGTTCTGATTTCAACATTTGGCCTCTGATGAAGCAGCATCAGCCTCCATAGGCACTTTCAGCCTGGGTTTGACAGTGTACTCAGACACAAAGTGAGGATACAAAATGAATATTATATGTAACAGAGTTTAATTAAATTCCTATAATTGAATATAAAATAAGTTTTACAGTAATTATAAAGAGACTCAGAGATAAGTAGCCAGAATGTTAAGTTGGCCTTAAAAATTTATTTTGATGCTTCAATGTCTCTGAATGTAAGGTAGTCAAGCTCAAAGCACACCTTCTCTGATACCTATAAGAATTTTAAGCTGCAGAAAACGGAGAATTGCTTTTTAATCCAAAGCAATACAAATTATTAACAGCAATGAAATATGGGTGCTGTCTTGGATGTTTGTGGTGCTTGTCTGGAAATGTGGAAAACTTTCATCATTGTAGCAGAAAAAGGGAAAATTAAAGAATGTCACAGGAATTTTCTCTAAAACAGGTCACCTGCAAAAACTGTCTTAGGCATCCCCAGCATAAAGAAGGACTAAGCATGAAAGAAAATCTCAAGATGCAAAGCAGTTAATGCTCTAACTTTTAAAAATTATATGCTTTCTTCTTGCATAGCTCATCATAATTCTCTAAGTTCTTTTTTTTTTTTGTACCAGGGATGGAACTTGGGTCCTTGCACTTGCAAGGCAGGTGGCAGCACCACTAAGCTACATCCCCGGCCCTTCTAAGTAAATTCTTACTCATATTGATCCCACTTGCTCATTATTTGGGAGCTTCACTATTTTCTAATGTTGTATATCTTTTCCCTGATCATTTATACTTGTGGGAACTGCCACCGACCCAGGAAACAAATTCACTTGGAGCCAAAATGATAAAGAAACAATGCAGAACAGGGCAGGCCTTTGCCGCCAAGCCACTCCCTGTTGTGTTTTTGCCACAGGATGTTCTGTTCAAGCAATGTAACTGTACTGCAGGATATTCCTGCCCAATATATTGAAAAGTTCTGTTCAAAAAATTCAACTGTACTGCATGATGTTCCTGTTTGTGCTGTACGGTGATGTTTGTACTCCACCCATCTGCCTCAAGGAGCAGCTCAACTGGTAGGTGGGTCTACCCTGCCCCTGACCCTGAAGATCTCTATACAAGCTTGCTTGCATTGCTATTCAGGGCTCAGACTTTCCAGTATGAATTCCTCTGAGTCTGCTGGTGTAATAAAGAATCCCTCCATCTCTGAGTGCCACTGCCAGAGATCTTCAGACAGCCGTAACACTTGGCTGTAACATGGAGCAGTAACAATTGCTGTAACACAGAGATATAACACTTGGCTGTAATGCTGAGGCTGTTGCACTTTGCTATAACAAAAGCTAACACATGAAAAACTAATGCTAAATTTTTTGGATGGTATTATTGCTATTTGAAATGATTAATGGCTACTAAATGGATTTGCAACAGCCTGCTCATCTAAGACAGACCTTAAAATGGCCAAATGTGCTGTTCATTATCAGCAAGGAAAAATGAACGTTTGACACTCTATGCAGTAACAGAAAGCAGAGAGTCAAGAAAAGCTCAATCACGACGAGGTCAGATTAATCTAGTCAAAGCCAGGTAATACTCTCTTCTTTATAGAACAGGCAACTAAATCTCAGAGTTTAAGTGGTTCATCAGGAGTCAGCTGGTTGTGATGAGCTCTAACATGGGATTCTTTCTAGACGTGTGAGATGCCACCTTTAACAACAAAAATTCTCAATGTGAACCAGAACTTGCTGAAATTTTGAGAAGCATTTTCATGCTCCCATTTAAATCTTACGCCATCTGCAGATACAGATCTCAACCCCAATTCCACCAGACTGATGAAAAAACTAAAGCTCAGACAGAATTACATTTGCCCCAGAGTAGTCAAACTTCAGTGAAGCCAATCACCAAGCCCACCTTGCAACTCTTTACATAAACACTACAGTGAGCACATGTGGAGGCTGATGGTATAATGAGCCAGGACAGGTTAGAGACTAAACTACTGAGCTGGATGTGCCTCTTCGCTGGTAGTTGTATAAATTCAGAAAAGCCCTTTGCTTTCTTTAATGTTTGGTCTTCTCACACAGAAAGTGAACCTACCAGCATCATCTACATCCTTGCAAGGACCAGAGAATATGTACAAAGGGTCTTGTACGTGGGCACAGGAATGGTCTGTCCTCATAAGAAGTATTCCATAGAGTATTACCGAATGTGAGCTACCAAAAGAAATCAATCCTAGGAAGTCAAAACAAAAGGGCTCCAGGGTTTGAAAGCTACTATTCCTTATCCTTGCACAACTTGCCCTTGGTTTCTATCACTCCAGGCCCTGATATTTTCCCAGTTATAGGCTGAAATACCCCCAGCCCCATTCATATGTGGCAGCCCCAACCTCCAGTACCTCAGAAGGATTGTATGATAACAAAGGAGAAAATATCCAACTATAGGTTAGTGGCAGGGAGAGGATTCACAATATAACCATCTCTGCTGGCACCTTGATCTTGCATTTCTAGTCTCCAAATCCATGAAAAAGTTAATTTCCATTATTTAAGACCCCCAGTCTGTAGTACTTTGCCATGGCAACCTTAGCACACTAATACACCCAGTATGATATATCTTAGCTCCACTGGTGGCCCACTCAGGCATGGAACACACACCAATGGCTACAATGTCCCCACACATGCTTCCAGAGACCCAGCTGGGCTAAAAGTCACCTATAAGTGAGTGGCAAGTTAAAGTCTTGGTGTACTGTCATTCCCATATCCCCAATCCATATAAGGACCAACCACCCCCAGCACTGTTAACAATCATGGCTAGTTCACTAGCACAGACATGGCGAGTTCACAGAACTGCTGAAGAAAGAGCTGGGATTTGGGAGCGGGAGCACAGCTGGATTCTTGCTGGCGGGAGCTAAGAAGCAGCAAATTAAAGCATAGAAGATGGCTCTCATTGTCTGAATGTCCAAGGACACAACAAAGCTCTCAAAGTTGCTACGGTAGAGCTACTAACTTTGTAGGGCCAGCATTGTATCTCTAGTTTCCCAACTTACATCAGAGCATGAAGAAATGGTACTATTACCACTATTATCATTAAATATTCATTTGAGGCCTAAGGACAAAGTTTCTGATGGTCAAAACATTTAATAAACAGTGAGCAATTTTTGTATAATTATATTATAAATGTAAGTCAAGCCCTTCTGGATCATCTCTTTTCTGTACATAATGGCAATGATTCAATACTGCCAATGAAATTGGCCAATTCAAGATGAAGAATGTTTATGAATCATTAGTTTAAGGGTTTAAGCCGACCATTTTTAAAGAACAGCAAAAATTACTATTTCTCTCTTTCATAATTACAGAGAACACCCGTTTTCCTGAAAATTTCCTGGAATATCATTCAGCAAAAAGAAGTTTTGGAAAACATTCATTATAATAAGTAATAAACGACCCTTACAAGAATATATAGGTTATTGTGTCTTATTAAGCTCAAAAGCTGCTTCCTCTTCTCACAAATTTAAATGTGAAATTATGAGCTGTACTCCCATTTCACATGGCATTAAGAATAAAGGCTGAGTTTGGAGCTTGGCTCTGTCTCCTGACTCACCTTGGAAGACTTATTGAGCCCTCTGTGCCCCAGACATGGATTAGTCACCACCACATGCACAGATTAGCTCATCTCAGATCTCTGAGTGGCTCTAACATCTTTTGTACTGTTGAGGATGAAAAAGACTCTGTGGGCAGCACAGCAATATTTCTCACAGATAAATCCCTACATCAATTTAACTAGTATTACCCAAAAGGTTTGTTAAAATGCAGGTTCTGTGGTTACACCTGAATTTATTAATTTACTCTTAGGGTAGGGTCCAGGAATCTTCATATTAATTAAAATTTCCAATTGATTCTTATTTTCAGTATAGTTTAAGATCCAAAACAGCAGAGAGCTAAGGCATTTGGACTTTAGAATCTGACACTATTTTTTGCAGATGTGACCATTGCAAAGTTCTCTCAGCTTTGATTCCCTGTGTATGCATTAAGGATAATAATAGCACCTCCCTCAAAGGGACCAAAAGATGATAATATAATCTATATAAAGCCTTCACTACACTGCCTAACAATGCTGCTTCCCCAAAAAGAAGACCTAACTAGAAAAGGATCTGAGGCTGACTGAGGCTGGCATTTTTGAGCTCTAGTTTTCAAGGCTGAGTATTTCAGTTAGGTTTTATTTTCAGGGAAACATGAAAATAGCAAGTATCTGAAAATGTTAGCTATATTATGATATGCAAAAAGACCTTGGGTTTCTTAATTTTGATTGAGTGATAAACCCTTTATTGTAGCAAAACGAATATTCAGGGAATCAAGGAAATTTATCTTCTGGTGGATAAATTACGACACTGTGCATTCTGTTTTTAACTAATATTTAATGGCAAATGCAAGCATATGGCTAAGAACACACTCAAAAATACAGTTCGGCAGTCAATGAGATTTTCATTTCACCACATCATAAATGGAAGTGTCACAGCAGACTCCAGGGAACCACAAACTATTCCTATGAAACAGGATTTGACTTTGCTGTCCAATATAACATCACAGCACTCATCTGTATAATTATGTATTTGGCTCAGATTTTTTTTTATCATTTATATCTTTTGTTTTTTATCCTTTAAAAAAATCCTGATGTATTAGTAAGCACAGATTAGACACACACCTGGGACTTTGTAGAACTGAAGCAGCACATGTATTTAATTATGGTGAAGTTTCTGGTGTTATCATTCTGAACATGCTCATGCTATATCCATTAAAAACAGAAAAAAAGGAAGCTACAGGGGAATGCAGGCAGCACACAGTAAGTTTAATCTTTAGATGATCTCAAATGAATTTGTGCGAGCTGAATCCAAATTACTGCACGTAAATAAAAAGCAGACAACCTGCCCTTCCAATTTCCACTCTCTAGAGATGGCTTCTGGAACATTTCTGGAACAAATCCCTATCCAAGAAATTGATCACCAAAGGAATCATGGATGGCTACAAAGCAGTAATTTTTGTGGTTTGGTGGGCACCAAACATTCAGTTTGCCCCAGGTCAGAGCGCTCCAAATTCTTCCTCTCCCTGTCCCTTCAGGGTACTCAGCATCCTGGAAAACACAAAACTTCTGTTTCCCTGCAAGACAGTGGGCTTAAGATTTTTCTTCAGGAGAAGAGGACACAAAAGACGAGAGAGAAAAAAGTGGAGAAGCAAGAACAGACTGATCAGCAGCAAGGTTATCGATAAGAGAGGCAAGCAGAGCAAGAAGCACCAGAGAAGATGTAGAAGAACAAGTTTTTCAGGAGAGGAAGAATGAGCTATCAGGCCTAGAGTCAGTCGGGTCTAGGCTAGAGCTCAAACCTGGAGCACACCATTGTAGAAAGGAATAATGGTTATAAAGTATATAAAGGCCACCCATTACTGAACAATTATTTACTTACTGCTACAACTGCTTTGCAGGTGACCCTTGAAGCAGTCATTAGAAACCCCATTTCATAGATGAGAAAACTGAGGTGAAACACTTGTTACTTAGTAAGTACTAAAAATTTTATGGTTCTTTTTTCTGATCAAAAAAATGAGTGAGCTCAATCATTCTTTTAAAAGAATAAATGTGACACGCCAAATAAGACATAATGAAAAGAGATATAAATGATGACAGGGGTAAAAATCAAATACTCAAAAAGTCTATTTCTTGGTCACAAAATTCTGGAACACACTCAGCCAGGAACAAAACTGTAGTGAAAATGGATCTATCTGGGTTTCCACCACTCTAGCAATCACTAAAAATACACTGACCGACCTCACTTGTCTGCGATATTGTTACAGTTTACATAAAACATGGACATGCTGATGACAGTTGCACATGTGAATTCTTGGGGTTCCTATAAAAGTTTGTGACTCAAAATGTTATGATCTTTGAGTTTCCAAACAGCTCATATTTTCTTGCTGCCTGAAGAGCTCAAATGGGAGCACAGATAAATGTGGTTTTCCCCCATGGTTTGATCTTTCATATACATTCAAGTTTAACGTCTATTTCTGAATCTTGGATGGTCCTAAAAATAACAAAACCACTCTGCTGGACGGAACAAGGAGTGGTTGCAAAGGGGCGTGTGGACTACAACTCTGTACTTTTACTAACAATTATTGAATTTAGGATGAGTAAGCTTTCTAGTATTTAAATGACATACCAACAAAGCTGTTTTAAAAATACCAACGCTCCACTGCTACATACCTGCGGCATTCACCTGCGATAGCGGGCTGCTCACGGGGAAAAAAGATTCTGACCTTGCTGCTCCCATTCCCCTCCTCCACACTCCTACTCCTACCACTGATCCAGCTCATACATCTATATAATTTGCAAATCATCAGGTGATTTGGGGGAGATTAATCATCCTTCTCTCAGATTCCACAAATCTGATGCCACCTCACATTCCATCACTGTGACTTTTTAAAGATATTATTCTTTGCAATAAATGCTGTATGCAGAGTGAGCTCAACGCTTCAGAACTCTGGTTCTGTCCACATCATCTCTTCCTGAATTTGTTTGCTGGGAATCAAACCTTCCTCAAAGCACCAAAGGAATTCCTGCGAGTCTCCTCCTCCTCCCTTCACCACCACCCGCGCATCTCTGAGGAAGGCTCAACTGAAGGACAGGAGAAAGAGCTCACAAACATCACGCTGGCCCATCTTGCCATGGAGAGGGGAGCCACAGGGACGCACACCCAAGCTGTAATGAATCCTGGTAGTTCTGCCCTTCAAATGTATCCAGATTCTGGTAACATCTCATCACTTCCTAGCCAAAGCCACAGTCCTCTTCCTCTGCCTCTCTGTAACATTCTCTTCACTGATCTGCTTCCCCGCAAACTTCCCAGTCGTCCATACTCAACACGGCAGCCAGACTAAAGCATCTCAAGGTGTAAGTCAAAGTGGCAGGGCATCTAGGAGACAGAGGAAGGTGGATCATAAGCTTTAGCCCAGCTTCGAAAACTTAGCAAGTCACTGTCTCAAAATAAAAAAATAAAAAGGGGTTGGGAATGTAGCTCAGTGTGAAGGCTCTGGGTTCAATTCCCTAGTATGGGGGCAGGGGAGAAAGTCAAATTACATCACTCCTCTGACCAACACCCTCCAGTGACTTTGCACACATATCTATCAATAAATATGCCCCCTTCTTGCTCACTATACTCCAGCCACAGTAACCTTTTTCTTCAAATATATTCTTACCTTAGTATCTTTGTACTTGCTATTCCTCTCCTTTAAGGGCTCCTGCCACAGGTACCCCAGAAGCTGGCTATCTTACCTCATTCTTGTCTCCACTCAAATGTCCACCTACCTATAAGACTGTCTCTGATCAACTTATCTAAGATATCACCGCTTCACATGTATACACAATGTCCTTCCACATGTTGTTTTGGGGAGGGGTAGGTGACCTTGTGCATGCTTGGTAAGTGCTCTACCACGAAGCTACACCCTCCGCCCACACCCTGTTCTATTTTTATCTTAGCACAGCAGAACATTGACATGTGCAGTTGTCTGGGTGTTGCCTGTCCCTATATTCTCTAAGCCCCAGAGTCAGCTCCATGAGAGGAAAGACGGTCTCTAGAGCCTGGATGGGAGGCTGACCCATGGGCAGTGAGTAAACACAAGGGCAAACCCTATAATAGAAGCAGGGAGACCACTAGGATGAGGATGCTGTTTTGCACAAGGCAGTTACCTACTCCCAATAGGTCTCACAGCCCATGCAGTGGCAGAAGGGGGAAAATACCAACGAGCAAATCAACTCTAGGAACTTTTCAATCATGAAACTTCAAAGACTGCTCTTGGAAATAGTACTTAAGATCCATAATCACTGGGACAAAAGCAGTCACCCTCTAAAACAACTTTAAACAATATTTTCCTAGTAACAGGAGAATAAAGACAGAAGTGAATTTAAACACTTCAGATATTTTGAACTGTGTATGAATTTAATTTAAAAAATTTTTTTTAATTTGAAAAGTCCATATCTTAGGTAAAGCCGAGTCCCCTAAGAGGTGAAAAGTAATACTTCCAGAGCATTTCACCTTTTTAAAAAACAATAACCCTATAATGTCAGTAATATCACCATTGCCAGTTGGAAAAGAACAGAGGTTAAAAAAAAAAAAAAAGTTGAAGCAACTCATGCAAAGCCATAACATTTTGCATCAGGACTTGGTCTCATTCCTTTTATTTTAAATACATGTCTATTTATGTTGTGGTTACAGAAAAACAAATTCTAAAAGAGAAAACTCTCTTCAACATGAAGACCTTACTAAAGAAGCACCTAAATTCCAACAGTGGTGGGCTTGAACTCTTGAGAAACTAAATGGTGCTAGATCTGAAACTAAGGCCTAACTTACTACACAAACAAAAGCAGTAAATACACGGAGGCTGCTCTAGCATGAGATACATGTCAGGAAGAAACCGAAACAGCAAATTAGACATAAGAAAAATAGGCTGCTCTGTAGGGAGAGATATAAGGATGCATCTTACCAAAAGGAACAGAGCCAGGATCACATCACACATTAGTACAGAACCTCTCCAAGAGAATGTATGATTAAATTACAGAAAAGCAAGTTGTGTAATGTATCCCTGACATCATGAGAATCAAGACATGAACACCCAAACAAGACAGACACAATCAAGTTTTGGGCAGTTACTAAAACTGAAAATTTAATCACCATATGTTGAAAAATGTTCATATTATGCTTCAACAGAATAATATTGGCCATTAGTAAGGATAATCAATAATTATTCAGTCATTATTTATGTTAATAGTTGTAATAATTAATATAACAAATATACTTTCTTACATTATAAAATTACTGTAGACTACATTCATTTTTATTTTTTATTTTTTTGGTTCTGGGGATTGAACTCAGGTCCTTGCGCTTGTGATGCAGGCAGCAGAACCACTGACCTAAATCCCTGGCCCTGTAGACTACATTTATGATTTAACACAATAAAGACATATTTGCTGCTCACAGCCCAAGTGACTCCCAAGTCCCATTTCTCAGATAGTAATATTTGAGGACACTAAGGGCCATAAATTAAGTAACCCATTTTTTTTTCAAACAAAAGAACAGTTGAACATGTTATCCAGAAATGTGTATCCAGGACACATATTTATATTTCATTCCACAGCCTCATTTCCCTACAGACAAAGCACATGCTCAGTTTGGCTTCACATCACAAAGATGAGGACTCCAAGGAAGAAGCCATGCAGAAAAGGTACACTTCAGGCAGGAAAATCCTTAGGAGGAGCTGACTAAGAAGTCTGAACTGCTAACTAGTCTACACAAGCAATACAGTGAGAAGTTTGAAAGAAAATATAATGTATCTTAAGAATTAATACAGTTTTCCATTTCAGCAATTTTTTTCTGCTTCTGTGTGACTTTCTAGCTTATAAAATTCTAATAGGCTAATCAAGTAAAACAAGTTCTCATAAGATTAACACAAAATTCAAAATGTTTACACCTATCATGCCAAAATCTAAGGCTCAGAGCAGGGGATTTAGCTCAGTGGTTCAGTGGCCTGCCTTGCAAGCCCAAGGACACAAGTTCAATCCCCAGTACCAAAAAAAAAAAAAAAATCTAAGGCTCAAAGAATTTGACCAAGACTAGAGACAATCTGAATACTAAAAAAGGATGGTCTCAAGATACATTTATCTAAAAATGTCTCAAGTTTATCCTTCTATAGGCAGAATAATAATCCACTGTTTATAAAAACCACATTTTCTTTACCCATTAATTCAGGGATGAGCATCTGGGCTGTTTCAAAGATTTAGCTATTACAAATTGTGCTGCTATAAACATAGGTGTGCATATATCACTGTGTGATATGATGCTTTGAACTCTTTCAGGAAAATACCAAGAAGGGGAATACCCGGGTGGGATAAAACCTCTAGATTTAGTTTCTGGAGAAATCTCCACACTGATTTCCACAGTGGTTGCACCGGTCTACACTCCCACTAAAAGTGGAGAAGGGTTCCTTTTCCCCTCCAGCCCCTCCAGCATTTGTTATTGGTTGATTTCTTGATAACAACTACTCTTTCTGGAGTGAGATGGAATCTCAGTGTTGTTTTTATTTGCATTTCTCAAATGACCAGTAATGATTAACATTTTTTTCATATATTCATTTGCCATTTCTACTTCTTCATCTGAGAAGGGTCTATCCATTTCAGAGGCCCACTTTTGGAATGGATCCTTAAATTTGGGGGAATCTCATTTTTTTAAGTTCTTTAAATATTTTAGATATTAGTTCTTTGTCTGAGGAAAAGCTCATAAATTTTTTTACCATTCTATGGGTTGTCTCTTCACTCTGTTGGTGATTTTTTTGCTGTACAAAAGGTTTTTAATCAGATGAGATCCCAGTTGCTGATTCTTTGTGATATTTCCTGTGAGATCGGGATTTTGTTCATAAAGTCTTTGCCTATACCTAAGTCTTCAAGAGTTTTACCTACTCTAGATTAAGTGTTTCAGACACAAGCTGATGGATGAGGAGGAGGCAAAAGTGGAAGCAGAAAAACCAATAAGTACAAGAGTTCAAATGAGAAAGGTAGTATCTTGAGCAAGAGACAGCACCTTGTGAATTCCAGGGGGAGATGTGATGAACACAAGGAAAATGAGAAGTGATTCATAGTTTGATTTCATGAGGGTACATGGTGATGACATGTATGACATGGCTAAGTAAAAGCTCTATTATGCTTATGAAGACACCCACTATATATCCAAGTGAAAATGCAGAGGTAGGGGTACCTATGAAAGAGTCAGAGCCGCCCACAAGGGTGAAGGAAAACCAGGAGCAGATAGGGTCAGAGTAGCCTAAAAAGAAGGTAGTTGGGAAGCAACAGACAAGGCAGTGAAGAGTAGGCTGAAAAGACAGAGGGGAGGTGCTATGACATGGTCATCTGAGGGACGGGAAGAAGGGAGATGAAAAGGCAGAGCTGAAGTTTGGGTACTGAGCTTAGTTATGCTATTGTTATCTGCAGGATACTCAGTGTGTCAGGATGAGCGGGTGGATGCTTGTATTTTACAAACCCAAGGCTGTACTATGCCCAGTCATTGAGAGAGAAAGGAAGACGGGGAAGGGGGGATTTGCAGGAGCCCAGAAAGTTTGCGGGGAAGCCAGGACATGGGTTGGGCAATGGATAGTCAAATGGAGGCACGGCCAGTGGACTGGAGGTTCCAACAAGAAATGGAAGAACACACTAAGTAGAACAGGAAGTGGTGATTAGATAATCAGATGTTTGGAATTGAGATTTTGGAGACGTTATAGCTATTGGTGCTGACTTGGCATAGATGAGTAGTTCCGAAACATTTTGATCTCAGACCCCCTTTGTAAACTTTAAGCTTCTGAAACTTACAAATGTTGTCCTTATACCTGTTGAGATTTATCATACCAGAATTAAAGCAGACATTTAGGAAGCTATTTAAAAATAATTAGTAAATCTATTACATGTGAACATAACATCCTTATGAACAAAGACCACATCTTAAAAAATGAAAGAAAGGCATTATGTTACCTCCTTGAAAATATCTTTGAGGTTTGGCTTAATAGAAGGCAGCTACTTTCTCATTTATGCTTATTTAATTTGTCGCGATAAATTGTTTGGTTGCAGTTTATGGAAAAGTTCTCCATCACACAGGTATGTAGCTGAAAAAGTAGGGGTATTATTATAGCTTTTCAGATACTTGCAGATATTCTTTTCGAATACTACACTAAACTCAATGAGTACTAGTTTCCTAAAGCATACTTTCAAGTGGAATTCGAAACCCTATCAATTTTTTTCTGCTTTGTACCACTAAGTCCCTCTGCAACATCATACATTGGTCATTTGGAAAATAATGGCTCCCTGAGTTAGACAGATCTTCCAACGTCTGGCACATCAGGAAAGTCTTTCAGCACAGGAAAGCTTTCAAGTTCAGAATGGTGGATATAAGTTTCCCAAAATTTTAATTTTAACTTGAAGGCTCAAATTTATCACCGGCAACCAATATAACAAGTTGATCTCCTTGAAGTGAGAAGCCAGTTACTCTCAAGAAAATGTTTGCCAAATGGTCTAACAACTGTCATTTATCTGCCAGTCATTCCTTCAAGTAAGAACAGTGTTCTATGGAGGAAAAAAAGGCTACTTCAACACACAATTCACACACTTGCACAAGCACCTTTCCTTGAGACAGCCATCATTTTTCACTATGCAGAAACGCATTACACATACTTCTCATTTCACCACATAGAGTATTAAAAAGAAGTACTCTCAAGGGTGGAGATATAATAAAATCAATACTCTTTTACTGCTTCATCAAGGACATTCTTAAGTGAAAGTGGCACTATTTACTGCAAGTGAGGGATGGTGAAGAATATAATTGCTACTAATACTATTTGGCTTTAAAGTACTCACCAATGCATTTGCCATAAGTGCACATGTCAACACAGTACAAAAGGCAAATTAAGTTTTTGTATTATGTGACAATAATTTTGAACTTACAGACACTTGAAAGGATCTAGTAAATTCAAGGGGTCCACCGACCATACTGAGAACCAACCACAGCCTAAGGCATGGCTGTGAATATATGGGCATGGCTGAGGTCAGGGCAAGAAAACATATTTGGATCAAAGAAGCAAAGAACTTGAGAGACCACAATGTTGACAGTGACATGGATGCCCAAATGACTGAGGAGGATAGGAATTATCAGCAGAAAGGGAAAGCAAGCAAGAGATAATAACATTGTGAATGAATGGGTATGATTCAGAAGTTGTGGCTAAAGCCTGTAGGGAGTGCTACAGCCTGCACTGCAAAGAATTGCAGATTGTTTTTGTAAGGGAAAGAAAGAAACAGTGATAGCTTGCAAGTGGCATTAGCAGCAGGAAAAACACTTCCCTAAGTAGGAGAGAGGGATTATTCCCTGCCAGAGACTAGTGAAGGAGGTGGGGCCATTGGCACAACTTCACTGGCTTCCTGTGCCTATGCCATGTTTCTCAGGCAGATCCATACCCCAGATGCACATGGGGGAGTTTTTGAGATAGAGATTTGAAATCAAGGTGTCTGCGCTGGGTCCTCAGTATCATATTCTCTTGGCGTACTTCCTGATAATGCTGCTGTACATGTGGAAATCACAACTGGTGGTAGAAATGCCAAACCCCAAGCCATTGCCAATGTGAACTTTGTCTCATCTCTAAAGTTTCCTCACCAGCCAACTTATATATGCTTTGAGTTTTCCCTGCAGGTATGGGCACATACAATTCCTCTAGCTCTTCAAGATTTTCATACTTGAGGATGGGGCAACTTCTTTCTTGAGGCAACTTCTTTCTTTTCAATAAGCTTCTTTTGGGTGATTACGACAACTATGGGTGAAGACCTCCTTCCCTCCAAAGGACTTGCTAGACTATTGTGCTGTTCATGGCTGCACATCTAAACACTTTTGTGCTTTCTCTAAACATCTGCGGCTTCACCTGGATTGAAAGCTCCAGGGGAACTGAGACCACAACTTAAAAAGAGATTTAGCTGTGTTTTATACTAGTAGGCATTTAATAATTTTTCCAAGCATCGCAAATTGCTCCTGCTGTTAGAGTTTGTTGCAAACACATTTCTTTTTTGCTCTTGTGAAATGAAAATAAGAAACATTTCTTTGTTCAACAATTTCATTTCTAAATCAGATCTTGAAAGGGCTTAACTTATGAAATGAATATGAAAAATAGTCTCTATTTTGTAACTTTCATTACATACAAAACTTTCACACATTTAAAATGTTTTACTCTTGCATGTTTTTAGATGTCTTACAATTGTAAAATTATATGCAGTCAATGTTTGTAAAACTGTTTGATTGATATGATCACAGCCTACCTTTAATCATATGTTGAAAGCATAGGTCAGAAAATATTAGTAAGGAGATCCAGATGGGAGATGTTAAGAATAACTACCACATTCCCAACAGAGACCTTTGAACTTTCAATGCCAAGAACATGTTAAATGAAGCAAGAGATCTACTGGTGTCTAGAAAAAAAATACTTGTGAGATCTTGTAACCTTTGTGCTATGTGGCCATTCACTGTTACTGTTCATCTGTGATCTTCTTAAAGTACAAGCTAATACAAATTTTTGTATTCATGTGAGTGGCAGATTTTCATTATTCAGTTTTTAACAAGACTGTCTAACCACACCCCTACTCTTCCCTCCTAGATGAATGACAGCAGCCACCAACCTACTTCAAAGCAGACTGAAATACTACACAGAGGTGGGAGAATCAAAAGGGGATGAGTGAAATGCAAATAAGTTGATTGTTTTACATATTAGAACCACTGACAAATGATTTAATGAGCCCATTGCCTAGGCATTCTTTCTGGTGGTAGAAAATGCATTCACTCTAATATGAGGCATGATTGAAAAATACAGTGAACTGATTCAGAAAGTGGTAAAAATGACAGGATAAATATGTTCAAAACTGGGGAGTACTCTGAGGAGGATTAATGACAATGTTTCATCTACTGTAATTTTTTTAAACATTCGCCATATATTTAGATCACCTCGTATACAAAGTGAAACCAGAAACAGATGCCAAACTTTTTGAGTCAGACAGGCTCCAAAAAAAAGTTTAAAAAGAGGGTGGGTGGGTTTGAACAAAAACTGGACTATAAGCACAAAAGTGTTTATTGAGGGAGATAAGAGATATGTAAAAAGCAAAGAGAGAAGTATGTGTGCCCAAGTCTAGCTCCAGTCAGGTTGGAATTAAATTTAAATATTCTCGTAATTCTTGATTAGTTTTTCCTACCATGGCACTGAGTTTTTAACTGGCATACACCTGATATACTCAGAGAGAAGAGAGAGAGAGGAGACAAGAAGCATCTTTTATATAATACACCTAATGGTGCATTATATAAAGATTTCACAGAAATAAAACAAAGGTTTTCACTACGTATATTCTATACATGTCTTTGGGTCCCTACAATATAGATACACAAAATTCTTCCATTTGGTGTGAGTCAAAATAAAATTGGGTATCATCCATCAAACATTATTAATAAACAATCTGGGACACTCATAATTATTACTATAAATAACTAAGAGATAGTCATTATCATGTATAATAGACTGAATGTTTGTATTCACTCAAAATCCATGTGATAAAACCTAACCCATAATGGGAATGACTGTACTAAGAGGAAGGGACTATGTCAGGTGATTAGATCACAAGGATACAGCCCTCATGAATGGGATTAGTGCCTTCTAGTTTGGAGCTTGAATGTCCGCAAAAGACTTGGTGCCCAGGGTGGTGCTATTGGAAAGCAGAGCCTTTAAGAGGCAGGCCCTAGTGGGAGATCTTTAGGTCAATGGAGCAGATCTTTAAGGAGACAGTGAGGCCCTGGTCCCATCTCTTCCTCTCTTCTGTTTCCTCCTAGCAAAGGAGTATGTTTGCTCTGCCACACTACCATGATAAGATATTCCACCACAGACCCAAAAGCATGAGACAAAATAATCTTTTCTCTTTCCAAGTTGATCATTTTAGATATCTTGTTATAGTGAAAGAAAGTTGATTAATATCCTTAAAAAAGAGATCCAAGGGGGTGAAGGGAGGGCAGGGGTAAGGGGAAAATGAGAATCAATGACAAAATAATCTTTTCTCTTTCCAAGTTGATCATTTTAGATATCTTGTTATAGTGAAAGAAAGTTGATTAATATCCTTAAAAAAGAGATCCAAGGGGGTGAAGGGAGGGCAGGGGTAAGGGGAAAAAATGAGAATCAAGACCTGTCATGCAGAGGTACAAGATCCCAACAATGAATGTAACTGTACTGTATCCCTAAAATGTACCAATAAACTCAATTAAAGCTGAAAAAAAAATTAAAAAGTAAAAAGAGATCCAGAGAGCTCCCTCTCTTCTTCTACCAAGTGAGGATACAGCAAGAAGTGGGCCCTACTCAGACATCAAATCTGCTGCACCTTGACTCTGGACTTCCCAGCCTTTGAAACTGTGAGAAATAAATTTCTATTCACCCAGTCCACAGGTATTGTGCTACAGAAGCCTAAACAGACTAAGTTCATTTTCTACATAGACTTTTCTTTATATATTTACTGTAATCCATCTGCTTTAAAGTTCGTTTTATTCAGGTTAGGCTTTGCATATTAAAAATGGCCCTAATATCATGTGAAATATTTCTTTGGAGTTAGTAAGAATTTTAAGGGAGTTAAGACACTTGAAAAGCAATAATTTAAAATAATGTCATCATAACCAATAGTACAAAAAGTATTCTACAAAAAGATATTGAATTCTCAATAAATCATTTCCAATGAGATCTGAAATTTTCTATCCCAAGAAAATATCTCATATGTATTCAGAACTTTTTAGTATATAAAATTTTCAATAAGAAGAAACCTATCCCAGTTCCATCATTTCCCTGGTTTTAGAATCCTAGGCAATTTGCTAACCTCAATTACTTTCTAAGCTACTGCCAACCAAAAGAAGTTATTGGGAGGATAAAATAAAGTTTTGGGGAGTGATGTTACACAAGTTACTAAGCAAATGCATCCAATAACAGGTACACAGTAACTATATTGAAGCAAAAATGCCCAATTCTTATTTACCAGTCTAAGTTAAAAGCAATAATCAATACGACACTTCAGGGTGTTCTATGGGCCTCATAATGACAAAGCAAGAGTAGTTATGCACACAATAGTATTGTCAGCAAAACCACAGCAAACACATTCATACTCCAGAACTCCAGGAATAAGGTGGTTAAAGACAATACCTTCAATTCTATTCCCTGGCTCTTTGCTCTGGCTCTCTTAAAAGTCACCTTCCCAGGCCAGGGATTTACCTCAGTGGTTCGGTGGCCTGCCTTTCAAGCGCAAGGACCCAAGTTCAATCCCCGGTACCAAAAAAAAAAAAAAAAAAGTCACCTTCCCAAATTTTCAACAGCACTATATAAGAACATCTTTAAATAAGTTTTTCTTCTCTTAGATCATAAAACGAATACATAAATGCCACAAAGAGCTGGGATTTAGCTCAGTGGCACCGCACCTGCCTCATAAGTGTAAGGTCCTGAGTTTGATCCCCAGTACAAAAACAAAACAAAACAAAAACAAAACCACAACGGGTATTCTTTGGGTAAAGTGATTATCAATAAGGGAAGAGAATGAAGCATGAGGTTTCATTCAGAACACCCTAATATTAGAAGAAAATAAGTTTTAAATCTTCTGAAAATTGATAACGAATTCTTATTAAGTTGTAGCTCAAGGCTGAGAAGCCATAAGTAGAAGACAAATACTGCAAATATTTTCTAGTCCTAGACAATAGCACTACAATTATACAATTCCTCAGTAAGGGACATATGCTTTCTACACTAAGAGAAACATAAAAGCTAATCTGCTTCCCATATTGCAGAAACATGAAAATTAATAGTTAAGCAGCAACACTAAAATTTCCAAATAGTAAAATGCTCCTCTAGTCATTATGTGAACCTCGAATTAGTAAAACTGGGAGGAAGAAAAGGTAAGTAAACACAAAAGGAAGATGACTGATCCAGGTCACATGCCCAGTAAGCGGGGGTGCAATAGGAGCACAGTTTCCATCAGTTGGAGCCTCCCCATCAACTCACAAGTTTAATTATTACTCAGGATGATTAATGCAATGGAAATATTCTCACTGCTTCAAAGTTTCCATATCACATGCCTATAATATACTTAAAGCTTTCTAGTAGAGGAGGCCAAGTCTAGGTACACCCAAATCATGTGAAAAACAAAAGCATGAGAGATCCAAGGTACTAGTCAGTAAGGGTTAGAAAGTAGAATTTGAGAACCATTACCTTTTTTGCAATACTTATGCCTTCCATACGGATGGTGCCATACAGTAAACAATACTTTCAGGCCCTGTATATTTCAGTGACCAATAAGATAAAAGGACATTAATAAAAATGTGGGGCTAAAGTTACATAGTCACTGGAGATGTTATTCATCAACTTCAGGGAAAGACCAAACTTGAAGGTAACCAGCATACCTGGTCAAGGGCAGGCTTAGAATTTCACATGACATTAAAGCCACTGGAATTTGAAGATCAAGGGAGGTCAAATAAACAAGGTACCAGGCTGATATGTAACAAAGTAAGAAGAGCAGTGATAGGTTTAGGAAGGAAAGCAAAGTAAGAGAAAGTTAAGCATCTGCAAAGGGGGAAGCTCACTGATAAGGATAAAAAGATTCAGTACACTGGAGCACCAAGAGTAGATGGAAATGGAGTTACCCAGGGGAGGACTCCAAGGAGACCAATCTGCTCCTTTCTTCTTGGAATTGAAGATATCCTAGCTAGAATCTAGGATGGATGAGCCTGGCCCCAGCCTGTCTTCTAAGAGCTCAGAAGCTGTTTCAAGGGAGACTTAAGTTAACATGATAAAGCAAAGAAGATCAGATAGCCTCGAGAAAAGAGTACTTAGTGGCAATTAATACTTTTCACAAATATGAAGGTTTTTATAAAGATCAAAGTATCCAAATGTTTCCATTTTCACTACAGCTTACATTACAAAGAAAAAGAACTGTGTAAGCAAAAATGCTCTTGACTGAAGACAATAACAGATCCTTTTAAAACTTTTTTCCATGAGTAGGATAAACACTGGAACGGTTGGGAGAAGTCCTTTTGTGGTTCTAACCTGATGAGGAAAGGTGTGGGATTTAAATTTAAATGTAGGAATTTTCAACAAAGTTCCTGTTTTACAAATGTTCCTCTTCAGTTAACTATATCCCCAGTTCCAACACACTGTAATGGCTGCCATGGGAAGGTCCTCACTGGATATCTACTGTGGGCCTTACTAGCCCAGTCCTTGTCCAAGAAAGTTCCTTCTCTTCTCTCCCATACAAGAATCAGATATCACCATAGTTCTAAGCTCCTAAAAGCACTTATCTCACTATGGAAATCATTTTTCTATAAATTAATCTCATACAGTACAGTAATCGTGCTTTCCTCTTTGTCTTATTCCAGGAGTATCAGAAAAGATAGTACTCTACTCAGCAACCATCTAAGTGAATCATTGGGAAGTCTGGCTGTTTTTGTTGTTGTTGTTGTTCTTGTTGTTGTTCTTGTTGTTGTTTTGGGGTTTTTTGCCTATAAAACATAACACATGGGCCAGGGATTTAGCTCAGTGGTACACCACCTGCCTTGCAAATGCAAGGTCCCGAGTTTGATCCCCAGTACCAAAACAAAAACAACAACAACAACAATAAAAACCTACATCATTTAAAAGATAGCACCCACTTATCTTCATCTCAGGGTCCAAGACACTTCCACAGATTCAATCCTGGCAGAATTCACTCCTCTAAAATGGCAAGTATGGGAATCAGCCTGGTAAGTAAGGCTTAACATTTTCAAACTTCATCCAAAGCCATAAACAGAATTGAAACTAAATAGGATTCCAAGTGATCCAACGGCAGAACATTCCTAAGTATGCTGCATATCCATTTGAGTGGGGAAGTCAGATCACCACTGTCACCAACATTGCAGAGAGGCTGTGGAAAGCACACTGTCCTCTTCGATCAACTTGGCATAGACCTACTCCAAGGCAGAGCCACTCAAACCCACTGAAAGCATGCTAAAAAGCAGAATTTAACAGCCAAAATGACCTTGGATGGATGATAGGTCATGCCACATTCATGTCCAAACCAAGCCTCAGGGTTTATTCCACAGAGAACGTGTTTGACAATTCTCACAGATATGAAATTGGACATAAGGAAACCCTCATGCTTATGCTACTACTTAATCACAAGCTAACATTCTAATCACACACACGCACCTGGAAAGCTGCCATATCATATTCAAATAAAACATCAGTTGAACTCAGATCAACATCTTTTTTAAAAAGTCTTCATTGGCCTTTAAAACAACAGCTGCTATAAACATTAAGTTATAAAGCCAAACAACTAACTGAAATTAGAATTTCTACCTATCCACTAAAAAAATTTAAAGAATATTATTCTCACACCTGACATTCAGTCTTAAAAATGGCAAATTATTCAAAACCACTAGAAATAAAGAAAAAATTAGCTACATTCAGCTAAAATAGAATGACTATACTTTAAAATTTCTAATTGTGTATAAGTGCCTTCTGCATATAAGGCACCAAATCAAGCATGCGGTGATCTCAAAAATATGTAAATTGTAACCCTTGCTCAAAGGGCTCACAAACTCTCATAAGGATTGGAGGTGGCGGACAGGACCGGGAAAAAGCATGAGCAAAGATTTGATTATGGACTAATGAAGAAATTCAATTTGAAGCTTTAGAATTTTGATAACTGTGAAATGCGCCACTTTTAAATCCCAACCTGGTAAAAGAGCTAATGGAGGAAAATCTCATTTTCCCAGGGGACAGATGAGATATATAAACAAAGAGATCCTTCATTAAATCTTGCTAAAATCAGTATAGTTTTATGGAAAAAAATCTTTAATATTAAATCTATTATTTACTGTTATGATTCTGATCTCACTTAGAAAGGCTTTTATATAAACATTTCACATGCTTTTGAAATTTACAGAGCTATATCAATAATTATCTAATAGGTAATATTTGTTAAATACAGATCACTGTGCTGGGCACCATTCAATATATATCAGTCATAACTATCCTGAGGTAAAAAATGTTATTATGTTCATTTTACTTCTGAGGAAACTAAGGCTTAGAGAAGTTATTAACACCACTGAGGCCACAAAACTATTGTCATTCATGGCTAGGATTTTAGCCTAGGTGCTCTGATTCTAGAGCCACAGTTTTAATCTCCATGCTATATAAAGGAATCAAGCTTTACGCTTTCCTCCAAAGCAAACTTCAGCAAAAAGTGGTACAACTCTTTCTGCAGCAGTGATCACAGCAATACCTCTCCTTAATACTGGCTCCCAAGATGAACTGAAGGACAAAATTATGATGAATCTAATTGTTTCTATGAAACATCTACCCAACCACCACTCTGGGAAAGTCCTCCTTCAATTCTTCTTGAAATAACTCTCTACAAAGAAAGTACAGGGGTCAACTGTGTTTGTCCCTATGAAAACAAGTATGCAAATATTTTCTTTCTTAATCCTTGTAACTTTTGTCCAGAACTGTTTCATATTCCCTGATCCTTTAGAATATGCCAGATTTTCTTTGTAGAACTCTTCTGACCCTGTATGTAGCTATTCTTCCAGTGAGCACCAAAGCTCAACTCCACACCCATTTGTTCTTGCTTTTATACCAAAAGAACACTCAAGCCCAGCATCGTGTCTTTTTAACCTCTGGCAAGAGATTAGGGTGACAGCTAAGCACCATCACCTGCATGCTCTCTATAACACTTGTATTGTTTTGAGGTGGGGCCTTGCTATAGTTCAAGCTGGCCTTGAACTCCTGAGCTCAAGCAATCTTCCTGCCTTAGCTCCCTGAGAACTGGGACTCCCAAGGCACACTCAGCTGACTGCACTGCAGCATTGCTAAACCAAGAAACTGGCCTGTCCTCTTAACTTTTCCCCCTACTTCTTCACTGTAACCTCTCAAATATTACCAGACATCCTCATTTCAGGAACAGTGGGATGAAAATGAAAATCCATCTGCATATAACTGACAAAGCAAATGTTACATTTTATATGCATGATGAATTAGACACGTGACTGGCAATTAGCCCTTTGAGCAATTTTTCAACCCCGATTTTTAGGCAAATGTGTATGTATATACACATCTACAACTGCATTCACAACACATGTATACAAGTATGCATATAAATATTCAAATTCCTTCCAGAGCAATTTATACACCTGATTTTTAAACACATTTAATTGAACCTACTGTCACTTCTAATGAAATTTCTACTTAATTGGTAACTGTGTGTGAATTATTAACTTGGGCTCTTTGAGAATAGAACATAAAAAAGAAAAGAGAAAAGTCCCTAGTACAGCTGCAAGATAAGAAGTGACTACACGCTCCCATCCCTATGGACGTTGTTCAGTGGACATCTTTCCTTTCTGCCAGTGTCACTGTCAGTCTTACACACTGTGGGCTGGCTGGCCTGGGTGGGCACACAGGAAGAGGATCACTTAGACACAGGCCTTCTTTGGGTGGAAAGAGGTTGACACACACTCAGCAGAGTAGGCACTGCCCCAGCTTTGGTCAAAAGCATGGTACGGAACCCACTGACCTGCCTTAAACAGGCTCTACTTCCACTGTATCTTTTAAAACAGATCACCCCATCAGGATTAAAGGGTATGAGATACACTTTCTCCAACATGGATACAGTTTGATTGTGTCCCCTAGAAACTCACATGTTGGAAATCTAACCCTCAAATTCAAATAGTAATGGTATTTGGAGGTAATTAGGATTCCATAAGATTGAGAGGTGGAGCATCCATGATAACAGAGATTTTGATTTTTTTATGTTTGTTCGTTTGTTTCACAGTGCTGGGGATCAAACACAGGGCCTCAAGTGTGCGGGGAAACTGCTCTGGCTGAGCAGCTTTATAAAAACAGGAAGAGAGATCCAAGCTAGCCCAAGCTGTCCCACCATGTGACATACTCTGCCATGTTAGAACACAGCAAGGAGGCCCTTATTATATACACGCTCTTAGACTTCCCAGCCTCCAGAACCACGAGCCAAATAAACATCTATTCTTTCTAAATTACCCAAGTTTCAGGCATTCTGTTACAGTAACAGAAAATAAACTAGGACAAACATCGAAGAGGGTAGAGTGAAAACCCTACGAGACCCAGGTACTCTGATGCTGTGATTCCTCAGGTGCAATACCTGCCATCCAAGAATAACCCCCTGCCTTGACTTCAACTGTTCTTTTATCAGGAAAATAATGCTTGGTTGTCAGGTCAATGCGAAGACCTCATCCTACTGCTTATCTCAGCCCACCACACAGTGCCAATATCAGTGCTGATATTTAGTCTCAGAGCTAGAGAAGGAAGCTGGAGGAAGGCTTCCCAAGGAACCCTAGGAAAAACCAAACTTCAATGTCAGGGAATCATCTGGGACATACAACCTTTAATGACTATAAAACGGGCCACCTACACCTCTCTGAAACATAGTTTTTAGGAATGCACAGCTGTTCTTAGAAATGTACCCCAGGGGAGCCAGTGTGCCAAGTAAGTCACTTTTGGGATGCTCCTTTTCATTATGGTGAACAATTAGCTTTCATCCCAGCTAAAAATCTTGAAGGCTGGTCAATTAGGAGATTTCAGGGCAGTACTTATACAAACAATAGTATGGAGACAGATGTTTCCTGCATCTGTTCAGGCAATAGATGCCAGACTAATGTGGGAAGAACCACTATATATACCTTTTAAATAAGAGGTCATCAGCCAGCAGAAAGCCTCTAACAGTCCAAAGGACCAGAAAGAACAATGGCCAAAGGGAAAAAATTATCTCTGTTAAAAAAAGAAAAGCCTCCAGATATTAGTTTTTACTGGTATTCTTGCTTCAACTTAGGCAACGTCACTGGGCTAACTTCCACATCAAAAGTTGGGGGTATTTGGGGTTTCATTTTTAAATGACAGCTAAAATGACTGTGATAAGGCTATAGTAAGAGCAGCTTGTGTTTGGAGCCACTGAATAGCTAGCTATTCATGAATCAGAAGGAAGTGAATACCATCACAAAATCTCAAGGCCTTATTTCCTTGTCAAGGTAAGCCCTGGGCACCCAGGTCTCCTCTACAGATTTTTCTTTACTCCAAGGCCCTACCATCCCCTCCCTTGCCCTCTATTCCATTCAGGGCTTCCTGTTCCATTCAGGGCCAAAGAAAAATCTAGGATACAGTAAACAGTATCATCAAAGGTTGAGCTTTGAGATTAAGCTTATTTATGCAATTATTTGTCCTCTTCTCCATCTGCTTCTTTACATAAGTAGGCTGTTGCCAATGGCACTCTTTCAGGCAGTAATACATAACACTCACACCCATTCTAAGGCTTCGGTGCATCATCTGACTTAACAATTCTAAGAGATAGGTCCTGCCATTATCATTCTTCTTAATGATAGGCAAGCAGAAGGCCTAGAATTCAAAGCAGGTCTGACTCCAGAGACCTAACTAGACCGAACTTACCTTCATTTCTAGGTTATCCTTGATAAGCATTTCACTGCTATGGACACTGATCTCATATTTTTTTAGTTTTTACTACCTTTTCCAGTTTTTATTTTTTATTAGTACCTGTTTGCCATAATGATTACCTTCCCTGTAGGAAGTTGGATACATGTATGACACATCTCAATTCTTTTTCATCCTCTTTTCCTCTTCTCCCTCCCCTTCCCTTCAACTCTTGATCCTCTTCCCATTTGAAAAAAAAATATATCTCTTTACTTCCTATCTCTCTTTTATTTTGTTCTTAATTTATATTTTGGGTGTTTTATATAAGAAACCGTGCAATATTTGAGCTTAAATGTCTGACTTATTTCATTTCACAATTCAGTCTCACATCTTTCATGTGTGAAAACAGTTAACGTCTGTGATTCTTCACATTGTCCTTCAAGAAATGCAGAGGGGAGGCACTTAAACTCTACCTAAAGTTCACGAAAACAAGACGAGATCAACCTCAGTGCCCCCACAGCTGAGCCCCCGAGCACTCAAGGCCAGGCATCTTGGTACCCTCTCATCCATTTCTGGGATGTAGGACCGTCCACAACTGCTGTAGGCCCCGACCTAAGGGGCAGCCTTATAACCTCAGCCCAGAGGAAGAGTCGACACAGAGGATGTCAGGCCTGTCGAGCTGGGACACACACGGACACACGCACACACTCGCCCCCGCTGTCTACGGCTTCTGCCTACTCCTGAGCTACCAGTCACTGTTAATGTTAAATGTTGCTCCAGGAGACTCTAACCAACTCCCCTAACCCAACCCCAAATGACTTTATGACGGTAAAGCAATTTGGAGAGGGGGGATGCCAACCAGAGGAAAGCCACGTGGGAAGCTGATGATGGAAAACGAGTTTGTTGCTCTGATTTCATCACCAGGAGGCAGTTTGGGAGAACAGAGAGGATGACCAAGGCACAGCTGCGTCAGCGCCACCTCACTGCACTGTCCCCTTTGCAGTTCAATTCTGCAACATCCAGATCTTCTCTGCACTTCTTGTCAGAGCCTGTTAGTATTAGAAGCACAAACACAAAGCAATTAGGGCCAAGGAAGCTCATTCAGGATGAAGCCTGTGGCTGAACAAGGGCAGAACACAAGTTAATGCTGAGGATTTCCGTCAGCAGCTTTCAAACAGCAGCACAGTGACAGTCACCAGGCAAGTTTGTTTCACATGCAGGTCACTGATTCCCCACCAATGCCCCAGAATGCTGATGCGGTCATTCTGGGGTGGAACCTGGGCAACCTGATGCAGATGGCCCCAGGTCACTCTGGGTCAAACCGCTGACCTACTCATCCCTGCCTAGCAGCTCAGAAAGCAATCCTAGATTCACTGAAAGATCTAGATTCAAAGCATGACTCGGTTGCAAGGCCTAGGGTGAGCCGTTTCATCTCTCAGGTCTCTGTCTAGTAAATGGGGAGAGTGGAAATGATCATTAAGGGTCCGTCCTAGCTCTGAAATATTGTCACTGTGAAAAGTGCTCTTATAGTAAACCTCACAGCCTGATAAAGTTTTGCTTCAGAAGCTCACCAAGTGAGCACTTCAGTACGCACAGGCCTGGGCCCCTGTATGAGAGGTAAGGTAAAGCTGGATTTGGGAAGGATGCCATGTTGTTAACACCTCATGGACTCGAACACATTCTCTACCCTGGTCCTGCTGTGGCCAAAGGCATGTGCCTCCATGACACCGAGGTCAGAGGTGCAGGCTGCTGCCCAGATGGTTTTGTTGGTCCTGACCCAGGTGGCAGGAGGCCCATGTACCCTTGGGCTCGGCAGACCCAGGGGCCCCAAGTCAAAGTGAACCCTCCAGGAAAGGCTCCTAGCAGGTCTTTTGTGAAAAGAACTATTATCAAAATCACCAGATCATTAGTGGACATGGGTGAGAATGGGGAGGATGCTCTCTACTCTACTGCAAGCTCTACTGCAAGCTTCTAGGGGGAGTGACATCGCAAGAGTGGAGGAAACATTTCTCAGGCTTTCGCACCACAGGATAAAAAGCTTTTGCCTTTCCCCCCAGAAGTACAGCAGTGTTCTCTGTGAAAGCAGGACTTGTTTATTCAGTAAATAAAGCACTTGAATTAACAGGGGATTTAAAAAAAGCTAGAGGGGAAAGGCCTTGCCCTAAAATCAGATCTGTGGTTAGCACCAGCTCTCAGTGAGGAGTTGAATTGACATTCTCATTCCCTCTTTAATTACAAGGGGAGGGGGTGCTGGAAGCAGGTGTGGAGGGGACTGCCAATGAGGCAGGAGGGACCCTGGAGGACAGAGGGAGATGCTGAAAGACAATGAATGACAGCACAGTACAGGTTTAGCAACTGCTATTCAGCTCTGCCCTTATTTTCTTCTAAGACAACTAAATAAATTAGATTACAGACCAGAAAATCCTATAAAAAAGAAAGTCACCAGAATTCTGCCTCAATTTGGTGTATTCTTCAAGTAGGAGAGAAGCCAGGAACCAATACGCTGAGAGGGACTCAGGTTCAGGGCAAGTATATTCCCAGTCTGGCCCCAACTTACCCTCCAGCTGGGGCACACTATTTCAGATTTACACCAGAGGCATGATGCAAACAATTAAAACTGGGTTCTCTGTTAAGGATGCATAGTTCTCTTTCTTTCCTTGAGAAAACATAATCCATATAAACATCTGTCCATACTCAAAGGAGATATAAAGGGACTGTATAGACCAGAGAGTTTGTAAATGTATGCATAGTCGAAAAATAATGTTAAAGTAACATGAACTGTAACATAAAGAAAATAGTCTACACTGAGCTTAGTGGCTTGAATATGGGCTACGAAAGATGGTGAATTCTATCAGCCCAGTGGCATTGTCACCGTCAGAGACAGATGATGGTCCTGCACAGGGGAAGTGTACACGCTCAGGTGCACAAAGCTACCAGCCTCCCCAATGATGGAATGCCTGCATCCCAGGAAGCAGCTTGCATCTTCCACCTCTTGAAAAGCTCAGGAATAGTGTAACCATGGCCATTTTCCACACAGCAAGATTGCACTAGGTAGGACTGCCAAATGTGTTGAACTTAAACAGGAAGAGGGGTAAGGGGTTAGGGCAATTAATGAACAGAAACCTTACCCGATTCATCTTTGTTGGGGTCTCTACTTAGTGCAGGCTATGCATGCCTTCTTCTCTTCCTGGGCAGGAGAACACAGAAGGCAAAACACTCACACAGAAGCCACTCTTGAGCCCACCAGGGCAGCTTGCAAAAGTTCTCCCTTGAAGCATCTTTCCAAACACTGGAAACCAAGGAGACATCCTCTCTTGGCTACATCCAATTATTCACTACATTGGCCTATTTTATCTCTCAAATATGTTTGAGATCTGTCCCTTCCTCACCAACCCCCATGGTAGCTTTGAATCCTGCCCTTATCTGTCTCTCCTCCCAACTATGACAATATGCCCAGCCTCTAGTCACACATCATTTCATATAATCTCTCTTTTCTCCTCCAGACTTTATTAAAGCATAACTGAAAAATGAAAGCTGTATATGTTTATAATGTAAAGGAAGATGTTTCGACCTATCTTCACAATGCAAAATGATTAAATCAAACTAATGAGCATATCCATCACCATGCCTACTTGTCATTCTTTGTGGGGAGAACATGTAGAATCTTCTCAGCAATTTCACACACATTATTATTAACTATAGTAACTATGCTGTATATGAAAGATCCTGAGAACTTATTCATCCTATTTTTGTAGTCTTTGATTAACATCTCCCCAGCCCAACCCCCTAACATCCACCATTCTATTCTTCACTTCTATAAGTTCAACTTTTCTAAATCCCACATATAAGTGAAAATCATGCAGTCTTTGTCTTTCTGTGCTTGGCTTATTTCACTTAGCATAATGTCCTCCTGGTTTATCCATGTTGTCACAAATTAGATCAGCACAGTCTTTAAAAACCTCATCTGGTCATGGGGTGCACCAGCTTTAGATTCTTCACTGCTTCCAGTTCCCAAAGAAAAGTGTTCTCAAACTCTGCTAGACTTTCCCATCAGACAGATTGAGTCCAGGTTCTACCTCGCTCTACTCTGAATAGGGTTTGTCCCTCCAAATTCATACAGGAACGTAATCCCTAAAGTCTTACATTAATGGTATTCAGACGGTATAAACTTACTCTGACTATGGTGTATAGATGAGGGGCCTTTGGGAAGTGATAACCTTACTAAGGTGGACCCGGACATAGAAACAGTGGCTTTATAAGAAGAGAGAGAGGACCATACAGGCACAGAGATGCATACTCGCTGCTGCCATGATGTGGTGTAGCTGAGGGGCCCTCACTGAACCTGGACTATGTTGCTTGTACTTTATACCTTCAGATTCATGAGCCAAAAGTAATGCTTTTTACTCGGTAAAATATCCTGCCTTTTTTCTTTTTCTATTTTAATGAAAAGATGACAAATAGTACCACAGACTCATCTCTGAGGGAGGGTTGAAGGACTGGTTCCAGGAATTTGCATTTTCCACAAGTTTTTCAGGTGACTCTGGCAGATCTATATTGCAAGAATACTGTCCTGAAGTTTAAAGTGCAGGCTTCCCCTTTGCACCTCCAGAGGTACTGCTCCCCTCCAAATCTCTGCAGCTGCTGTTCTGATCTCTCTGTAGGCTCTCCCAAATGTGCTTATGGCTACTTTCTTTTCTTTTTTTTTTTTT
>NW_022900913.1:51058463-51132383 GCF_012274545.1 Fukomys damarensis | reverse complement strand
TAACTTCTTCCTTTCCTATCTTTATTGCTTTAATTTCTTTCTCTTGTCTAATTGCTGTGGCTAATGTTTCCAGAACTATATTGAAGAGAAGTGGTGATAGTGGGCATCCTTGTCTTGTTCCTGATTTTAACATGAAGGTTTTCAGTTTTTGGCCATTCAATATGATGTTGGCTGATGGTTTTTCATAAATAGCCTTTATTAAATTGAGGTATAGACCATCTATTCCAATTTTTTGCAGGGTTTTTATCATGAATGGGTGTTGAATTTTATCAAATGCTTTTTCTGCATCTATTGAGAGGATCATATGGTTTTTGTCCTTGACTTTGTTAATATAATGTATTACATTCACTGACTTTCGTATGTTGAACCACCCTTGCATCTCTGGGATAAATCCGACTTGGTCATGATGGATGATCTTCTTAATAATCATCTGTATTCTGTTTGCTAGTATCTTATTAAGGATTTTTGCATCTATAGCTTATGGCTACTTTCTACTTACTGTCCAGACTGCACTCAAACATCCATTCCTTGGAAACATCTCCCCTGACAGCACCCTTGCTCTGAGCACCCCAAGCTCCCTTTGCATAGCAGATGTCACAAACAGATTTCCTTTTCTGTCTTTTCTACCATCCTCCTGTGGCTTCAAGAGTGATACATCTATATACATATATTTTTTAAACGATCACTGCCACCCCAATACACAGCAAGAACTCAGTAAATGTTGCTGAGCAAATTCTGAAGAAACGCATAAACTTTGAGCAAATCCAAAATGGCTGGCTGTGTTTTCCCTCAGACAATCTTTCATTATCCCAGAACAATAAACTCAAAGATAAGTTAGTCAGTGAGGAGGAGAAATGCCAAAGGATTGAAATTAGTCCAGAGACCAGCACAGACTTTTACAATGCAGTTTCTAGTGACTGCACGTTTCCAGCTGCTGTAACTTGGGGATCCTTTACAAGTCTTTAATTTTCCGATCATGCTGCAAGCTGACTACTTTTATGCTAATCTCTCAATAAATAACTAGTGCTGGAGAAGACACAGACACGTTTGTATCATAAAGGCCCCAAACCTCGAAAACACCACTTTTTAAAGTTTTCATTTCCACTGTGGGCATCTGTGTCAGAACTTTTCTGCTCCTTGGTGACAGTCGCAGGAGCACTCTATACATGTCCACAAAAGCCAGCCCCTCTGCTAAATGGCCTTCAAAAATATGTTTTATGAAAAAACTCTGCAGCCTAACTCCCAGTACTGAATGATGAATCAATACGTAATTTTCTCAACAAAACTATTATCTCACAACTTGTTTATATTTTTTAAGTATGAAAGAAACTTCTCTAGGTCTCCAGCAAGTTAAACTCCCATAACAATTACCTTCATAATTTACTTCATCATCCAGCCAATTCTAACATCTTAAGGAGAAAAATACATTTAAAATAAAATGTCTTTACTGTGAAAACTGCAAGCCCCCTAGAGTGCAGCCACTTGTGTTATGGAGGCCTGGTGCCAATTAGGAAAAAAAAAAAACCCTTCACAGCAAGTGTTCTGCTGATTGGTTTATGAACCCATCTCTTCAAATCAAATATTTATCATCTCATGTTGCTCTTTATTAAGACCTTCCCTTACCATTTTAGGATGAATTAATGTTCCCAGGTCTGAAAGCTATTCTGAGTCTTTCACTAGCCTTATGCAGCTAGTAAAACTTCCATAGCCTGGTGAGGAAAGGAGTCTTGGGAGAGCCTAAAGACCTGTGAAATTAATATAGGGAAATATACTTGTGAAATGCTTGACTTTCCCCAGTGGCCTGACTGATCACAACTAATAGACACAAGTGATGTGTATCTCCCTACCACCCTTCAAGATGCAGCTAGCTCTGGGTCCTGGAAACCTCCCACCTTACAACTGATATCCACCGATATCCAGCTAGAAGAGCTGCTTACTCCATGGCCATGCCAGCCACTCCCACTTCCAGATACCTGCTTGGATTTGTACATAGCCACAGCCTCCCACTTCTCAAAAGTAACAATTCATTTAACGGCCCTCACATGCCAGGCTTTTGTATCCACTTGCATTTTGGCCACTCTGCTGAAAAGCTTGTGACCAAAATCAATTTATCAGAGCCACACAGAATAAAATAGAACAAATTTCTCCCCTGTGATAGACACTAAAACTGCATATGATCACCTTAGGAATTGACTTTTAAAATATAAAAATATTGACTCTTAAAAGTCCTAAGATGCAAATAAAATGTAAAAGGAGTTATTCCTATGTTTCGCTGTCAAGTGGTTACTCCTTTATTTGTCACATTCATGCACCTGGTTTTCTGAATATCACAAGAAGATATAATATTTATTCCCTATTAAATGTCTTCCCATTAAACTCAGCTCTTTGTTCCAGCTCTCAGGAATCTTTCTGGATCCTAGTTCTCTTCATTGGTGCACTCCCTATTCCTTCTAGTTTAAATTCAAAAGCAGATCAAATCAGCCTCACTCTGATGCTCTTGGCCAACTCATTAAGGACTCAGGCTCCCTCTCCTGAGATGCCACAAGGCATCACGCACATTACCCACCACTCCTTGGGTTCAGATGCTCAATCAGTTATGACTTGTACATAACATGGGGGTGGGGGGAAGGCCTTTCTAAAATTCAAGAATAATCATTTTTGCACCATTTTCTAATGAAGGAATGCCATCAAAAAGAATGGGTTTCATGTGACATGAATGGTCCACAGTTAACCACAACGATTCCCAGTGGAAATCTCCATCGTTCCCTATGAATTCTACAGTGAACATCTGCCCCTTTTTGGCTGTCCAGTTTCTGAACACCCTTTCTCTGTCCAAGCATCTGACCAGTGGCAGGGGAAGATCTTCACCTTGTTCTAAGGAAGGTAGAAAGGAAGCTAAATATTTATATGGCCTCCTCTCCGTCCACAGTCAGCCAGTTCCAAGGCAGAAGTGGCATGGTGGAGAGGTCTGGACAGAGAAAAACACCACAGAAACAAGGAAAACGAGCAAGAAGGGAGGGACCAGAAAGGACGATGTACCCTTCCAGGTCACAGCCCTGGGGACCACTCCCTTGTAACCAGGCCTTGCCTCCTAATAGCAGCCCTATGATTCAATCCCTTCCAAAGGCCCCATCTTTGCATACAGGAGGACTTTGCAGAGCATTCTCCATTCAAACTATGATGCATCTCCCAGAACACAAGTAGGATGCAGTAGCCCAGCATTAGCTGTGCCTATTGAAGACTCTGGGTTTGGACTGAATGGCACAGACAAGTCAGAGTAGCTCAGAATGAATTCAGGAGGTAGAGTCAAAACAGCAACAAGCAGCAGCGAATTCTCAATACAATAGTAGGGGCTGGAGCAGTTCCCAAAATTCCCTTCCCTCAGCACTGGTTGGCTTGTTTTGAGCCTCTCCCAGTACCTGCCATTTACAAAATTTGGCTCTGTGGTTACCATAAAATATCTACTGTCCTAATAATACCCAGCTGTATTTAAATTATTTAGAGGCAGTTTCTATTGTTTGCAACCAAGGACTCCAGCTGATTACAGCTTCATAATCTATTGAACCTTCAGTTTAGAATTCTGCCCATAGCCCACATCACCTTGGCAGACTCCATCTCTTAACCCTCTTGCAAACTCCACATGACTATGTCTCACTCCCCTGGGTTTCTAAAAGAGAAGTCATCTGTAAGTTGAGCAATTCTATCCACAGGTTTGCTCAGGACACTAGAACACAACTCATCCAAAACAACTTGAATCATTTAGAGCAAAAGGTGCTTTTGTCTTATCTTTTCAGTCATTTAGGTTTTCTTTTTTTCCTTTTCTTCTTTTTCTTTTTATTAGTACATGTTTGCAGTACAGAATAATTGAATTCACTGCAGGGAGTTGGTACGTATACATAACATATTTTCATTTTTTTATCCCCTTCCCCTCCTCTACCTCCCTCCTCCCTTCATATTTTAGTTTCCTTTCCTTTTGGAAAAGATCTGTTTCCTATTATCTTTCATTTTGCTCTTTACATTGTGAGGTTTTTTCATATAAGAGAAATTGTGAGATACTTAAACTAGAGTGTCTGATTTATTTCACTTAATATTATGGTCTCGTTATTTTCCTACAAATAACTAAGTTCATCCTTCTTGATGCCACAGGAGAATTCCACTGTGTATAAATATCACATTTTCTTTATCCCGCATTCATCTATTGAAGGACATAAGGCAACTTCCAAGATTTAGCTAATTTGTGCTGCTACAAACATGGATATGTATGATCACTGTAATATATCTTTAATTCTTAGGTTTCTAAACCCTCTTTCCTAAATTCTCATCTTTCCACCCATGTTATAATTCTCAACAAGAAAATAAAAGTAAGACAAGAATTTAGTGTTTTCCCTTCTTTGTAACCCAGCCAGGTACTCCAAGCAGTAGTCTATATGTGGTTTGCTTTGCTTTGCTTTGATGAGCTAAGTGATCTTTGCCCCCAGTGGTCCAGAAGCTCTCTCCCAACAATTGAGCAGGTGAAAAGGAATAGTTACTTTCTCAAGACCTCCTGCCTCACACCCAAAACCTAGTCATTATACTTTGTCCCAGAATAGGGCCAAATATTTGTAACCAAGTCATCCTTCAAAAGCTTAGACTCACAAAATTCCCATGCAATATATTTATTCTTATTTGTTAGGGAATATCAGACTCCATGACTCAATGAACAGCTATATTCTTGTCAAGTTTTTTTTTAAAATTTATTTCTTTTGTTTTGTTTTGTTTGAGACAGGGTCTTCCTATGTCATTTAGACTAACCTTGAACTCAAGGTAATCCTCCTACCTCAGCCTTCCAAGTGCTGGGGTTATAGACATGCACCACCACACCTGGTTCTTCTTGTCAAGTTTTAACTTTCAAATCACATATCGGAGTTCTTTTCTGGAGGAAAAAAGTTGAATAAAGACTTTTTCATCTCATGACCTTTTTATTCTTTGTGTAATCTTGGGAGTTTTATGCTATAAAAGCATACATAAATGTTTACTTATAAAAATGCAAGGTACAGTTTCATGTTGATGATCTCTTTGTCATACTAATGAAACATGAAGGCAAGGCTCAAAAGCCATGCAATAATATAAGCACTATAAAACAGAATAGCACTAGGCTGGGGATTTATCTCAGTGGTTCCACCACCTGCCTCAAAGAGCAAGGGCCCAAGTTTGATCCCCAGTACCACAAAACAAAAACAAAAACTAGAATAGCACTAACATATTACCTAAATGTATGCAAGTAAAACAAAACAACACTTACTATACAATAATTTCTTCAAATAAAAGATGCATGTTAAAGTGATTGCCCATAGCGAATGGATAAAAATAAACACTGACTATGAGAAAAAGGGGAAGGAGGCAAAAAGGAAGGACATATTTTAAAAACTTTTAGCCTTATGAAACGAAAATAGTATTTCACTGTTGTCAGTGGTTGGGGGCAGTTTTTCTTTGAGAGTACAGCATGGCTATGCATGCATGCTATAAGATCTGGGAAAGCCTAATAAGCCAAAGCCCACATACATGTTGGTATTTCACTTCTTATGCCCAGCATTGACTGAATATAGTTTAGATTCATAGCAGCACCATGCATTACATAAAATACACTGTGTGTTTAAATTAAACAAAATTAAGGCACTTAGAAGGATCTGAAAGAATTAGAATATTCATGCACATCTTTGGTGAGCTTATAACTCAGCTAAAAATGGAAGGAATTAAAGTTGGTTTGCCAATGTAAGATTTTTGACATTACAAGATGCTTTTAAAGATTAAATAGCATTTTCCCCCAAAATTTAATGACACTAATACCCTGTAGAGTTGGTCATGCTTAACACAATCTAGTCCAATGAAACACACACTCTTAAAACAGTGAATCAGTTGGCTTTATTTTCAGAACAACTTAGGGGAAAACTGACTTGGACCCTGAGTAAGAACCTGCAGCTGGTTACAAAGAGTTCAGTTTAATCTCTCATAGTCCTTGCTCCGTCACGATGGTCATGGAGTTTTGAAGTCTTAAAAGAAATTCATGATTCCAAAGGCCACATGTCTCTATCAAATAAAATGTTTTATAGCTGTAGAAGATTTTGTGGACTAGCTAACAAAAAGCCTATTAATAGACCCCATTTCCTTATCATCTTCTAGCAAACAATTTGAAAGTTTCCCGGACATTCTGCAGTGAGGAGTAGACACAGGCCCCCATTCTGTCAATGAATCAGGGATGTTGCTAGATGGCTCTTAGGAGAAAATTTCTACAAAAGGACAGACTTAGCTGACAAGGGTCCCTTTGGTCTTTGGCCCCTCCTCCATCTTCCCACTACAACACCTGAAGGTGGAGGAGAGGATAAAACACCTACCCAAGGATGATGGAAGAGGAACACAAGGTCTGTCCTGGATAACATCCCAGAGCAGTCACACTTGCCCTAAGCCATTTATCTCCTGATTTCCTGTCAAGTGAGACAGACAAACTCCTTATTATTTAAGTCATTATTAGTTGGGCTTTAGCTAAACACATTCCTAACACAGTAGCAATTAAAAAAGAAAACCTGCGCAGCAATGTAGAAAATAGAGCTCAATAAGTGAAAAAGACTGTGAAATGGCAAGGATGTTATCATACTAAATGTAAGGAGAAAAAAAACAAAACCCTAATGCAGTTGGTCAAAGCTGAAACAGCAATATAAAAAGTAAAAATGGTTGCATCACCCCAGATATAGCCTTATGTATGGGTGAAATGATAAAAATCTTTTCAAATTGAGCCACTTTAATAGAATAAAAGAGGGATGCTGTAAATAATTATGTTGCGAGTGGTATGAATACAGACTATCTCAGGTAAGCTTCAATATATGAGTAATGTCTTTAGTTTATTAAAAAATTTTCAAATAACATCTTTATTGCGCCTGTTCAATTATATAAGAGCAAAAAATTCATGCTTACTTTCTGTAGCTGACCACCTAATCATAGACCTTCACCTTTTTTGGAACAAACTTTCTGCTTGTTCTTATAAGAAAGTTAATACAAAACAGTTCTAGTGAGATATGCTGCTAGAATCCCCAATGAAAAGAAAATGTCTTGTTCAATATATATATCTATGCCTTCAATTAAAAATAGCTTTGTGAAATTCTCCAGCTAAAACATCCTTGTAAAGTGTGTGTGAGGGGGTGTATCCAAAATATAATACAGTGTATGTTCACCAGATAACATAATTAAATGACTTCCAGATTCTGATTTATTACAAACTTTGGAAGGAAATGATCCACCCAAGAGAAAGCAAATCAACACTGAAAGTTAAAAATTTTTTACAAATTATGATAGCAGTGAAAATTAATGTATTTTAATTATATATATATATATATATTTTTTTTTAAACTCAGACACTAATCAAGGAGCAGTTATTTATACCACTGGAGAAAAGTCCACAAGAGCTATGACTAATCCAAAATATAGCTACTCCAAGAGCCATTTCTACTTGACCTTGGGACATTTGTTCTTGAATTTCCATTCAGCTAAGATGAGGACACACAGAACTGTCATCCTCCAGAATAGACTCACAAAACTTATAACCACAAAGTGCAGAAGGTTAATTGTGACACCTTCCCTGGGATTCACCCCAGCTCTACAGTGTAAGCCACCAAATCTTGATCAAGACATTAGGAATCCTTGAACGCCCCCTCAGCAACCTGGCTTCTCAACTCATCTCTCCTCACCTTTCCCTATTCCTTGAATGCTAGATGCACATTCAAGTTCATACAGGAGATCAGCTTTGCCCTCACACTTGGCCTTTGCCCCCTCTTCTCCTGGAACACTCATGTTCCTCATTCAAGGCTCAAATCAAACATCACCTTTCAAATGTCAATATCCAGTGACCCAGATCAAAGGCACAATTTCTTCCTCTGGGCCCTTCATTGTACTTCTAGCCCTCTCAGCCCAGAGTCAGTTCTCCTTGGCACTGCAGAGCTCTCCAGGCCCCGAGTCATTTCCTTTTCTCTAGAATGGCCTCTGCAGAGCAGCACTTCAAACACCCTCTCCAGCCAGGGGCTTCAAATCCACGCTCTCACCTTCCCAAGCCAGTACCAACCAGCCTGGACTCTGTCTTACTTTCCTGGGCTTTTCTCCTTGCTATCACCATTTGCCAAATCCAAGGGAAACGATCTGTACACCCACAGTGCTGCAACACTCCACCACTCTTGGCATGCCATGCATAGCTGCCCCCTCCCACAGCTGCCATCCCTGACTCTGATCTCACTCCAGACAACCCCAGATCTGCTTTTGCCATGTAGCTTTCCATCACTATACCAACATACCTGAGATAATCAACTTATAAAGACAAAAGGTTCATTCTGTCAGCTTTGGAGGTTTCAATGTGTATTGGTCAATTTGCCCTTTATTGAGACATAATACCTGACATCCGCAAGTTAAGCAATTTAACATGGCACGTGATTTCAGAGTGTTAAATCCATGGTCTGTTGAGTCTAACGTAGAAGCATCGTGGCAGAGGGTGTGGCAGAGCAAAGATACTTACTTTTGACAGCTGGGAAGCAGAGGTAGAAATTGGTGCTACAGACAAGGGGGTCAGGAATCATACATAGTACCCAAAGTCAGGCCTCCATGACCCACCCAGACACCAGACACACCCAGAAGGGTACTTTTCTAATCCTCTAGGCAGCTCCCAAGCCAATCAAGTTGACCTAATTAGGCCTGATCATCACATAATCCATGACCCATTGACTTGGTTGCTTTGGATCTACATGGTGAGAGCACATGGTAGAGTAAAGCCACTTACCCCATAGTCAAAAGGAAGCAATAAAAAAGGGAGAGTGGGAGGACAAGGGGTTTCAAAATCCCTTTCAAGGGCATGCTGCCAGTGACCTACAGATCCTCCCAATGGGCCCCACCTCTCAAAGGTGCCGTCACCTTCCAGTGATGCTTTAAAACATTGGTGCTTTAGGAAGGTAAGGTCCAAACTATAGTAAGGCCTTACAGAGAAAAGATCTGTGTGAAAAATGGCACCTTTCACTACAAGTGATTTTTATCTCAACAGTTAAAATTGATGTAGCTTTCTGCCACCACCGGTAGCACCCACTCTTAACCCCCCCCCTTTTTTTTTTTTTTTTTTTTTGGTATGGGGGATTGAACTCGGGGCATTGCTCTTGTGAGGCAGGCAGCAGAATGACTGAGCTAAATCCCCAGCCCTACCACATTTCTAGATTGTGAGGCTTTGGGTAGTAGCCCAGCCTGAGCACACAAACGTAGACACAATCTGAGAAGACTGTCTTTCTACCTTGTTAAGATTAGCTTCCTTCCTGGGAAAGTAAGCCTGAGATGAGACATATTAGATGCTAGAGAAGTGGGACATTCCCTGAGGCTTATTCACCCAACAGTTCTCTAACTGAGTTCTTATACAGGCACTGGAATTATATTTTTAAAAAGCAACAAGCCCTGTGGATGCTGCATTCTCATTTTATCCACTAAGCCTCTTCTTCTTAGAGTTTTGAATACTTCCTGAGTTCTGTTTTCCTTCAGCAAGCCTAGGGGAGCATTCAGATTCCTCTAATGCTGGATTCCCCCACTCAGTGCTACAGTGGCCCTGCTAAGTTCCATTGCTTCTGTTCTCCAGGCAACCAGTAGAAGCCCATCAGATTCAGCAAGGCTTTCCTCCTTCCTCAGGCTTCTTTCTTCTATTTCCTCTAAATTTTAAGCAAATCATATTTTATAAGCAGGAACAATTTTTGCTGAAATAGTAAGTCTGATGTCCTGAGAATTCTATTCAACAAAATTACAACAAATCAATAATAGTTCAGACTTTTCTCTGTGTTAGTCACTGTTCTAAGCACTTTTATGAATTGCTATTCAGACCTCACAATCACTGTGGGGTTGGTACTGCTATGGTCCCATTCTACGGAGGGTACTCTCATTTTGCAGGGAACTCAAACTATGACAGGAGCCAAGCTCTTAGTTCCTTCTAAAACAGTCCTAGTATAATAATCTCCCTACAAGCCCTCCAGTCCTTTCTTATAATGACAGCAAAGCCATCTTCCAAACCCTTTCCAAATAAGTAGGGCTAAGTTTTGAGATGTGATTCCTAGGGTCTTGCATACTTTTTTCCAGTAAGGACACTAAAATGTCTAACCAAGTAATTATGGACATATTAGCACTCAAGGTTATAAATAAGACTTCTCGGCATAAAAAATCATATAAAATTCATTTAAAAATTAGAATTAACTACGTCAAGCTTCCTGACCATGGGTATCTTTGCCTAATTGGAAAATATAAAGCCAAAGCTAGAAATTATAATACTAACTCTTCCTTGGCATTAAATTGTTATTGTTGTAAGATGAAATCACTCAAAGTTAGCACAGTTTTCACTGCACTCTATGGGCCAACTCATGGGTCCCACAGAATCACCTCCTCTTCAGACTTCAAGAGGAACATATACCCTAATTTGGGAAATTTAAACAACATGAAGTTCAATTCATGAAATCTGATCACCAATTGTCAAAGCAAATTCCATAATGCCATTCTTTTAAAAAGTAGTCTCATAAGGCACACATGTGTAAATACCGAATAGTTTCTCTGGTGTGAATAATCCACAATAATACAGAAGATCCTAATAAGATTACTGACATTGAGAAATGGGAAGAAAGGAGCTAAAGGTGTAGGGAAGGTGGGACGGGTAGGGGAAGGGTAAAAAGGGAAAAGAAAAAAATGTGAGATAATGAAAAGATCGAAATAAAATGGTTGTAGATGGGAGGGAAGGAGGGGGTGAAGGGAGGGTAGGGACAAGGGGAAAAAATGAGAACCAAGACTTGTCATGTAGAGGTACAACATCCCAACAATGAGTGTAACTGTACTGTATCCCTAAAATGTACCAATAAACTCAATTAAAGGTGGAAAAAAAAACTAATCTCACTCTTGACAAACAGTGGCTCTTAACACTTAATTTATGATGCATAAGTAAAAATGAGTTGCACTTTGACCATGTAAATACAATATACCATTTGCTGGAGAACAAATTATCGTGGCAGTCACTCCATTCCACAGACTGAAGTGTTAAGTGAACAGTCAGTGTTCCCAGGATTTCAATTGGTCTGCAGTAAAATGAATAACAAAATAAAAGTCAGTGGGCATGAGTGTTAAGTGGCATAGCAGGAACTCACCATCAACAAGGGCAGAGAATAACTAGGTGACAACTGGAGATAAATCATGCCTCTGTGGCTGCTAACTGGAGGTCACTCCATTAGATAATGTTGCTGTCAGTATTTGGGGGTCTCGCCCAGGTCACAAAAGAAGAAAGAAAAGAAGAAGACAAGAATTAACAACAACAACAAAAAAGTGCTAAGAGGCAAAGATCATGAGATATCCTAAAATGGTCCTGTATTTCATAGAAAAGAATTTTAAAAAATAAAAGAAGAAACATTTCCCCCAGAAGAACAAGACACTGGCAGCTATATTTCAGTAGTATACTGGCTATAAACCACTATAGTAAGCCCTACATATCTAGCTAGGGTGGTTTGGCTTTAGGATCTTGCCCCATAAAGAACCAAATCCAAGGATGCTCAAATCTCTTATAAAATGCTTTAGTGTTGGCAGGTAGCCTACGCCCATCCTCCCATACACTGTATATCACCTCTAGATTACTTATAATGCTTAATGCACTGTAAATGCTGTGCATATAGTTATAATGTATTGTTTAGGGAATGATCAGGAACAAGACCATACATGTTCAGTACAATATTTTTCCAAACATTTCTGATTTGCAGTGGGTTAAATCCAAGTGTGTGCAAGGCAAGGATATGGAGGGCTGACCCTGTTTCTGCATGAAGTAATTAGCCAGGTATGAAGGAAAAGTCATTTGAAAGGAGAACAAGGAATGAGCCAGAGGCCTATACATTTTCTTGTATCATCAGTAACTTTGTGCTACTCCTTGTATCATTCCCAAACCATGGATAGGAGAACTATATGCATAATTTATTGTCCAAACCAATTCATTTTTTAATAAAAGGAGTGCTATGAGTAATCAATCACACAAGATAGGCATAAATAGTGACGATCAGAATTCCTAGGACTGTTCCATGACCCCAGTGTAAGCTCCTTCCCTGAGCCCAAAGTAAGGGGCTCTCCCCTGCAGCCCCCACCCACTCACATCTGGACACACCCACTCACCCTGCCTCTCTCACTGTACATGTTCCCTCTTTCACTGGCTGGTCAGTTGCCCTGTTACAAGCTTTCACACAAGCCAATGCTTATTCTTGCCCTAGCTTTTACTACACTTCATTATAAATATCTGTTTACTCATTTGGTCCTTTTATTAGTTGTGCCAAAAGTTTATACCAAAATTTCATTTGCATACTGTGATTTAAAAATGGCCTCACATTTCTCACTGCTATTAATTTATGGGAAAATATTATTTAAAATTATAAAGTCACAGCCCCATGAGTTATAGGAGCCTCTGCATCAATCTGTGGGCTTGTAAATTTTATGGAAAAATAGCAATCCTTGAAAAGAAGAGACACTAAAGTGGCTTTGTGTTTATTTCTATTAGATGAGACACTCCAGCCAATTTCTCTACTAAATTAGCTTTCCTTGCCATAGTAGAGACAATGTGATAACTGTCCCAAAAGCTATACATTTTAAGTCACATAAAAAGCAAGTGTGCGGGAATGAATATTCTATTTTATTTTTGGCATATCGCACAATTCATTTGGTATGATTTGTGCAATTTCTCCCAGAGAGGATCCATAAGAGGGAATCACACAGCAAAATCAGATATGACACTGGGAAAAAGGAATGATATACCTTTTCCAACTGATTGAGGTCTGTACAGATAAACATTGTTACCATCGTGTACATTTCAAAACCATCTAGAATAAAAGTACAACCAAGTCTTAAAGGTCCAACTAAAAATGTATTTATAAACCCAGTCAGTGGATGTAAGACTAGAACAAAGATTTTTAAGGGTGGAGATATGTTGAATAACTGATTAATAACCTCTTAGACCGCCGTGACCTTGAGTACAAACTAGAATACCTGACCTGCTTTTATTTGCACTAAAGTACTAATAGTCTAGGGACCTGAACCTGGAACAATTAAATGAGACTTTCAAGGAGTAGGACCCAGAAATTGGTGTTTTTTTAAAACCTCCAATGGGGCTCTTGTCCACTGCCAATGTAAAAATCACTCTTCTACTTCTGATTGGTTTTCTCAGAACCAGCCATAGTAGCAAGAAACATTTAATATTTTTTATACACTAGGTACTGTCTTAGAAGCATGTGTGTGTGTTAACACATTCAGTATTTCCAATAAAAATAGGCACTAATAGAAATCCATCCCCACACATTTTACTGATAAAGAAACTGAGGTTCAGAGGGATTAACTTGCCCAAAATTCTACATCTAGTGAAGAAAACATGATTCAAATCTCAGCAGTTTGTCTTCTAAGTTGGCTGTTTTAACTCTAGAGTTCAAGTAATGTCACTAAAGACATCACCAGAGGTACTAAGTAGCTATCTCCAGATCTAATTGGTCTCTGGGGTTGGGGATTAGGAGGCTCACCAAAGTGAGGGATAAGAGAGATGTTACCTAAATATACTACTAATACTAGAGCAAATCAATGACAGTAAGAATTATACAACTTAAAATACTTTTCTGCCAAGAAATAATATTCTTAATAGCAGGCTTAATTTCCTTGTTAATTACACCATTTAAAGCTAAATAGAGATTTGGGAGCAGTTATGCAGAAATGTTAGCATTATCTTCACCACTAGATCCTAGCCAATGTTATCTTCTAAAGGACATGTTAATAATTTTGATAATATGCTTATGAAACAGCCAGCTCTAAGATATATAAGATGCAGTAAGATCTAAGCATCTTAAATCATGGAGAAAGAGCTACAATAGTATAGCAAACAGCTATCCCCACTCTCTCCTATACCAACAGTCTCTCCTGGATCATTTCTATCAGCATACTCCTTAAATGTGCTTTAATATCTTTTTTTTTTTTGAGACAGGGTCTCACTATGTAGTTTTTGAGACTGATCTGGAACTCACTATGTAGCCCAGGCTGGTCTGGAACTCACAGTGATCCTCCTGCCTCAGCCTTCCGAGTGTGCTGGGATTACAGGCATGCGCCACCATGACTGGCCTCATTAAAAAAAAACAAAAACTTTCTTCCCCCAGGTCCTGTTGGCTATTACCCCATTTCTCAGTTCCTTTTTATACAAAATTCCTCAAAAAAAATTCTCAATGCTGTATATTCTAGATCAAATTCTATTAACATTCTTCTTTTATGAGTTTTTTTTTTTAATTTCACTCTCTCTTCAAATATATCTATTTCTCTGCTGGGTATCAGACCTGTCTACCACATCTTGTATGTCCCTTAGATTTCCATGACATACCTTCCAGTTAACTAATTATCTTAAGTCAACCTAATCTTCCATTGAACCCATCCATTAGGCACTTTATTTTTATTATTTTATATTCTGGTACTAACATTTCCATTTGTTTTTGTAGTTTCTAGGACTCTGATACAATTCTCAATCTTATCTTTAAATTTCTTGAACATACTAGTGATGATTATTTTTAAGACTGCAAGAGTCAGTTTTTCATCCTAGGTTTTTTGTTTCTTTTTTCCTCTCTTGGTTTTTGGGAAGACTTATCTTCTCCTTGTTCTCTCTCCTATCCACATTCACTTTCTTCATGACCTCATCCAGTCTCGTAAATTTAGATACCCCCTCAATGCCCACGCCTCTCAAGTTAACATCTCCAGCATTTCTCCTTACTTCAGGTTCTTACATCTTACTGCTCACCAGATATCTACAGTTTGCTGTCTTACAAGTCTATTATCAAAGTTAATATGTACAAAACAAAGCCCTGATTTTCATCACCTTTTCCTCTAGCAATCTTCCACATCTTGATAAATGGAAACTCTAGTCTTCTAATCCTCCGATCAGGAAACTTGGAATTTCTGCTATCTCTTCTCTTTCTTATACCCTACATTCCTTCCATCAAGGATCTTTGGATTCACCTTCAAAATGTACCCAGACCGTGACCATCCCTTACCACCTCTGCCATCCCCACACCTACCTCCTTCTGTAATTGTTTCCCTGCTAAAGCTCAGGGAGGCTGCTACGTGCTTTCACACAACACTTCTACCCTACCTTCGCAAAATCTATCCTTAACAGTGATCTTGGTTTTAAGACCTAAGAATAATAAATACCATCCGCTCCTTTGTTCAGTCTTCTATTGCCTTTCCTTCCTTCTCAGCCTGTATACAAAGCAAAGTTCTTGAACTGGCCCATTGGGCCTTATATGACCTGCCTCATCATCTCTCTGAGATCATTTGCTATTTTCTTGCCCATAGTGGCCTTCCTACTGCTCCTACAACAAATCAGAAGTCAGGCATCCTCTCATCTCATGGCTTGGATTTTCTCTTCCCTGGGTCGCATGCACCATTTCTTCTGACTGCCATGTGTACTCCTCCCTTCCTTCAGGTCTTTATTCAAATGCCCTCTCCTCAAGGAGACTTCCCATAACGGACTAAGAACAAGGAGCCACTCTTCCCATCACTTCCTATACCCTTTAAGCTATTTTACCTTTCTCTGCATAATATTAATCACGTTTTATTAGTGTCTCCCATTGTAGATTTCAAGTTCTAGGAAGGCAGGAATTTAGTTCTGTTCATTGCTGAAAAGTCAGTGAACCATATAATAGGTATTGAAACAATCATGTAAGGAAGGAAAGGAAGGAGCGGGAAAGGTAACTGATTAATCTCTACCTGTCTGGTAAACTTACACGAATAGGAGGCCATTCCTTAAAAGGAAGTGTACTTTAAAAGGAGAAACCATTTCTAAAAACGATAATGATTTTTAAAGTGCTAAAAAATGCATGTGTGCGCATGCATATGACAGAGCACAAAAACATAATAAAGATCTATCAACGACAGATAAAAATTATCACAGATGCACAACTAAGTACCTGTAAGAGATAATCTGCTTTCATTTTTTTAAAAAAAAGGTACATTCCATAACACAACCTACAGTCTCCTAAAGATTTGTTTCCAATTTCTTCTTTGCATTATTTTTAAACAGATGGAAGCAATAAAAGGCCTCCAGCATACTCAGCATTCTAATTACTAGACTGTAGCTCTTTTAAAATACTACTGTCCCTTTAAGGAAAAAGAAACTGTTTACGTGCCCAAAGTTCAAAGTATTAAGTGCTCCTGAGCATTTAAGAAGACAATATTTAATTAGAAAAGAAAAGGATTGTGTAATTAAGGTACTTTACATGATGGAAATGTGAAATGAAGAGCTTAAAATTAAATGATGTGACAGACTCGAAAGAGAAGTCTCTCTACTCACATTTGATGGCCTGTGGTATGCCTGAGTCAGAAGATAGAATTTAATTAATTAACCATTATGTCTCACATGCAGTCAACACAACTCTCAAAAATAGAAAACCAAATTGAAGGGCAATAAAAATAATCCAAAGTGTGTTTTTATATAAATAATCTCAATTATCAGGTAATGGAGAACTTAAACTTAGCCAATACTCTAGAGTGCACATTTTGTGAGGACCAATTTTCTGTTTTCTTCACTGCTTTATACCCAGAACCTAAAACAGTGTCTGACCCATATTAGGAGTATGCAAACCAGCAAGAAGTACTAACTAGCATACCAAACACTGGGCACAATGTAGAACATCTGCTTGTTTTGACTATCATCGCCACTGAAGAATATCCACTATAATGTATGGCTCTCTTTTGGTATGGTTAACATCTAAAAGGCGTATTTAAGGCAAGACCAGAACAAAACAAAACAAAAGCAAATATCAAGCTCATAACAAAATTTTACTACATCTTGCTGTTTCTTTCAAAGTAAAAACTTAGGTAGACCCCCAAATTGACCATTCCTGGAATTCTATTATTGCTAAATATCTGAGAATATACCTTTCAGTTAAAAATCTTGAGAAAAATCCTCATGTATCCTACTTTAGTTCCCAACTCACTGAAGGCAACAACTTTGACTTTATTACAATTTTCTTTTTGGTCATCTTCCTGCTGAACAGAATGTTAATTTCATCTCTAACAATGACATAGCAAACGCAGGAAAAAAGCAGTCTCCTCACTGGTGATTCAAAAATCCTTAGACTGGGTTATCACAGCAGACTCTAGATGATCACCAAATACCAATGTCTTCTTATCTCACTAGCTGTGTCCAGGTAAATAATAAAAATCCCATGTTCCCTGGACTCCTCTGTGGTCTCTGAATAGCCACAAAAATACCCTGGCCAGTGCAACAGGCACAAAAGTGGGCTTCAGTTCAAGTGAACAGAAGACACGCATCTTTTACTTTCACCTTCCATCCTGCCTGGAGCACAATACCAGAAGAAGTACAGCAGTCATCTGAAGATGATGAAGGGACACAAACATGCCAAGGATGGCTAAAGTTTAGGATTCCCGAAAGGAATGTTAGAGTGCCACACCAGCTGGGGACTGCCTGACCCCTTTTCCTTCAATTAAAAAAAGCAGAACCAGGCCAGGGATTTAGCTCAGTGGTACCCTGCCTGACTTGCAAGTGCAAGGTCCTGAGTTCGATCCCAGTAACAGCAACAACAACAAAAAGCAGAACCTCTATGAGCCTAGAGTCACAATGTTCACGTTGCTACCAAATCAGATCCTCCCTGACACAGGTATTAGTAAGGACTAAAAGATCAGAGGAAATAAAAGCTTTTGACAGTGTTCTCCTAAAACTTATTAATTCAGCATATTTATGCAAATAAAATACATTGGATATAAATGTAGGATTTTTTTTACATGTGAACAGAGCAGTAGTATTGAAGGCCTACTTGTAGGGTCTGATGCTAAGAGAAATTGAGCTTTTAGAAAGACACATTATTTAATTAAATAAAATTAACAAAAAAAATCATATAGGGGTTGGGAAATCCATTCACCATTAATGAGAAGTCTGAATTATAGAATTTAATTGTATTACTTTTATTTTTGTAATTAGCAAGATTATCATTTGCATAAAATAATATTTCTAAAGTGTCTGCTATCATCCAAAATACAATTTAGTCTCAAAAATTAATATCTAGCCCAAATCAAATCTTGAAAAAACTAACTCAATTGCACCAAGAAGACAATGTTTTTTAGATTATTGTAAGGAAATTCACACCAGCCTTATTGTATTTATCACAAATTTTAAAGCAATGCAGACAGCACTATGAACTTTTTCTAAATATTCAGATGTTCTTTAAGTCATAGTCATGGTCAGGCTGAAGATGCTGTGAGGTTCAACCTGCAATCATGTACCCTCCGGATTTGAAGACCAGAGATCACTGATCACAGGCATCATATCTCTCAGTGATTTCCAACCATGACTAATACACAGTGGTGAATCACACACCAAGACAGACCCTCCACTACTTTTCTATCAGAAAATTCCTACTGATTGATTGCAGAGACCCAGAGCAATTTCTATCCTCTTTGCAAAGGTTACCCACTCTGTACCTTACACCTTACTAGAGAATGTAATGCACAGCATCATAATTATCTGCTTAAACAGCTATTTTTCTCTTGTTTGGATAAACACTTCATAAAGATTGCACTTCCTTCATCTTTGCATCTCTATATTATATGAAGAGAAAAATATCCATCAATGTTTGCCAAATGATTTAATTATTTAATGAACATATGATAGCATTCTCCATTGACAGTATCATAATTTAAAGTATGACTTTGGGTTATACATAAAGCTAAGTTCCCTTTAAACAGAACTCTAAAGGAAAATGAAGAGTTAAGGGAAAACAAGAGTCACTTCATTCACATTTTCGCCTAGAAATCTGGTAATCCTGAATATCAGGCCACCTCACAGAGAAGCATTTTAATACTTGTTTAGATACATACTATTTCATTAGGTACAACATCCTGATGAGGTGGATATCATTTGGCAATGTGGTATTAGAAATTTGATGGCGCTAATTCAAGTCTCAGTCCTGCTAAGTTCCCAGCTGTCAAGCAATAGCTGTTTTCCACCTACTATACAGTCCTTTGTCAGGGCTGAATTTCTATCTATCTATCTATCTATCTATCTATCTATCTATCTATCTACCTATCTATCTATTTTCCTCATTGAGTTTATTGGTACATTTTAGGTATACAGTACAGTTACATTCACTATTGGGATCTTGTACCTTTGCAGCTGAATTTCTTTTATGTTGCTGCATCTCTGAACCACAGGACAGCATCTGGCACCTGAGGATCTTGTAAATGTCACCAAACTAATGAACCACTGAAAAGCCAGTGTTTGGACTCAAAGACCAAGCCTTTCCCACCACACCCTGCAAGTTCATAATGCTTATCTTATAAATACTGCTTTTCTATGAATTCAGTTCAACAATCCTGGTTACTTATTCTTTTCTCATTCAGCACAGTGTTTTCCCTTGAAAGACTATATGCCAGTTGTTGCCTTGACAATTCCACTTGCTTAGCTTTAATTTGATATTGATTTAAAAGGAAAGAGGAAAGGGGGAAAAAAAAACCTATAACAGTTCTACAATTAGTAGTTCAGCTTACATAAAACTTGGTTGGAAATAGGCCGATCTTTGTGACATTCTATTTTTTCCACAATGAAACCACATTCGTCTTTAGTCTAGATGGGCAAAACTAAAAGGTTGAGCTGGAGAATCAAGGGTATGTTCACAACTGTACCTAAAACACATGTAGCATGTCAGCTCTGTAGTTTTATGATGAAAATTTTAAACTGTATTAATGCAGCCTGTATTCATCTATTTCTATTCCTCACCTCTTTCTATAGCATACATACTCCAGCTAGTTTTTCTCTTCAGAAGACATTCACTCATACTGAAGTGGCATCACAAAGTTACATAGCACTGGAAAACAAATAAATACAAGCTGACCATCCAAAGCTCACTAGTACCCACCAAATAAATGGATAAATACAGACACTAGAGTTGGTAAACAATTGTTCTTTGTAGAATTTAATATATTCTCTCCTAGAAAAGCTTTTCTGCATCATCATCTCCATTTAAAAAGGTAGATTCCATTTAAAAATTTTTTTCCTATGTTTTATCACATTGGATTAGAACTAAGGAACCTATATAACCATCAGCAACTATGAGACATTTTCCAGTCATCTCCACAGTTAAGGAAAATGACAGGTAGCAAAAGTAGGGGGGATGGGAGGGAGAGCACAGAGAAATAAGTAGAACTCAAGCTGAATGGAAATTAAATTTCCCTTGCTGATGGTACTCATACATGCATCTTTCATTCAGGACTATACATTTACAAAAGCAAAATTCGATTAACTGAAAATGTATACAGGGAATTACACTACAAATACTGATTTCAGTTTCAGTTGTAAAATGCTGAAGAAAAATACTGCTACCGAATTGGGAGGAAATGAAATATCAGCATATTAATTTAGAATATGCAATTTCTTCTCCAAGCAATATTAGGGTAGCATTGTGTTTATTCTATGAGGATACAATTAGAATGCTAAGGGGTCTCTGGGCATTGTCCAATTGTGGATCTTCTCCTTGGTGTTAAGACAGTGTCTTCTGTTAAAACAATGATAATTTTTATCTATGCTTGTAAGCCAGTAACTAGATGGGCTATTGATTTAGGCAGGACAAACAGCCAAACAACAATGAATGGTGCACAGATTCCATACTTAATAGAAGGCGAGGACAGATAATTTATTCAGCTGATCAGCAGTTTACGAAGTAGAAATAATTTATAAGGCCTCTGGAATAAACATTTCTCTTTGAAGTTTCTTACCTCCATTGAATCTTCTCTGGAATACAGTGAACAGTATTTACTCTGTAACAGCAAAAATAAATGGATGAAAGAAAGAAATTTGATACTACTGGGCAAAGTAAGACATATGGGCTCTCAAAACACAATTTTGTTTGGGGAAAAAATGAAACCAATATACCCAATATTTGAACTTACATGCATTATATACCCAAGAATTATGTCTCACAGGTATAAACAAAGGCATTTTCCTTTCTAAGGCACTAGAAAAAGAAAATATTTCATTTAGTAATTTATAAAATATAGGTGGGTCTAACACTTTAGAGTAGTTTAAAATGAGGAGATAGTCTTTTTTTCTAAAGGCAAATCACATCAGAAAGAAGGTACACTTGTCACGCAAAAAGCATTGTTCTAGCCAATAAAGCAAGCCACCTTAGTATTGTCTCTCAATTTCATGGAAAACCAGTGAACCTAATCAAGTGAGGTTATCAGTTTTTTAATTGAATCTAAAGTCCCACCCACACTGTCTTCTGATCAATATTTTCAATGCTTCCTTTTCCCCAATTACCAAAGACCAGATAACCCTGTGACTGATGGGTGATACACATAAGCTTATTTTCCACTGTTAAGTGGAGTGAACATACCTAGGGAAGCTATTTCAGTTACTGAATAAATGGAAAAGGGTTAAATGTGGAATTTAATGGGACAGGATTTAACATTCCCAATCTCATCAGCAAACAGGTAATTTCTGAGGAAAATATGCTAGAGAAGACAAATCTTTCACAGAGATATGAAAAGCATGAACAGTAGTCATGAGGTTGCTACTGATTTTAGCCCATTTAATCAGCACAGACCTGTTACATCATGACTGGAGTCTTAGAATGCTGGTTTAAATGAGTCATAATTGTCTTAGCGTTAGGGTGTCAATACTTTCTTGTTAGAATGTTGCCACACATTTAAAGAAATTAAAATTTAGATTCATAACATTTTTACAGAATAGGCAAAAGCATTTATTTTGTAGCCAAGGGAGCCAAAAGACAGAGAAGTGAATTTACTCAAGTTATGCCGACGATGCTGAGTTGGGCCCAGAAACCAGGTATTCAGTTTCCACTCAACAATCAGAGGAAGGAAAGGCCAACTACAGAAGGGAAAGTGGGAAATGCTACTAGAAAGAACAGTCTTGTAGACGCTAAGAGATTTCAGTTCTTGGAGTGAATGTGCGAAGCTCAGAGATATTAATTCAGACATCCTTTTGTTTGAAATTTCTTCTGTGGAAACCCAATCCCTGGGTGGGGCCAGCCTGCCCTGCAGCAAATACAATCAATCCTACTGAACTCTGAGGGGAGGGTACAAAGACAGCGGTCTTCCACAGGGAGGGCTCAGCACAGTTTGTCTCTCAAGGAGTCTACACTCTCATTCGGGAAACAAGACGCATCACTCTGTAATTATTCTACGCTTACTCATGCATTGTAATGCAGTGTGAAGTGCATGTGTGCTAACATTCAGACTGTGCAAATTGGCTCATTATTAAGCAGGCCAACTCAGCTGAAGTGTGGTAGGCAGTGCCTATTCTGAGTGCAAAACATAGCCTGGTATAGAACTTAATTTGCAAAATGTTGAGGGGGGGGTTCCACACATCACTAGCCATCAGCCTCTCCTTGATTTTTTTTTAACTTAGGAAATTGAAAAATTAAGCCCTTAAAATTTAATGGCTTTAAAAACTCAACTTTAGTGTCTAAAAGTTGAGAATGAAATCTCTGAAAATGAACTGTGAACTTGGTAATGAAGACAGTGGAGCAGGTGGCTTTGCAGAGGAAAGAGAGTTGCATGTGGGCCAAAGATGCCCAAGTGAAACTCTCCAGAGGGGCTGTGGAAGAGCAGAGAAAGATCTTTGTTTTGTATTTGTCTTAATAATGGAAAGACCACTGCATATGAAATACTGTTCAGGGTTGGATTAAAAAAAACAAATAATGTAACTGCATTAATGACTACAATAATGTTCATACTACTACTATTAATAAATCAAAACAAATATAATTAGAAATTATTTTACAGCTTTTCATCAAAACTCACAATTCCCATATAAGCTGACAGAACTGAATCTATTCAGAAATTCCCTTACAGCCAGTGGAGAGGATTTTAAATGTTGCTAACTCAAAGAATGATCATTGTATAAGTTGAAGGATATGCCAGTTACCCTGATCTGACCATTACACACTGTGAATGAGTATGGAAATATGATATTGTACCTTGTAAATATGTACAATTACTCTATGTGTGTGTATGTATGTGTGTATATATATACATATATATATATATATATATATATGTATATATATATATAAAAGTACGTATATGCAAAAGACCATAATGATATTTGGGGGGAGAAGGGGCTGAGGATGACTCCCAGGACCTTTTCACTTAACTACATTCTATTTCTTTTTCTAATTTTTATTTTGAGATAAGATCTCTCTAAGTCACTAAAATGACCAGGCTGGGCTGGATTTTGTAACCCTCCTGCCTCAGCCTCCCTAAATTCTGGGATTACAGACAAGTGCTACCACATCTGACTGTGGATTCACTTTTTGGCTACTAACCAAACATATAATCATAAAAAGCACATCACAAGAACCTAAATTTTCCGTATTTAATTTTGTATAGTTTTCTCATCTTTGAACTGAAACTTGTTTTTTGTTTAAAAGTAATCTGAACATAATTCTGAGCAAAACTATAAGGTTAAAAAATGGATGCTTGATGTACTAAAATAGTTTTATCAGTACAGTGGATAAATTACTCTCTTCAGAACTTTATTTCCACCTTTGCTACTTAATTTGTATTCAAAAATATTTCAGTAACACTTACAACTTCCATTTTCTTTCTATCTAATGTGTGCACCTGATCCTTTACCCCACATCTCTTCTCTCCTCTGAATCAAGAGTCCCAGGGTGGCAACTTCTACAGCTCTGTCCCTGTCTCCAGGTCCCTTCCACTCTTATCTCTGAGTACCCCATCACCATCTGGGACCTGAACTTTCTTGAGGCTGCTGTTTCACAGCAACCCCTGTCCTTTCAGAATCAAGCCACCTCTGCTTGTCTTATAAGCAAAGATCCGGGTTTGGAATGTTTGATGTAATCCACTTCCTTCTAGATGCTGAGCAGAGAATCATGCTCTACTACCTTACTTGCAGACACAGTTCTAGCCTCAAGATTTAGTAAACATTACCACTCAGAAGGGTTTCCTCTGACCATTCTATCTAAAGCCTTGATTCTTTTTTTAGACATTTACCACAGTGTGTATTTATCTAATTCTGTCTGCCATTGTGGGGGACACTGAAGAGTGAACCCAAGGAATACTGAGCTAAATCTCAGTCCCTTTTTTTTTCCTTTTGAGACAGGTCTTGCTAAATTGCCCCACTGGGTGACCCGAAGTTTGTAATCTTTCTGTTTAAGCCTCCAAAGTAGCTGGGATTACAGGTATGCACCACCATGCCTAGCTAGTATTTGCTTTTTTAATCAGTCTGTAAAACCTATGAGGGGAGAGGCTTGCATTTGCTCAACAGTGGAAGCTGAATGTCTAGTACAGTGTCTCACACAAAACACAAAGCAAATATTCAACATACACCTGCTCAATAAGCCAACAAAATCTGGGCTGCTCCTATAGTTCTGCACTATACCTAGCTCTAGGGGAATAAAAGCAATAGACATGATCTTTCCTTAAGAGTTTATAATTTTATTGGGGAAACAAGACACACTGACCACAGAAAAGTGCATAAGTGTCAAAATATACTACCTTTACTTACAAGAATCCAGAAGAAATGAAGGAAGGAGCAGAGCCATCTAAGGATACATGGAGGAAATGTGATTTAGGCTGAGCTTCGGTGGATGAATTAAATTAGAGTGAGTGAAGAGTCCAGAGGTCCTTTCTCACTGAGAGGAAGTTAGCAGAGCCTATGCTAAGGCTGGAAATGCAATGAACCCTGGCTCATGCAGAAATGACACAAGCAGGATACACGCTGCTCAGCAGAGCTGGCCAGACAGTCTGGAAACAGGTTATGTAGGCTCAGATTAAGAAGAGCCTTGACAGCAAGGCTGAAGAATTTACACTTGATATCAGAATTAAAAGAAATGCCCCACAGGTTCAGGGGAGAGTTATATTGGCACTGGAAGAGAACTGGCCTACAGTTACAGGATCAACTGGTACAAGAGACTACTAGTAAGGAAAGCAACAAAGATGTGGTGGTCACTAGGGGAACCATTGTGAGAACAGAGAAGTAAAAAAAACTGAAGACTGCAAGTTCCCACAGCTTCCACCTCTTGGTTTAAAAATAAGAGCAGGAGAGGGAAAGGCAGAGGAGGAGGGGAAGGGGAAGAAGGGGAAGAGAGGAGAGAGAGAAGAGGAAGAAGGGGGGACAGAGAGAAAAGCAGAAAAAAAAAGAATGAAAATATGCATTCTTTGCCTCAGATCAATGTGTATTACTATGCCTTAGGACATGAGAACAACATAGCAAAATCAGACGTATGATTGAGGCAATGTACAATAACCATTTTAAAACAGGTTGGAATAATATAATCCTCGCCGATAGACTTTCTTCCCCCAAACTTGACCTGTATTTAAACTGTTTTTATATTGTAGCCTTTGTCAGGGACATAAACACAAAGAAAAGTAAAAACTGTAGGAACAACCAAGAAAGTCATACTACCATTCATCATTTATTAACCATCCAATCATTCATTCAGTACAAGTATTTATGGAATGCCACGCAGACTTGCCTGTGGGATGGATCTGCAGGGGACTGGCTCTGAGACTTCTCTTGGAAACCAAAATCCACAGATGTTCAAGTCCTTTATATAAAATAACACCAGCATATAACCTACACACATTGTCCCGTATACATTACATCACCTCTAGGTTACCTGTAATACTTAATAAAGAATAAATGTTATATAAATAGATGTTTCTCTGTATTGTTCAGGAAATGGTGACAAGGAAAAAAGTCTGCATATGCTCAGTACATTTTTCCGTCTTAAAATTTTCCATTCACAGTTACTTGAATGTGCTGATGTGAACCTGCAGATACAAAGGGCAGACAGTCCTCACACATCCCCAGCACCATGTGGGGTGATGTGATCTCAATGAACACCTCCTTCATCCTGGCATTTGCTCTTACCTCAATGTTTCAAATTGTCCTCTGGGATGGAAAAGACTCCAAGTTGGACAACTGGTTCTTCTGTATGCCAGCACCCTGGCCTTGAAATAAATAAACTAACTTCTCTACTCCTTCATTCTCTAACCCTTGAAAGAATAACTTCACAGGACACCAGCACACAAAATGTAACTGTGGGAGGCAATCATGAAAACAGCCCCAGCCATGGCCTTCCTGTCTTCACATCCTTAAGGAACTTCCTTCCTTCACATATAGGCCTAAAGCAGCCTCTTGCTTCTATCACTTCCTGGATTAGGTCATAAAGAAATTGTGATTTTTTTTTTCATTTTGCACACCTGAAGACAGCACTGTGCGACAAGGAAACGAAGAAGGCTAGCAGCCAGGGACACCTGAGAATAATACCTGCAGGAAGTGCTTCCTACAGGTGAATGAATGCGCAATAAAGTGGGTCCACCCCCGGAGAGACTACAGATGCAGACCTGACTGCAGACCTGGCTGCATGGAGCGTGAAGAACTGGAGCCAGTGACCCAGCCCATCACACCTGTACGCACTCGCTCAGTTCCATGTCGGACCAGTATCAGTGCTGCACGAAGGGCACTACTGCCGCTCAGAGATGCTTACATCATACTTTTCACCAGGGTACCTATGGATATAAGTTATATTAGTATACTTAGCTGAGAAAAAGAGTTTAAAAGTGTGTCATATAGTGTGGTAGATATCATTCAATAAAAATTTAGGGTAAAATAGGAAGTCAGAATTTTTGCTCTATATGTTTGTTGACAGGCATTTTTAGGAACTTAAAAATGAAAGACATTTTCCAGTGGATTGCTTTGGAACACTCTTTTTATGCTTATAATTAATTTTTCTAGAGACTTCTGTCTGATATCAATTCTCAGACTTTCTCTCCCATTGTGTCTTATGTGTGTCCTGTGTACCACTGATTCCTTCACATAATTTGTCAAAATTCTTTTTTTTGATGGTTACTTCAATTCTAGCTCTAGTAGTGACTGTTACCACTGACGACTTAGTTTTAGATGTATTAGATGAGAATGGATAAAAAACAGATTACTTTTACTCAAGACAAAGAAGTACTTAAAAGGATTTTTTTTAAAAACCCTATTTACTATTGTGGCAAATATTTTTAAAACCTTACATAGTATATTTTACAAAACACATTTACATTACTACATTAATTATCTATTGCTGTTTAACAAACCCTCCAAAGTTAGCCCAACCCCCTTCCTACTTCTTTTACTACATTTCAGTAATACTTTGAGGTTGTCTATTTAACTGGATGATGAATAATTCTACATAATAGTGTGTTACTGTGTAGTTCTTCCAATTGATACCAACCATATTGATAGCTTCAAATCAACCCTGGAGAGAGTATTTATACCACAAAAATAGGAACATACTACAAATTAAGGCTTTCTCTTTCTCCCATAAAGCCACTTAGGCCTCCCTCAGTATGAGAAATTCTCTTAGTCATCTCTGCCCTTTGGTCTGGAGCCCCAGAAGGAGTACACGTGAAGGAGACTTGCATTCCACCCAGTAAGAAGACAAACCCAGGCAGAACACAACAGGATGCGGACTACCAGCCAAGCACAGCCTACACTGGCCATTCCACATTCAACCAGCAGAAGATGATCTGAGAATAAGGTATTGGATAAGCTGAGTTATGAGAGTTTGTTATTAAATATCATTGAGGGAATAGCTGAGTGAAACTCATAGTAAGTTAATATTTAGTGAGCAGGCCTATCTGAAAAGGTATCAGACTGCCATTTAAGAAAAGAAAAAAATGAGAGCACGTAAAGGCCCTGAAAGTGAGAGGAAAACAACCAATCCCTGAGAGAGTCATAAAAATTCCATGCTCCAAATAGCATAGTGTCTTTTTAAAAAAAAAATTATATTTTTGCAATGCTGGAGATGGAACCCAGGGCTTTGTGCATGCTAAGGCAAGCACTGTATCACTGAGCTACATCCCCAGCCTCAGAATAATACTTTGGATAGCTTTACAAACAGATGGAGGTATCATCAGATAACATTAAGGACTAATTTTGGTGTTGAAGGATGACTTGCGAAGGGAAATCAACAAGAATTAATTTAGCCCTACCGTGCACTGGGCAAAATACCAGGCACTGTGGATTCAAAGTGAAAGAGAGACGCACAGTCAAGGTGCTAACAGACAAAGGAGAAACAGTTAAGTAGGTGAAAGGACAAGGGCGGGAGGAAGTCAGCAGGAGAGATCCAGCCCAGCTCCTGGGATTAGGGAATGCTTCCCAGGGGAGATGATTTCTGTACTAACAATACTCTAGTAGACACATCAGAAATAACTAAAGGCTAAAAAAAATTTTTTTAAATGTTTAAATATGCTGAAATTTAAAAAGAGAGAGTCTCTACATGGGAGCCAGGTAGATACATGATTAGACAAATGCATCCATGACAGCTTGGACCATTAACATTGTAAGGGGTTAGCCCATTTCTGCTCTCCCTGCATGAGGCAGAGGCTGTGACAAAAGTCACATTCATCTACCAAACCTCAGAGACACCCATACAACCTGGCCCAACACCGCAACCGTTCTCCCTTTTCATTGACACTTTATGCATTTACCTCTGAGACAACCTAGAGCACATACCAGTAGCAAAACTCAGATGTTTAGATTTGTTCACAAGTACTGTCTGCAAACAGTAAGATATCCAGGCCAGTTAATACAGCACTTGGGCCATGGCTTCCAGGAAACACTGCATCACAAAAGCTAAAATGCCTTGTGCTCCCAGCCATGGGAGAGGAGGCAGAAGTGTGGAGAATGCCATATTCTTTTTAAGTATACTTTTTTAAAATCCAAAGTATACCTCTATTACTCACACTTAAAATGGCATGCTCACTAAACTAAGCAATTCTAATTAGAAAAAAAGTGAAATTCCAAGGTTTAATTTGATTTTTGAAAATTTAAACAGCCCTAACTCATAATGGATGGTCCTAGTCATAAAACAGCAAGTCTTAGATTTTTGCTTCAAGAATTCTACAGGGTCTGACTACCCTGCAAATATATTAATTTAAAAAAAAAAAGACCTTCATTTCAGCCACACTGGTAAATCAAGCATACTAAAGTCATTCTACTGGATGACAATTCAAATATTGAAACACAGAAGGAAAATGGAATATTTGACAAGGCTTTCATTTAGAAACATCTCAGGATTCAGTTTAATCAAGCACCAATCTATTCTTCTGAGATTGTTTGCCTGCGATGAAATATTAAAATTAATAAGGCCGTTTTCTTTGGAGACTTGGGTAAAAAACTCAATGGAGATGCCACCAACAAGACAAAATAGTTTAAGGGAGAAAAAGTAACTTGAATTACCAACCCATTACTGCTTTTCTCTACTAGTATTAAATACACACTTAAGGTAGTTCCAGGATAAACCCAAAATATAAACTATAAAAGAGACAAAACACAGGTGCCCTGTTTTATTTTCCTGTTTCTACTGCACTTCAATCTTGAACATCCTCATATTTGATTCTTTTTCACCAAATATTTCTCTCCTCAGCTGCTTCCCTGACATGCCAAGTTAAACTTTCCCAGATCTTCTTGTACTAATCATAGCACAGTAAACTCTGGCAAAAATAACTGAGGTAAGTTTCCCTAAAATGACTGGTATCTATGGCAAACATGCAGATTCAAAATGAAGATTTTTTTTTTAATATTATAGCCAAAGTTACCACATTGCCACAAACCCTAAAATAGCATGGAAATACTGATGTCAATAACACACACACACACACACACACACACATGCAGGCCCGGCCGCGACTACATTAACCACACAAATGAAGTTAGTAATTTCCCTCAAGTTGTAGAACATCAATAATGTAAATGACTTATTGGATGTAATTAAAGAGCAGATTATAATTAGAGTTAGGTCTAATTCCCATCTTGCCCTCCACATTTCTAAAGTTCAACTAGAAAACCCAGACTTTTTGTTGAAGACAAAAAGGTAAAGGCATGAAAACTAAATGGTGAAGTGAATTCTGAAGAAGCAATTACACCCCACAAGCAGCAAAAGAGGCAGGCGCTGGCCAGGTGTTGAGAACACATAATTGGGCCTTCACTTCCTGTGCTGCGTTCAGGAAGCTTGGAATCACCACTCCCATGCCACAGGAACTTTGGTTGGTTATACAGACATAAAGTCTTCAATAATATGCAAACCATGTGGGCCACTGTTAGACTACATTACTCAGAACATTTTAAGTTCTCGATTTTGTTTTCCTTATATTAAAGATGATTCTAAAAATTTTGTAAATTACTTTATATAAAACATCAGATGGCAATTTCGATCTTCAGCATACCGTAAGTACATACTTAGCTTTTACTCTAATTTTTTTTCAACAGCCAATGTCATTTGGTAAAAGCAACTTCTTAAATACTTGAAAGTTAAAAACTAATTTTTAGATTTTGTGCTCAATGACACAGGCAGACACTGGGGAGTGGGAGAAGTAGTGAATCAGAGGCTGGAGTAACTATGTTGGAAAGGGCTCTTCCAACTTCCCATTTCTTTAAAAATGTGAAGACTTGTTATGAAGTATAAAATAGTTAAATGATGTCCCAATTAGTGATCAAGGGGTCAAAGTTTTGTAAAACATCCCAAGGTTTTCAGAAGAGAGTAGGACACTGATTATGAGCAGGCAGCTTAGGTGGCCAGCGATTTAGCAGGCAGAGGTCACTCAGAACTTTGTTTACAGAACTGACATTCAGAATCCCACCCTGGCTGTCTTAGGCTAGGTAAGTATGCGGAAATCCAATTGATGTTATATTACACTTCAAAGCAGAGATCTGATCTCCACATTTTAAATCAACAGGAATGACTTAAGACAAATAGCTAAGTAGCACACTTCATTTAAAGTTTAGTTTAAAAATCATCTGAATTTTCAATCACATTGATAACAAGCTTTTAAAAGTTAAGTCTTTAAACCTAGGCATTACAAAGAAATAGGATGCCAATTTTGAGTCAGACATTTGTTGTGACACTATGAGTAACTGCCATCAAGGGTAACTGCTTGAGCCTCCAGCACTCTTGAGTTATTAGGTCTACTCTTACAGTCGTAACTGGTTTCATAAAGAGCTTGACACATCTGATGTCATCCACTGAATCTGAGGAATGACTGAAACACGAATTAGAGTTAAATGGAAAATAAAGGGTACAATGATTTTCTGAGATTTGGTATTAAAATAAATTAATAAATTAACAGTATCTCTATGAATTTAGTTACTATATTATTCCTTATAACAATACCAGGTTGCATCACATTTACATTATACTACTTTGTTTTTATTATTCCTATATAAGCTAAAATGACAAGTAGCCACAGAATGTCACTTTTTTAAAGCTCTCATTTTAAGAATTTTTAGCACTGAGAGAATCTCCAGGCTTCAGCAAGATGTAAAGCATTAAGAGTCTATAATTGGCATTTAAAATATATGTGCTTATCACAATTCAATTTCTGATGTCTGTCTCTAACCAGTAACATCACTTCTCTAAAACCAATTCAAATAATTTATCACAAAATATTTTAAGTATATCATTTAATAATGATTAATGATCAAAAAGCTCTCTCTTCTAAATACACCTGATTTAATGCCAAAAAGAATTTATTGCATTTATCCACTACAGGATATAGAGAATAACTATGAAACATTGTTTCAGTTGTTAGCAAATGCCCTATAATTTCCTAAACTATCAATCTCAATTCCAGAACATTTTAACCTGTTATAATAAAATCAGAATAATAGCAAATGGGGCAAAAATACCACTATTTTAAGTATTCTATGAACAAAGAATATATTTCCCTTTAAAATGTTTTAAGACCAAAGATAGAAATATTTCAAATCTGGAAGGACCATCTTACTAGAGGAGGAGGAAAGGAGAACAGAAGTGTAATGGACTAGAATTTGAAGGGCAAAATAAAAGTGAAAATTCAAAGCAAAATTGTAAAGGTCACAAGATAATTCAAAGCTATTCAAAGTGGTTTTATAAAAGCACATAACTTTAGTCTTAATTTACCTTGACTTTTTTTAATGATAAAAAAGACAACTAAGCAAATACTATGACTAATTTCAAGATATTTAACTAGTTGGGAAGAGGGGGAAACCTATATTAAAGTCTCTCTTTTCATGTAGACATTTGCTAAATTAACTAAAGCATAAAAAACAGCTTCTCCAACTCATGTTCCACTAGTTAGGAATGGGCAACATATGTCCTTGAAAATACAACTGAAATAAATATGATATAACTGAACTGTGCAACACCACTACCACCTCCTCAAGGCAGCAGCTGTTTTGAACCATATTATTAAAACAACATTGGTTGGGACGTAGGTTTTACTCATCATTCTGAGAAGTTAATTGGAATAATTTTTTTCTCCATTTCATACTCTGAAAGAATTAAATTTAGGATGCTATATTTTAGATAATTGTCTATAAAATCAGTGCCTCTATTAAAAATGATATACAAAGAATAAAGAAAAATGACTTGATATACAGTTCCTCATCTCCGTGGGCCTCCATTTCATCTCTAAATGAAACATTGGATTTATAATGGTGTTAATCTTTCCTGGGCTGTGACACTTGGATGAAGATCTTTCCTCTTCCCCATCTTAGCTCCTTAAAAAATGGACACATGCTCAACACTTTCTATGTGATGATAGGGATTCAGAAAACTACAATGCCCCACTGTCTAAAGCCCATCCATTGACCCCACTTCTTAGTTAGTAATGGAAAACTTCTATAGAAAGTTCCCCTAATTCTAATATTCTGATACTGTCATCTGCCTACTATCCCTTGACAATTTACCTCCAAAAACAAAAGGTTGGGCCTGCAGGCACCATAGTCAGAATCTGGCTATGACAATGAATGAGTATATTTCAGAGAACTAAAATAAAAAAAAAGCCCTAAATGTGACCTCTTCTCCAATTCCAGTTTTTTAAAAAATGAACTACTCTGAATGTCCTCTCTGAAACAAAAAATTGTAACTTGCTAGAACTATGCCCTCAAGGTCATCTCTTCCAGATTCCTCTTTGGGAGGGGGTATGGTAAGGTCTGGATCCCAACTTCCTCGGACTTGACCTACTGCAGCCCTAAAAAGCCAGCCCAACTAGACAGAATGTCTCCATTCTAGAGGAGTAATAATTCTACAAGGTGTGGGCACCTCTATCGGGGAGTGTCAATCCATAAAGTGAGCTAAACCAATGACATTTCTCTCTCAATAATTTGAACTAAGAAACAAATGAGCTAGAATAAGACAGTGGGAATATATGACTGAATCTGACCTTGAGTGTAGGTACTGATTGCCACAACAAATCTGGTTGCAACAATTTTTATCCTTGGCTCTGCCTAAATGCCAACTTGCCAAAAAGCCAATAATCTCCTATTCTTCAAGTATAATCTTTGGAAAAATATGAATCTGCACCATAATCACTATTACATAGAGCTGTTTGCTATTTAAATAAGATTTATGATTTGAAAAGCTACTGATACTGTACATACATGTATCCAATAGAGATTTGATTGTTCTTTTAAATCTGACAAAAAAAGAGGGAAGAAAAACTAAGTCAAACTGAGCTTTTCCTCAACTACTAAAATACTGTAGGTACTAAAAAAAAAAAATTAAAGGAAAAAAAATTTGCAGATTAACACTTGTTGATATGAAGGATTCTAGAAGTCAGGACACAGTAACTCATGAAACCAACAATAAATATTACAGATCTTGATCAAAATTCATTTTTTACTTCTGAAAGCTATTTGGGTCACTTGAATATGAAAAAACCAAAAACATGCTTTTCTTTCCTTCAAAATTAATCCCTTAGAATTAGAAATATCAGCCATGATTTACAAATGTAAGTAGATCTCCCATTTGCATTTAAACTTAATCATAACTTAAACAGAAGGGATTCAGCTTAATTTTTCAGAGGTAGATTGAACTCAGAGGAATTAAGTTGTTTTAAGAAAAAACAAACAAACAAAAACACACAAACTCATTTTGACTAGCAAGCCAAGAGTCATGCCAAAGGGAATGAGAATTTTAAAAGTACAGCCTAAGGCCCGATGTGAAGGTGACAAACACAGGGTATACTGTACTCTGCACAATAATAAATGAATTACTGAAAACCACCTCTCATCAAAGCCCACTGAACATCCATTTTGTTTAGTTTCAATTTTAGATTCTCACTTTTTTAAAGTCCTCTTGCTACCTTGAACTTTACACATAACTGTAATGTTAAAAACCAATTTTATAAAAATAAACAAAAGATCTATGTGGGCATCATCTAATATACAGTCACAGACGATGGGTGCACAGCAAGAGCTTCAAAAGATAATCCCTCAATAATAAGAGAAGTTTCACACAGACTTCCTACAGCAGCACTCCTGGAAGTCCAAACAGTCTCTTCTTAGGAGAAAATATAACACAAGGAGCAAACGAAGACATATCAAGTGGACATTGCCTATCCTGAAACGGCCCTTTATATGTAATTCTATAATGTCAAATAGTGACTCAACCAAAAACCATTTCTGCCCTAGAATACAGATCTGAGCATATGTCAACCATATAGAGTTCATTTTTAAACAATGATTCATTCTACTGAAAGACAAATTAAATAACACATGTTCTGGAATCCATATTTACATGATTTATGTCTTATAAAACAACTGCTGAGTTTAGAGTAAGGGTGGGTACCTCTTCTTCCCAGTTTTCCAGCCACATGAACAGTAATAATTCAGAAACCATAATAAATAACACTCCAAGGTGTTATTAATGCCATCCCCATCTAAATTCCCAGCAGAAAACAGGTGCTGTAAGAGACAATGTGATACAAATCAGAAACAATATTTTACAAAATGTTCAGTCACTGATTTTGTCTGAATATTCCCAGAATTGAGAATTTTTGGGATGTGTAATAATGGGAAATAATATCACAATGATAAGTAATGATTATTAATAGGGCCAAGAATAAACCACTTTTAAACAAATGAAAAATTTGCATCTACACAAAGTAGCAAAGACGGTGATCTAGTTTCTGTCATCAATTTGCCATCATTCTAATATTTTCCATTCCTACCCACTTCGTTCACCCCTCTCCTAGACATCATTTCATTACATCACTAAGTTTCTGTATCTCTCTCTACAAGGTCACTGCTGTTTTAAAACGTAATAGTACCATTATCAAATGCAAAAAAAAATGAATAGTAATTCTTTTATACCAAGTATCCAGGCACTGTTCAATTTCCCCAGTTATATCAAAATATTTTTAATCTGAGCTAAAATAAAATAATGGCCATGTACTGCAAATGACTGATTAATTTTAAAGTCCTTCTAAATTTTGATTTGTACATCTGTGAGTACATGTCCTCATTCTTTGCAATGTAGTGACTGAAGGAACTGCACAGTCTGTCCTCTATACCGTTTTCTATAGTTCACATGTTGCTGACTGAAACCCAACAGCAGTTAGATCCAGACACCTGAACAGTCAGGTAATTTTTTTGTTTTTGTTTTTGTTTAACTAGAGAAATCCTAACTGGTGTTGTCTACTTCTATCAAGAGGTACACATTATGTCTGGTTGTCTCTTCATGGTATTAGTAGCCATTAATAATCACTGTGTGCATTCTTTTTTATGAAATGATAATATTCTAAATCTATCATTTCATTTGTTAGAATATTCTTATAAAGAAAAACTTCCCTTCGATTATTTTATCATACTGAGGTGCAATTTCAACTAGAAAGGCAGAATAAATTATTCCTTTTTTCTGTTTTTCACTTTCAAAGTAACAAGTTGATTTTTTGTCATCTTTTGGGTTACAATAAGGATCTCTTATAAATTTTGAAGTCATAGGCTTAAATATACTCAATATATTTTAACTCACTGTGGGTGTTATTCTTATTGACCCTCAAACTATCACATCTATAGCAGTGTGAGATTCCTGAGTCCTTTTGATACAAGCTCACCTAGTCTTTGATAGCTTCCTTGGCTTCTGGTATGACAAGCTGTTTCTGATTCATGCTTTTTATTTCCATCTCAGACCAGGAATCAGCCATGTCTCCCAGGAACCCTAGCTCCTTCCACTGAGAAACAGTACACAGAAACTACAATTTTTTCACTAGGGATTACTACTAGTTTATCATTACTTCTAGACATTATAGTGGAAAAGCAAACAAATCTTAAAAGTAGATCATCTGTGAATGGTATATCTGATAAGACATTAATATCCAAAATATATGAGTAAAACATAACTCATAATTTAATAATGGCAAAGGGGACACTTCTCAAAAGAAGAAATTCTAAGGCAAATGGATACATGAAAAGGTGCTCAACATCTCTAATCACTAGGGAAATGCAAATCAGAACCACAATGAGATTTCACCTTAGAACTCTTAGGATGGCTATTATCAAACAAGACCCAAGTGGTGGTGGGGTGTAGAGAAAAGGGAACCTTCGTATACTCCTGGTAGCAATGTGACTTAGTACCATCATGATGGAAAATGGCACAGAAGTTCCTCATAAGACTAGGAAAAGGGCTACCATATGATCCAATAATCTTATTACTGGACGTATATCCAAAGGAAATGAAATTAACACTCCACAGAGATATTTACATTCCCAAGTTTCCTGCGGCACTATGCACAACAGCCAAGATAGGGAAACAACCTACTTGCCAATTATTGGATGATTGGATAAAGAAATTATAAAGATTATACATATATATGTCCACTATATTATATATTCATAGAGACTGACAATGGAATATTATCTAGAGATCCTGCCATTTGAGACAATATGGATGAGCCAGGAGGATATTATAAAATATGCCAGACAGAGAATGAACAAATTCTGAATGATTTATTTTACATATGGACTTATAATAATGTATCATCCTCTCTACAAAAGGAATTGTATAGAAAAAGGGGAGTAGAACTGGATGGGGTAAATAGAGAGACGTTGGTCAAAAGGTACAAAGCAGCAGTTACAGAAGATGAATAAATCTAGATAGCAAACAAAGCGTAAGGATTATAGTTAATAACACTGCACACTGGAAATCTGCTGAGAGTTGCACAGTTCAAATATGTGCAATATTTCTTTAAAATCAAGACTTCAAAATGATAATATGGATTTAAATTCAAGACCACAGGATTCTTACTTAGCTTTCATTACTCTTACATCTTTATCTCTATTAGCATGCCAGAAATCCGTTTTGAATGGCACCAAAATTGTTACTCATTTGCTTCAACCCATATGCACACGTAGTGTCAGGATAATGAAACCAACACTACCCAACAGTATGACTGCTAACATCATTTGAAACTTTTGGGGGCAATTTTTTTGTCCTTTGGGATTTATAGCAAAAATATTATGGTTAAAGTCATTTGATACAGTTCCAATCAACATGGTTATGCTGTCTCATGGCTTCTGTTTTGTGCATTTGTTTCACTTTCTTTTTAATGTTAAAGAATCTTATTGTCTTAATTTTGAAGAATTTTATCTTAATTTGCTTTGCAATTGTGTAAACTTCTAAAGTCAAGTCTATAAAACAAGGTATTTGTCTTCTCCACTTTCTCTTTTCCAACTGACTTTTTTCAGCTTTCTATTTTTTCTTTCATTTTTAACGTAAGCTGCCTCTCCAGATCTGACATTTAACTATGCCCTCCTTGAAATACTTTCTTCTCTTGGTTCTCAGGATATTATTCCCCCCCAGTTTTCCTAAACTCTGACTTTTCCTTCTTACTCTCGTAATTGCTCCCTTCTCCCAAAGTGCTCCCAATCAGAGCTCCTAGGGCTCAAACCAGGAGCCCTTCTCTCCACAAGTCATCCGTTCCCAAGTCATTGAACATCTGCATCTGATTGACTACAACATTGTACTTCCAGCTCAAAACTACCATGAGCTCTAGATTCAAGAACCCAGTGATCCAGAAATTTTGGTGATCTAATAAACATTCCAAACTTAACCAAAGCTAAGCAGAGAACCCTGACCCATTATCGTCCTCCCAAAAGTGTCCCTTCTTGTCTCCCACAACTCAATAAATGGCACCCAATGACTCAACCCCAAAACCCAAGCACTGTCCTTGATTTCTATCTCTGCTTTATATTCTGTACCTAATCATGTTGTCAGTAGGCCCTGTTTTTTCCACTTTCAGGCCCCTGATCTCCACCTCTTGTGCTACTCCTAATCCCTAGGCTACCTAAATGGAGTTGTCACCAGCCTCTCTACCTGATTCCCATCCAGCATCCACTGTGGTCCTTTTAAGGACTAACTGGAACTTACCACCCTAAAGCTAAAAATCTACCAGTGCCTTTATTTTGTACAATGAATAAATTCCAAAGTCCCTTACAAAGTCCTGAGTGATCTGCCCCACCTCCCTCTCTGGCTTTCATTAATTCTCCTAATTCCCTGCTTTCTACACTGAACAACAGTGATTGCCTCAGTCCTTAATGTACCAAGCTCTTCCTTCTGCTCTACAACCTCGATCTCATGGTTCCCTTACCCTGTGAACTCTGTACTACATTCATCTCCCATCTTTTCATATTGCTCCTTCAACTTGTAGGCCTTGGCTTTAATATCTCTCCCTGAAAACCCTAACTCAACAATCCATCTCCATCACTTGGACTTATAAGTAACTATTTATCATCCACCATACTCACTTCTCTTGGAGAGTGGCCCTGTGTCCTAGTTCCCACAATGAGTAGCAAAATACACTGTTCATAGTGCACAACTCAATGAATGGGCATTTCATGAATCAATTCCATCCTCCCAGCACTATATTCTCTAGTGACTTCTGGCTTATTTGACAACTGATCATTTTGAGTCCTTCTACTATTTCTATAAAGACTAGAAATACCCAGCCCAACCCCTGGTATTACTTCATTGTAGTATTTACCAAAAAGTTCCTAAAACAAGTGACTATTCCATTTTTAAAAGGACCTTGTAGTATATGGATTCCCACACAAATCAGACAGAATTCAGGGAGCCTTAAACTGCGATAAGAAAACTACATTTTTATTTTCATCAACCCCTCAAACAGCATTTCCATTCACTAGAAAGGGAGGCTGCAAGTACAATACCTGTGACTTTGCTGCCAACAGAGATATTCTGATGTGTTCGTATCACATTATAATTTAGATGTCTGAAAATATCATTCACCCTCATTATTACTCAGAAATCACAGCCATTATTAGATCTGCTGCTAGGTCTTATCAGATGATGCTTTAATAAAGAAGCTAATCATTTTATATGTCACAAACATATTTTGATAGCTATATTTTACAAAGTAAGTTAGGAAGCATTCCCTTTTCATTAATTTTTTGGAAGAATATGAAAATTGTTATTAGGCCTTCTTTAAATGGGAGAATTCAGTAGTGAAGCTACCATACTAAAGGAAGTAATTGTGTTTCAGTACAACTGCTTTCCTTCATAATCCCTAGGTTCCATTTTCTTGTGTTTCCAATTCTTCCTGGTGCCATATACTAGTGGTAAAATGAGGGGGTGAGAGGTAGAAGTGACCCATGGTAGGTAGATGAGGTCTATCAAGGCCTTGCTTAGAACTGCCAGTACAGGGAGATATTCTCCAGGTGCTGCAGGTTTGTTCTTGTTTTGTGGTATTAGGGATTGAACCCAGGGGCACTCTACCACTGAGCTGCAGCTTCAGCCCTTTTTTATTTTGAGATAAGTTCCCATTAACATGTCGAGCAGGACCCAAAGTTGAAATATCCCTCAGTCAGCCTCCAAAGTGCTGGGATTATAGGCATGCACAGCCATAAGTGCTACTGACATCAGTTTCAATACTGGCCTTCTATTCTCATATACAGGCCCCATTCTAATTTTGCCTGTAACCAGCTGCTATCACTCTCATTACTCCTTCCTGTCAATGCTACTGTGGTAGATGTCCCAGATTGTCAAAGAAGATCATGACATAGAGAGGTTTTGGAACCTGAGTGGAACCTTCCACACAGAATGGGAGAACAGAGAGCACCTGAGGATTTTTCTTTTCCTTTCTTTCTTTCTTTCTTTGGTTTTTTGAGACAGGGTCTTGCTATGTTCAAGGCTGGCCTTGAACTCACAGTGATCCTCCTGCCTCAGCCTCCTGATTACAGGAGAGTGCCACCACAGCCAGCAGAGGATTTCTAATAAGGATTGGTCAGCTAATTTTAACTGGAAATGCCTTGACATAGAAACAAAATACATAAAAACTTAATAAAACAAAGGAATAAATTTTTACCTAACATGATATATCAGAAACACAAAATTTTTAAATAAGATAAAACAAAACTTTCAAGCTACAATAAAATGGAAAATTTCCCCCATGACTTTGAAGAGATCAATACTCTAAAAATATACAGGCTCATACAAATCAATAAGACAAAGACTAAGATTGTCTAACAGAAAAATGTGCAAGGACATTAGCAAGTTAGAGAAAATGAACTGTCCAGAAACATAGGATGGTTTCAATTTCACTATTCAAATAACTGCAAACTGAAACAACAGGATTTTCATTACTAATTGTAATGATTACACATTTTCATTCTTATCATTTAATCATCTATCAGACAAATACAAGCAAAAGTATAAAAATACTAACATATACTTATGTTACTTCTATAAAGGAAAATTTGGCAATGTTATACATCTTAAATATTGCTGAGACTCTCTGTCTAGCAATTCAACTTCTAGGAATTTATCCTTAAAGGAGGATTAAATAAGTGTACAAAGACTTGTGTGGAAGTACAAAGAAATCATACAAACTGCAACTTGAAAAAAATGAATGGAAATAAACCTATGTTCAATAGGAAATTAAATTTGGTATATCCATATAATATGAAATCACTCTTAAAAAGTCCCAGTTTTTTTCATGTGGAAAAATACTTAAAATAGATGATGTGTTGGGGGAACTAGACTACTAAATCATATGACTTTTATGAAGCACATCTTGGTTTTATAAGAGGTACATGCATATACACAAAACCTACGAAGCTACCAACATGTCTACAGTGACACAGATACAAATGATGATTATTTTTTTTTAATTTTCTGGAATATTAACAATAAGGACATTACTTTTATAATAAGAAGCATTTACCTTTTAGAAAAAGTAATTTCTGTTTAAAATGTTCTAGGACAGGGCTGGGACGTAGTTCAGTGGCAGAGCACTTGCCCAGAATGTGTGAGTCCCTGGACTTAATCCACAGCATGGTAGGGAGGAGGAGGTGGGGGGAGAAAGGAAAGAAAGGAGGAAAGGAATAAGGGAGGCAGGAAAAAATTCTAGGACATAGAAAAAAGACTGACGATCTTTTCTTAAGCAAGATGATCTCTCATAACAACCTCAGCCCTTACACCACGACTCCCACCCCACCCCCCAAGCTGTGCCTCAGCTCTGTTCCAGGACCTGGTAGAGGTGGCATGACATTCTCTTTAGTGTATATCCAGGCCACGTGTACCACACTAAATACAGTATACAACACAGGAAAGCTATACTTCAGGTATTATTAGTAGCTATAATCTCAATGTTATTATCACCAAAGATTTTTCAAAAGTTAAGCTTTGGTTTCATGACCTGCAGGATATGAAACCCAATCCCTCCCCCTCCCTCCCCCCTCCCCCTCCCTCTCCCTCTCTTCTGCATCTACATTAGGCCAAATCAGCAGAGAAGCAGTTCTGGCTTTAGGTCTTATTGTCCCAACCACCACCACTACCCTACACAAGTACTGACAATCCCCTACAGATTCACTTTTATTAAATTTGTTTCCTTGAATCTCACCAGCCTATATTACAGACATGGTAATAAATGTACCTATGAAGCTCATCACTGTGTCTACTGTAAGTGCTAGAACTATGTTGCCATCTCTCAAAATTATACCTGGAAGAAATGCCTTCTCAAGGTTAGCATCCAGAAGCCTGTAATGCTTTCTCCAATTAAAAAAAAATGTTATATAATTTTTAAAACTTTTGGTAGGAGGGCCGGGGATTTAGTTCAGTGGCCTGCCTTGCAAGAGCAAGGGCCCGAGTTCAATCCCCGGTACCAAAAAACAACAACTTTTGGTAGGTGCATAGACATGCATACCCTAAGAAGCTGATGAAAGGAGTTTCTCTTCTTTCTCTATGCACGTACTAGTTCAGACACATCACTCCTGCCTCCAGCTAAAGATTCCCCATCTTCTGGGTCCATTATCCCCCTCTCATGTCTGCCTTCCACATGGGCTGCTAGAAAGTTTGGCTTCCAATTTTATGTTCGCTTTCGACAAATACACTGTTCCTTTTGATACGGATATTGCAAATTACATATCTAGTTGCCAATCATATTCCTGTATTAATTTCTACCTTAAACTTTTAATTTGTTGCTTTATTGAAGTTCACGTATCTTGGAAAAGGGAAATTTTTTGCAACAAAGGTAGAAAGGCAAGTATAAATAGTAAAACATGGTGTTAATTCTAAATTTAGTATGATAGTTATTGGTATAGCTAACCAAGTATTTCTGGTTCTCTCTTTCTAGGAACATAACAGAATTTCCCAGAATAAGCAAGAAATTCTACCAAATGCATAGCAACAAAAGTGTCATTTCCAAGCCCTGCACATATAACTGCTGATGGAAACATGCTAGAAGTTTCCTTTATTCTCCGGCCTAGTTGTATATGGGGGCCCAAGGGAAGTCTGGGTACCTTCTTACCCTGGGACCAACAGGCAGCATAATGCTGCCTTAACTTATCAGGACTTAGTGCTGTTTGTGACTAATTAGTCTTCCTGGATTGATGTATCTGATGTACCAAAAAGAAAAGCTATCGACTTCAACCATATCCATAGCTTTTCAAAGATAATCAAGGTAAGCACCCCTAATTAGAAATTCCTGGAATCAGAAATGTCTCATATTTCAGAGTTTGTGTTTACATTTTGGAATATTTGTATACTTTACCAGTTGAACATCTCTAATCCCCAAATCTAAAATGTCCTAAAATAAAAAAGATTTTGAATTTCATACTCAGCACTCCAAGCTTCAGATTTTGGAGCATCTGGGATTTTGAATTTGCAGTGAGGGATGTTCCATTTGTACTAGAGGGACAAGGACTGCATTATAGAGGCAGGTCAGAATTTTCAGTGAGTCTGGTCACATCCGGAACAATAACTGAGCAGGAGCACCAGTGTTCTGCTGAAAACCACCATCCAAGGATAAGGAAGCAGAGAGGCTCACACTGGATTTCACAGTTGTGGGCCTAATGGGCTGTGGTGGGTCCCTAGAGGAAGGCCCTTCCTTCAGGGACTGATATCTAAGGGACTGCAATGAGGAGAGTGCAACTCCCATTGTCTGTTGCTATGAATCAGAAGACAGTGCATCTTTCAACACATGTGGAGTGGCTATGAAGATTGTTTTCTCCCTCCTGGGTGTTGTAAAGGGCAGTTCACACAAACGTGGGCGTTTTGTTTTGTTTTGTTTTACAGAGGAAGAAATTAGGAAGAAAGACACAAATTTAAAAAGAAACAATGAGGCCAAGAGCAATTTTAATTTTTTCAAAAATAAAAACAAAAATTGAAGTTCTAGGCAAATACAACCAGACCAGAAATGAGGCTCTTTCAGGAGGGCTGTAGACTGCAGGTATAAAATGAGATCTGTTAATGAAAAAGGAGGTTCCTAGGAAACAGCAGGTAACTCTAGAACAACAAGATCCTCAGAACTGAGCAGGGCAAGAGTGCTCCCCTGCGCCCTCATAATGAGGCAAAGGTAACAAGATCCTGGTATAAATGAAGGGTTTTCTCTGGAGTGAGCCACCCTGTAAGCTGCTAGCCTCAGCCCGGCCACATGTACCATCCAAAGTCTAACAGACTAACACCAGCCAGCAATGGGTTTTAGAATATAAAAGGAATTGAGAGGATACACATCCATTTTGTAAAATTTTAAAACAAAGACAGGCAATCTGCTTGGAAAACAAACTAACTGAGGCCCCAGTAAACAGTTTAGGAAAGTCCTTGAATTTTATGAAACTACAGTTCAACATTTTTAATGAATAAAAATCTAACATTCTCAGCAACAGAATCCAATAAGATGCCAGTGGGATTTTTGGAAACATCCGAGATTGTAATACAAATAGGGATATAATAAATTGGACCAAATGATGCATAAATAAGGCATAGAGATAAAAGATTCGTAATTAAAAAAAATTCTGGATGGAAACATATTGAAGATATACTCCTAAGTGAAATAAATAAGTCACACATGTGTAAATACCGAATAGTTTCCCTGGTGTGAATAATCTGCATTAATACAGAAGATCCTAATAAGATTACTGACATTGAGAAATGGGAAGAAAGGAGCTAAAGGTGTAGGGAAGGTGGGACGGGTAGGGGAAGGGTAAAAAGGGAAAAGAAAAAAATGTGAGATAATGAAAAGATGGAAATAAAGGTTTGTAGATGGGGAGGGGAGGAGGGGGAGAAGGGAGGGCAGGGGTAAGGGGAAAAAATGAGAATCAAGACTTGTCATGTGGAGGTACAAGATCCCAACAATGAATGTAACTGTACTGTATCCCTAAAATGTACCAATAAACTCAATTAAAGCTGAAAAAAAATTCTGGATGGATTGTATATTTCTTTTCCTTTTCTTTTTGGTACCAGGGATCAAACTCAGGACCTTGCACAAGTGAGGCAGGCACAGCACCACTGAGCTAAATCCCCAGCCAGGGACTACATATTTTTTACACACCAAATACAGTTTTACATAATTGAAAGGTAATGAACTCCTGGCTCTACACTCCATAAAAGACCCAGTACTGATATTCCAGCTGCCAATCAAATCCAAATCCAAGTTTTCTGTCTCATCCTGGTTGATGCAAATGATACTGAGCAAGTAATTCCTGAAAAGAAGGCATCTCCCCTTTGCAGAGAAGCTGGCTGAGGAAAGAGGTACAGGCATGGCCAAATTTCCTAAAAAATAACATAAAGGTCTTTCCAGACACAATGACAAGCAGGCAACCAAGGCCCCAGAATTGGGCTTCTCAACCCAAGGTACCTAAACTCCAAGGAGGACATGTGTATATAAGCCGCAGAATAAAGACTGCATCTCTTCCTAAACCGTCCCATTTAGGTGGTACTGACATTCAAGACATCCGAATAGATTACCAAAAAAAAAAAAAAAATACGGACTTTAACAGAAAAATATTTGCAATAGATTTATATATGTCGACAGACCTATGTTTACATATGTATATATGTGTGTAAATATATGTATATTACTATTTTTTAGAATTGAGTAGTTTTCAATTAATTTTATTGGTACATTTTAGATTGGTACATTTATTGGTACATAATGATCAAATTAATCATAGGAATTTGCACCTGTACATGATATATCTTGATTAATCTTTTATCCCCAACCCCCTCTCCTCCTTTCAACCCCTCTTCCCCTCATTTACAAAAGCTTTGTTTCCATTTTTTCCTTCTATTCTTTTTTTTCTTTTCCCTTCCTTTCCCCTTCCTTGCAAAAACACTTCATAAGCACTATCCAACTATACCTGAATTGTATAAGAAATCCTTCCACATCAAGGCCAGAATAACTTTTGGCCTGAAAAATATTTTATACTGAATATAGAACACCTACCTTGTCCATAAAACATGCTCACAATGCTCACACTCCCACATACACATGCAGGGCCCACTGCAGCAAATAAATTATGTAGTAGAACTTTTTAATGAACTACCTGGATAAAGCACTTAGAAAATTTAGGTTGCAAACAGTGTGCACAGGACTGTTAGGTATAAGCAAAATAAACATGGGAGTGTAATGACTTAAAACCTCCATCTACTAAACAAGTACCATGGTAGATAGATATTACCTGGCCCATTTCACTGCTCCCATTTTTAACCCAGATCAGCCTTTCTCCAAAGCCCCTGCTTAAGCACTATGTTGACCTGCAATAATATTACCACTATTTGTATTAATACTATTAATATAAAATTGGAATTGGTATTTTGAAAATGCTCCCTTGATTGCTACCACCTCAGTAGATCTACTTAACAAAGGAATGAGTAGAAACACTAAGGAAATGATTATACATAGCTTTCATCAGCTTTCTTCAGAAGGTGTTAATAAGTAGAACTATTGATAGCAGCAAAGTTATGCCATAAGCCTGCCTGCTCCTGAATGTGTGCCTAACCCAAATTTATGACTTAGAAATAAGGTAGCTGTCACACAGAGACAGAGGTAAAGTTAGCAATTCTAACTGGTAGGGAACAGAGAGGTAAGTCATCCTGCGGTGAAGGGAGTCAGTACACCTGCTGTCGTGTTGACTCTATGTTGGTTCTGTGTAACGGATAAGAATTTAAAATCTAACTGTAGAATATATCCAATGAGACAAACACCTTGCCAGAGGAATAACTCTTGTGGAAACTACATCCATCCCCCACGACAGAGTCTGATTCTACAGGATGAGTGGGCAGAGAGCTACTGAGAGTATTTTGAAGATGTTCTCCAGGTGTGCATCACTTATTCAAAAATGATTCATGCACTGGGATAATCAAAGCCACCACTCCTCCCAGGCCAGGCTTTTGTGAACACCCCAAGCAAGGTCTACTACACTCCTTCCTACCTCTCTTCCTGATTTGTGGCATGCTGTGGCCTACTCAGCTCCTAGCTCCATGTTTATAGAAACGAAAGCCAGAGGTTAAAATATGCAATTTTTAAATATAAGGTAACCAAAAATTATGTGTGTTCTCTGGGTAAAAATGGTAATTATTGCTTTGGGTTAAAAGATTGTGTAGATCTAATTCAACTGCTTAACTCTGTAAAATAAATGCCAAGCAACTGTAAGATAAATGGTTAGAAGGCTACAAAGAAAATTAATGTAAATTACTGACCAGAAATTATCAACAAATTTTTAAATTTTCATTATACATTGCTGGTGAGTTGCAGTGAATTAGTCATGCTCAGATTTTGTAGGATGGATTGATACATACCTTTTAGAAAATCAATGTGGCTACACATATAAGAGCTACCCTACAATGCTGAGGGATGCCAAGAAAGCAAGTCTATAGAGACTAGTTCTAGAGGACCTGGGTTATATGTTCTAGATATATAGTTTTCTGGAGCCTGGGCTTAACCCAGACACAGGCTTTGAAAACTGTGAAAGAAAACATGTGCCACTTGTCCCGGCGAGCAACCTTCCACATAGCATTTCTGTTTTAGTCAGGGTTAACTTGGTTACAACATTTAGAGGCATGTCCCTATGTTCAAACACAGCAAAGAAAAACTGGGTGCTAGGAAAGATTCAAACCACGAATTGCACACCAATAAGAATCAAGCCATTAACTCTAAACTTCTCTTGCACACTCTGAAGTCAGTCTTTGTCTTTTCCCACTTCTGATTTCTTTTCTGTCTACTCCAGCTTCTCTGCTCATTCACCTGCTTACCAGGGACCCCCTGAGGCTGTCTCCAGGTGAAGGTCTTACTCCCTAGTTCTTATAACCTCTCAACTCTGCTCTATAACTCTGATAATGCCTCAATCCCAAATACAGACTGTACTTAATTAACTTAATGATGATTTAAGGTTTTTAAACTTAAAACTACAGAAACCATACTTCAAATTTTGAATGTGGATCTTATCCTGGGCTAGGGACATGTGATATGATCCTCTCTTGATGCTGGACAGCAACAGAAGCCACAGCACTCAGCCATATGATCATAAGGGAAAACAACCATTCCTTACGGTATTCTGTGTTGCTAGACCATGATGTCCCATAGGATAGGTGTATTAAATGCATTTTCACCATCGGGGAAGCATCTCTACTCTATGTTTTGTTTTTGAGACAGGGTCTTGCTATATAGTTCAGGCTGGTTGAACATTACATTCAACCCTGGCCTCAAACTTGCAGCAATACCCCTGCCTCAGCCTTCCTAGATCTGGGATTACAGGCATGTACCCCCACACCCAGCTCAGGAGCATCTGCATTAAACAGCCAATGTAACTGTTCTTCCTGGGGCTAAGTCCTAGTTTGATCCAGCTCGTTGTGGGGAAAGGTCACCTGGTAAACAAAGCTACCTAGTCCTTGCAAGACCAGGAGAAGAACCCATTATCTGGAGAAGCATACAGCAAGGAGAAAATGACTGGAATCTCCGCTATAGTCTCGCAATCAGGGCTTCTCATTGATATTGGATAGTAGTGAGTTTAGAATTACTCTCTAATAAGAGGATTTTCCACCTATGAGGATTTTTCCATAAGGCCATTAGCTCCCATGAGCTGAAATAACAAAGCACTTAACAAAAGTTAGTGTCTCCCAGTTTTGGAAGTCAGAAGTTAGAGAACACAGTAGGCCTGCAGTCCCTCTGTAGGCACTAAGGAAGGACTTGTTCCAGGCCCTGTCCTCAATTGAGGTAATTCTTTAGCTTGTGGCAACAACTCCCATCTTCACACAGTGTTCACCCTGTATATGCATTCCTGTGTCCGAATGTCCCTTTCTTATAAGGACACCAGTCATACTGCATTACAATCTCACCTTACATCAGTATGACCTCATCTTAACAATTACAACAGCAATAACTCCATCTCCAAGATGGAGATACTGGGGTTCAGGACTACGAAATATGAACTTTAAACAGTTAAAATTCAAACCATGATGACTAGATTCCAGATTTTTTTTTTTTGCAGGAAAATACCTAAAGAAGAAAAACTACACGCACAGAAAGGTTTAGTAAATGACAACTCAAATAAAGTGACAGATGGGATATTCTCAAGCATCTCCCTAGACAACAATGGTTTTTAAACATCTGGGATCTTAGACTGCCTAGGTTCAGTTTAAATGTTGGCTCTACCAATTATTAACTGGGTGACTCTCCATGAATTTCTTAAATTATCTTTGATTCAGTTTCCTCAGCTATGAAATGGGGAGATAATAACCCCTACCTCCAAGGGTTTTAAAATTAATTTTAATTGGTATATTTAATTTTAATTGGTATATTTAAGGTATACAATATAACATTCATCATTGGAAATTTGCACCTTTACATAATCCATCTTGGTTATTTTTTCCCCATTCTCCTGCCCTCCCTTCAAACCCTCCACCCCTCCCTATCTACAAAGACTTTGTTTCCATTTTAATGAAGGGTCCTAAGTATTAAATCATGTAAAATACAAAATCTTATTGTTATGAAGTTATATATATAGGGCAGACTTTTGCCCTTAGCCTGATTCCATAGTGCCCAACAAGCACCGAATCCTTTATATCCAAACTAACATGATCTGGGGGCATATTATTGGGGAGTTTATTGCAAGCAGAGAGGGCCTAGAACACTTAACTCATGAAGGGCATGAAATAAATCTCCACCTTTACTTTCCAATGACTCACTGTGGCACTTGAGCATATGGTAGGTGCTTCCTTTCATGTGTGATGTGTCTTACGTCCTCAGCAAGACTGATCATTGAAATAGATGCAGATTTGGATATGCAAGCATACATAAAGTATAGAGACCAAATTCTAGAATGTTTTCCATTTTAGGCCCTGTTTCACTGCTTTACACAAAGCAACTTCTCACCTCCTATTTAAAAATGACCATCAAGCTCACCCTTTAGAACACAGTGAAAAGGCCAGAAGTAAACAAACAATAGACCTTTTATTGTAATTCATAGGTGTTAGTCACAGACAAGGTCCTTAGACCTTTACTGACAACCTATTAATTATGATTTGAGTCATAATTTTAATTAGGATTAATTAGGATTAGGTCAACAGCAGATTAGAAGCAACAAACAGAACAAACTTGGAAAAACTGTAAGGATAATACAGGACCAAATTGAGGCCATACTCAAGTGAAATTAATGTTACACATGTGTAAATACAGAACTGCTTCTCTGGTATGAAAAAGTAAAAGTGTAATTAAGGATTAAAATGTATAATTGATATTGTGTAATAGGAAGAAAAGTCTAAAAGAGTAGAGGAAGTGGGAGGGGTAGGGGAAAGGTAAAAATGGAAAAGAAAAAAATATGTGTAAAGGAAAAACATGGAAACAATGTCATTGTAAACAGGGAAGGGTGGAAGGACTGAAGGGAGAGCCGGGGAATGGAGAAAAATAAGAACTTGGTAAGTCATGTATAGGTATAAGATCCCAATGATGAACGTAATTATTGTATACCTAAAATGTACCAATAAATTTAATACAGATAATATATATATAGGATCCAAAGCACAGAAGTCTATGAATCTTTGGGTAAAGGACAGAACCCTTCCCAAATGCTCCTGAATGCAACACCTTTGTACCTAGCCACCTACATCTGCAATGCCCACCCACACCAGTCCAAAAATTTAATTATCTAGAAACCCTCTAACAGTACAGACTCAAGAGATTGCTATATGGAATCTTTTTAAATTTTATTTATATTTTTTAGTTCTGATGTTCTCTACTGGGATAAACTGAGTTTGAGACGAATGAGATACTGACATAACCTTCTCAAGTAGCTCCAGATAGTCCAAGCTTAGCTATACAAATTGTAATACACACTAGTTAATGAGATTTTCTAGGTAGACCTCAACAGAATCTTTGGAGAAAATTAATACACAAATAGCTTAAATTTCAACATGCACTCTAAAGTACTTGTAAACTTATTGCTTATATTAAACTCCCCTTACAACTTTGTTTATGCTGCTCATGTTAGAATAATGACTTTGGAAAACTAGAACTGCACACACTTTAGTCTGGGTACTGCAGTACTAGCCAACTTCTAAAAATACCCAAATCACTATTACTCCTCCTGCATTTGTAAGTTCCAAGCACAATCTGCACAGAATGTAGATTTAGCATGACAATGCTGGAAAACAAGTGATCAAGACTTTATCAACTCCTCCCAGCCAGAGTTATGGCTTGGTATCTCTGCTTCCTGCTGGCTGGAGTCTGCAGCAGCCTCTGTGGGGAGTGGTTCTCAGCCCCAGCCACAAGGTAGAACCATCTGGGGAATTCAAGGCAATACCCAGGTCCCATCCTCAGAAATCAGATTTAACTGCTCTACATTGAGCCCATGGGTTCCTTTTACCAAGATTCCTAAGTGATTTTAATATGCAGCCAAAGTGGAGGATCACTATATGATTCTTTTTTTCAATTAATATCAGACTAAGTTTAAAATGAATGTTACTACTCTGCCATGAATAAACTTGAGGCGTTTGTAGGAAAATGGATGTACTGTGAGACCACAAGCGTCAGTGACGTAAGTCAAACACACAAGCTTATCATGTAGTTTCCCTTGTATGAAAAATTGAATAAGAAAGAAGAGAGAAAAGAAAAAAAATTAATTATATTGTACCTATATTTCTGTTGTTGGTCTCTGGTTTCACTCTAATATGCTGTGAGAACTCATTTTTCAGGACTTAGATATTTCTTTGAATATGTTGTTTATTGTCTTTATTGCTGTTATGAGTATGGTCTATTAAAAAAAAAAAAAAACAATGCCCAGAATAGGAAAATCTATGAAGGGAGAGAGCAGCTTAGTGGTTATCTAATTTAGAGGGGGAGAGATTGAGAGATGACAGTAGGTAGAATGTTTTGATTGGGGATTAAAAAATGACCTAAATTTTATTGTGATTACAGTTAAACAAGCCTATCAATGTGCGAAAATCGATTGAACTTTATATTTAAATTTGTAAATTGTGCAGTATGCAAATTTCAAGTTATTTTTACAATGGATGTTAAGCCATTCACTCCACTCAAAAAGTCCACCACTCTATCCTTATTATTTGCAAATGATTAACTCAAATATTTCAAAGTTTCAAAATAAAGATACATTCCTATTCAGATATGCATATTAACTACTCATAGGCAATCTTTATATTTGATGAACATTATTCAATGTTTTTTTGGTATTGGGGACCGAACTCAGGACCTTGTGGATGCAAGGCAGGCGGTAATGAACACTATTAAACACCAACATTTTCACAAATCATTTTAGTATTATTATTCCTCATCCTCCCAGTCACTCTCAACACCAATTCCAGCAACCGCAAGCAATGGGTAGACAATGTTCCGCGGTCTGGCGCTATCTCCGAGTGTCCCACTGAGTACGGAGGCACACCACGAGAGACAGGAGACAGGCAGACAGCAGCTGCAGCATAGGCCATAAACCAGATGAAAGGTTTATTTTAAATTCTTTCATGAAAATATGACCAGGTGGAAATGGTTCATAATGTTAAATATGAAATGTTCTGAGTAATTTACTAAAACAGGAATAGGGTCAGGCAGCTGGCATGGGAGAGAAAAAGGCTTAAAAAAAGTTGAGGCCTGGCCACAAGTCAGTAGGTAAGTAAGGCCTTTTCCAGGTCAGCACAGAGCCATCTGTGCAGGATTTACAGGAAGGATCATGCAGGAAATGTGTCCACTCAAAACTTTACCTTTTTTAGTTTTCAGTACAGCTCTCGGTGTCAAATTTACAACAGGACTGCTCCAGGAATCTGTGAGCAGGGAGAACTTAATTTTATCAAGTGCAGTTTCCTTTATCCAAAGGGAATCCAGTAATAAAGAAATCCAGCTCTCCTTTGCCTCCATTCCCTGGTGTTGATGATCATCCACACAGACACACAGTCCTAACAGGCTTCATAACTTCCGAAAGTACACCTCAGCCTACACTCTTGTTCAACTGTCAGAATGCACGGAGACGATCTCACGTGAACTATGTCAATTATCTGTTGGGCAGGTTTCTTCCCCCAAAAAAATGATAGCACTGTTGGCGTCCCTAATACAACTCCACTTTGACCGTGATCTCTCAATGCAAGGCGTGCTTCAAAGCAACTCTAGAATTAATCTGTTGTTGGGGGACACTGTACACTCATCACTCAACATTTCCAATGGTGTGGGAATATTTCTCAGTCCTTGGTAACAAAAAAGCTCTGCTTCTCCAGAGACATTGGCTTCTGCCTTTGGAAAACCGGATCACATAGATCACATAAAAATTATGCTTTCTTATTTGCCCAGACTGCTAGAAGACTCTGACATTTAGAATCAAGTTCTGGCCTTCTTCCAGCAATTAGAAAAGAACTGCTCTCAAGCGTTCTTGAATGCTAACCTCACCGTGACTTTTCTCTTCTACCTATAATTTTCCCTCTGCTCAAATTTCTTGATCTATTAATTTTATCCTCTTAGCACAAGCAGAAACACTCTGTAGAATCCAGAAGATAAAATTGAATCTGATCATTTTTAGATGAAATAATTGTTCATAGTCAATCTGTGATTTTGCATAAATTAATGGCAAAAAATTTCCCCATCTATTGAAAAGGACACTCTTCAATTCATAGCTCTACAACCAACTTTTGAAAAAAATGAGGGGGGGGGAGAAGGAGGGAGGAAGGGAAGGGGGAGGAGGGGTGAGGGAAGGAGAGGAAGGAGGAGGAGGAATGAAGGACGGATGGACAAAGGAAGGAAGAAAGGAAAGGAAAGAAAAAAGAGGGGAGTGTGTTTGGGGGGGAATACATAACATAGTGCCCAGAGAATCTGAAATCTAATAAATCTATTCTTGACTTATCACAATTTGGCAATGCATTCAAGAAACAATCTGCAGATATTTCAGCAGACAATTTATAGAACAGTATAAGCATATATCACTGTCTTAAGTTGCTTACTGGCACTAAATTATACATGCTACTTATGCACACAGTAACAGCAGAGCAGCAGGTACTGCAGCTTCTCCCAGTAAGCACAGTGAGGTCCATCAACAGTGCTTGGAACCCATGAAAAATTTTAGCATCTTTAGAGGTATCATTGACTCACAAAAACTGTATATATTTAAAGCATGCGACTTGATGCCTTGATGCCCATATACATTGTGAAATGATCACCATAGCCTACCTAATTAACCTATCACCTTTACAGTTACCATTTGTTGTGATAAGAAGATAAGATCTTCTCAGTAAAGTCCAGGCATACAATACAGTATTGCTAATTGCGTTTACCATGCTAAACATGACATCTCCAGAATTTAAACATGTGTATCTGAAACTTTGCCCATTTTGGTCAACATTTCTTCATTCCCAGCCCAATAACCTGATTCTACTCTCTGCTCCTAAGAGTACTCTTCTAGATTCTGCATTACATGAGCTCATGCTGTTTTGCTGTCTTGCTTCACTTAGTAAATGTCTTCTAGCTTTCAACAAGGTTGATGAGGTTACTATGTTGCTACAAGTAGGATTTCTTTAAGGCCAAATACATACGATTTCACTGGCCACATATAAGCATTTTCTTTATCCATCCATCTCTGTATTTAGAGACATTTAGACTGTTTCCATACCTTGGCTTCTAAGAATAATGCTACAATGAGCATCGGAGCACAGCTATCTTTTCAAGATTCTGATTTCAGTTTCTAGGGCCGGGATTTAGCTCAGTGGTGCCTCTGCCTGCCTCACAAGAGCAGGGTCCTCCCACCCCCAAAAAAGTAATAACCTGATTTCAGCTTCTTGGAAAGACATATATATGTGTGCATGCATGTTCATGTGTGCATGCACACACACAGAAGTAGGACTACTAGACCATATGCCAGACCTGTTAACAGCCAAACTATTTTCCATAATAGCCATACTTACATATCTGTCAATAGTGTGTAAGTGTTCCCTCTTTTACATTCCTCTGTCAACACTTGTTACACCTTTTGATGATTTTACTTGCATTCTCCTGATGATTGCAGATGCCCAGCACCTTTTCACATACCTGTTAGCCATTTGAATTTCTTCTGAGAAGACTCCAGTTAGGCCAGCTGTCCTTTTTTCCTCTTCCTTTTCTGTTTTCTTTTTTTGATAAGGCTACTGCATTTATTATTGAGTGTATTTGTTCCTCATATATTCCAGATGCCAATGGCAGAGGGGGCAGCAGAGAACCCAGAGGTTCATCCATGCTAGGTAAGCACTCCATCACCGAACATATCCCCATCCCTGGATGTTAATCTCTCAGTGGATACATAGTTTGCAAGTATTCTCATTGCCCATTTTGTCTTGCAGACAATATGCTTTGGATGACAGGCCAGCATTTAAGGTGTTGCTATAAGAAGAATACCATATTTATAATGATACTTTAGTTGAAAAACACCCTTTTGCTGACTTAATGATTACAGAAAGATACTGACACCTATGGGGTTTTCTTCCCATCCTGAGATTTGGCTGGCTTCTCATTTGTTTCGATCTTAAATTTCATATTGCAACACATGATTTCACTGAGGAGGTAAGACACACACACACATGAAGGAGAGGAGCCACAAAAGAACCAAAGGTCATAGTGGGCTCTGGGAGACTGAAAAGAAAATATGAAGGTTTATTTAATGTCCTCTATGTGCTCAGCAGGTCTCCTCTTGCTTGTACAATAAGCCCCTAGTAACTCTTCATTCTCTTAGTTGTTTCCGTTACTGAACAGAGACTTCTTAGTTTGATATAATCCCACTGTCTATTTTTGCTTTTGCTGCCTGTGCTGCTGGTGTGATAAAGAAAAAATTATTTCCTGGACAAAAATCAAGAATGTTTTCTTGTATTTTCTACTAGTTTTACAGTTTCATGTTTTATGTTTAAATCTTTGCAGCACTTTGAATTGATTTTTATGTATGTTGTGAGGCAGGTGCCCAGCTTTGTTCTTTTGCATGTGGAAATACAATTTGCCTCATACTGTTTGCTGAACAGACCATCCTTTCTCCATTGTGCTGTTGGCACCCATGTGGAAGATCAGCTAACCATAAATGGATTAATTTCTTGTTTCTCTACTCTGATCCATTGGTCTATATGAATGTTTTTATGTCAGCACCATACCATCATAATTATAACTTTATAAGAGTCAGAAAGTATTATAGCTCCAGCTTTGTTCTTAAGACTACTTTGGCTATTTGAAGTCTCTTATGGTTCCATATAAATTACAGGATTGTTTTTCCTGGTTGTGTAAACAATGCCAGTAAGATTTTTTTTTCCTCATTGAGTTTATTGGTACATTTTAGGTATACAGTACAGTTACATTCATCATTGGGATCTTGTACCTTTACATGACAGGTCTCGGTTCTCACTTTTTCCCCATGTCCCTGCCCTCCCTTCACCTCTCCTCCCTCCCCCTTTACAAACACCTCATTTCCATTTTTTCATTTTCTCATATTTTTTTCTTTTCCCTTATTAGCTTTCCCCTACCCTTCCCACTTTCCCTACACCTTTAGCCCCTTTCTTCCTATTTCACATTGTCCATTATATCATTAGGATCTTATGTACTATTACAGTTTATTCACACCAGAGAAAGTATTCAGTATTAACACATGTGTGACTTATTTATTTCACTTAGGAGTATATCCTCAATATGTATCCATTTTCCTATGAATTAATCTAATTTCTCATTCTTTATGCCATTAAGATTTTGATAGTAACTGCACTAAATGTGTTGACTGCTTTAGGCAGCATTGTATCTTAATATAAATTTCTTTTAATCCATGAACAGGGGGTTGTCTGTATTTGAGTGTTTTAAATTTCCTTCATCATAATGTGTACAAGTCTTTCACTCCTTTGATTAATTCCTAAATACTCACACTTTTTATTGCTAACATAAATGGGATTTTAATTTCCCTTTCATACAGTTCATTTTTTAATTATATGACATGCCACCTGAAAATTGCAAAATCCCTATCCCCAAGGCCCAACACTCCATATTTCTTTTCATTTTCCAACTCTCCATATTTCTTTTCATTTTCTTTACTCCCTTGGATATATTAACAGAGAGGTCTGCAAAATACGGACTGCTTTCCAAATCTAACACATCACCTGATTCTGTAAATATTGCTGGAACACAGTTAAACCCATTATTGCATGTACTGTGCAGAGCTGCTTTCATACCACAATGGCAGAGGTGAAAAACTGCAGTGGAGACCATATGACCCACAAAGGCTAGCAGTGGTGGGGAGCGTGTGCCGCAGCCAGATGTGTGTTTGAAATCTCTAAAAGGTTTGCCATCACAAACCTAGAATATTGATTATCTGGCCCTTTGTAGAACAAGTTTGCCAATTCCTACTCAACCCCACTGTCTAACAGAGAAGCTTTCTTCTCCCTATGCAATATAAGTCCCACAACATCAGGGACTTTTAAGGGGTAGGAGAAAGGAAAGAAGAGAAAAGAAAAAATATGAGAAATGGGAAAACATGGAAACAAAGTCTTTGTAAATAGGGAAGGGTGGAGGGGGTGAAGGGAGGGCAGGAGAATAGGGGAAAACAAGAACTAAGATATAGCATGAAAAGGTATATGATCCTAATGATGAATGTAACTATATTGTATACCTAAAATGTACCAATAAACTTAATGGGGAAAAAAAGATCAGGGACTTTTACTTGTTTTGTTCACAATTGTATTCCCATTGCCTGGTGTGTAATAGGTACTCAATAAGTATTTGTTAAGTAGATGAAGAATGAATAATGAATGTATCAGCATAGATGAACTAGAAGGCCTAGGAAACACTAGTGACTTTTCTTTAAATCATTTTCACAGTGAAATTTACAAGAAAATACGTAAAACATTAAAAGTACAAACAAATGATTATAGAAGGAGCAATTGGTAACTAACTACCACCCAAGTAAATAAACAGACTATAGGTAAAGCCTCTTTGGTCAACATATTGTATTTCTCTAACAGCCAAATTAACTAAAGTACAAAGTAAAAGTACACATGGCAAGAAGATATTATTCCCTAAAGAGCCCTGTTTTCTCTGCATTCTCCTGTTCTTAGACATACCCCTCAGTCAGTTCCTCCAACCTCACACAGTAACATACTTTAAGACAAAGGAAGAAGAGGAACAATTCTGGAACCTCACTACAAAGCCACCTTGTTGAGGCACATGCCACTTACCTAGCATTAAGTAGAGCATTGGGCCTATTAACATACTCATCCCCTCTTATTTGAAGTCCCAGGATTAAAATCTCCCTGAATGTAAACACTGTACTACTGAGGCTCCCTGTAAATCTCTGGCTTCATTTTTCTTACGCATTTCTGAACTTCATAGGATAAAAATTAAGACGGCACTCTCTACTCTTCCTTCTTCGTATCTTTCTTCAATTGATTAACAAGACATTGCTGCTGGTGCCTAGAGAATTCAGGGGGGAAAAAACAATCTATTTAGAAGCAATCCTGACTTAATTCCTATGTCATTTCCTATACATGTCTCCCTTTTTCTGAATTAGGGGAGACATTTGTATTAAAACAGTATCTCTCTTACTTGGAATGCACCTGCTCAGGCTGATTAAGCCCCAACTGAAGTCATAATCCTCCACTTCTGAGATCACTACCATTCTAACAAAATGAGTTATCAATTCTGGTGAGGTGTAAGAAAAAAAACAACTGGGGCCCTTAAGAATAGAACTTCCATATGTGAGGGTAAAAAAATAAAAAGAGACAGACAAGGGGCAGAAAAAATATGTAAGAAATAAAGTACAAGCAAACAGTTTCTTTAAAAAATTTTTCAAAAAGGTTAAATCACAATCCACAGATAATTATCACCCTACACAGGACACAAGTGCTCACAGAGCTAAATTCTTCTCTACTATCAAAAATGCTAAACATTGGTTTGTTTTACTAAAGGTCATGCTGTGTTGTTTTTTTAAAAGGCCATCAGTTGGAGTTGATTGCCATAACAGCAAGTATTACAGATAATCCGCCCCTACTAATTTCACACGATGATAACTTCTCTATTCATGATAATAAAAACAAAGTGCTATATAACTTTGTCCAGAATTTGACACAGTACTGGGCTTTTACAATGTATTAACTTAGAAGTGTAATTCCACATGGTTTTAATGTGGAAGAAAAGTAGAACTGCAGAGTTCCACATACTTTCTCCATTCACATATACACACAATAATAGCTTTGTTTGGTAAAAGTGCTAGAAAGAAGGACAAGTACCCACCTTTTGCACATATCAAGGTTTTGTCTCACATAATCAATCATAATGAGCTGTGATTTGTCCTGTAGAATACTCTGGGGGTTCTTCTTCCAGAGCCTTCCAGCCCAAAACAGAAAAGGGGCTTGCTGGGGGCTGAATTATGCCTGTACCACCTCATTCTAGTACTAGCATTAGAGGGTACCGTTATTTTTATATAACATTGTCCTTCTGCTCACTCTATCAGAAGCAAGATGGGAAAAAAACTAAATCTTTCACCCAATTTAAGACCTATATTTAAAACATTAAAATTCTAGTATAATATTGTAAGCTAACCTCTTGCTTTTAAGTGTAAGCGAGAATTTACAAATCTGTTGTTGCTAACAACACAAAAGGTGACTTTGCTAAACATATTTAAAATTAGATAAAATTATTTTTTCTTTCAACAGGCACAAGTAAGCAAAACATTATAGTGGCTAAAAAAAATAATAAAAATAAGCAGGTTTGCTGAACAGATATCTAGTGAAATATATACAAGCTTAATGAAATTTAAAATACTCCCCAGAATGCAGTCTTCCGAGAATATGCATAGAAATATCTTAGTTACATAGAACCATTGGAGGGAAAATTAGTTTATTTCATTCCCCTTAGCAAACTTCCTCTAGCATATATATGAGCCTCCTGTACAGACTCACAAGCACACACCTGTTTCCATGTACATGAGGAGAATGATCTATCTATCAGGAGAAAAGGATATATGCAGTGCAACAAAATTCTATGGGATCCTGTAGGCACTGATATTACAATATGAATTTTTATGAGTTTTCAGGAAGAAAAATATATGCCTAAAGAAAGGTTGATAAGACCTGACAGCTCCAAGGAAGTGGAATACCTATACCCTGGGGCCAAGTCCCTGCTTCGAGGGTGGCGCAGGCACGAAGCAGCATCCAGCAAGCCCCTGTTGTGTTTTGGGCTGGAAAGCTCAGGCGCAGGCACGAAGCAGCATCCAGCAAGCCCCTGTTGTGTTTTGGGCTGGAAAGCTCAGGAACAGAAACCCCATTGGGTCCCAGATGCAAAAGCAACTACTGAAGATACTCCTGAAAAGCCATTCTCAAATAACTCATGATGGCCAAAATATATTAGACAAATACTCTTCTTTTCACCTGCTAATTTCTTGCCATTTTTTTTCCTTCTATCCCTATCATCCTCCACAAGTGTTATAACCCTGACTTGCGGGTGACACACTAGCATTTAGAGCACTGTCATGAAACTAATACTGTATTTACAAATGGTACTTTTGTTGGAAAACAACCTTTTGCTGGCTTAAACACATTAACATCCTGAAAGGAAGGGATATTGGCTTCTTTTTGTGTTTCCTCTCTCTTCATATCCCTCAAAACCCATCAGTTGAACAAAATTAAGTCAGGGGGGTCCTTCTCTTTTTATGAAACATGTACTAGCAATTCTGATACTAAAGGAAATGAAAAGCACAATACTCCTAATGGGAATGACACTTTCTAATGGCTGCCTTGCTATTGAGGATCTACACAAAATTTAGCAGGGTAATCATCAAAAGTTGCATCTTGTTAATCTGAAGCCTTTTAAACCAGTGTTTGTATTGCCCTTTTAACACCCAGAAAATTTTTTAGTTCTGTAATGAAACATTACTGCTCCTCCAAAAGTTGGGGTGGGAATATAAACTTATGACAAATATGCTTTCAAACAAACACAGACACAAAAACCTGGAGTCTTCTACAAGTTATGAAAATACTTATGAACAACACCCATAGAGCTGAGTGACCAAATCTTTTGTTGCACTCAGAGAGATAGTCAGTGTCCTTTGATCAGGGTATATTCAACTGCAACATCGGACACTACAAAGAAAAACAGACAAGTCAAATTCTATCCCTGTCACTAACTCAAAAGACCTAGTGCCAATGTCTCAAGTTCTCTGAAATCCATTCCCCACCCAGGATGGGAGCTAGTACCCTCTGCCCCACAGACTTCCTGTGTGGTGCATAGCTGCTACACATAAAGGCCTCTTAGCCACAGGTGCAGGCCAGTGCCCAGACAACCCTGACCCCTCACAGCACTGCCAGGCAGACCTCTCATGCACACAGACCTAAGGAACTAATGTCTCCCAGTCAAACTCTGATGGGATACTCTGGCCAACAGCCTCAGGTGACACCAAGGTAGTCAAAGTAAACACCAAAAATCCTGCCAAAGCACCTAGTTCCCTGTCCAGCTTCCATCCTCAAGAACAAGGCTAAATATTTGACTTATTGTTCCTGGCTTTCCTAAGCACTATCTCTTCCTTTACTAGTTTGCTTTTTGTTACTGGTCTGTGGCCTGTTCACACCTGGGCTTCGGGTAAGCTCCCTGCAGGCAGTGCTACGGGAAGAGCACTGAGTGTGCTGGCAAGGGAAACACAGAGCCCAGGCTACCAAGGCGCTTCGCTCATGCCTGGTCAGATACCCCACGGCTTTGAGGCTTACAGTAACCACTGCTTTCTCTCTGAGCATCATAATGCTGTGAGCCAGGTTGGGCTCAGCAATTATGCTCAAATACTTTACCTTACTTTTAAGATAAGTCAACAATAAGTGGGTAAATCTGTTCACAAACAACTTAAAAAAAAAAAGAAAAAGAAAACAAAGTAGCCCCTCTCTGCTTGTATTGGTCCACCATGGGAATGGGCACTGGTAATGAACTCATATAAACTCAGAGCAAGATATTTAGTCTGTAAGCTTCACTTTCCCCAACTGGGAAATGGCAATATTTCCCACCCTCCTCACAAATCCAAGGGCAGACATAAATTCCTGAATGCACAAGAAGAATATGTACAGCACTAAAGCACACAATAGGCATTTAATAAGGCCTGTGTTGAGAGGCACTGTCAACACTTCCAGAAGCTAAACAGCCACAAAGCACCAGTTATATTTAACAGCAACAGATACTCAAATATTTTCATAAGATACTACTGGTTATATCTGAACTTACATCTCATATTCAATTTTAATGTTTTCCTTTACCTTTTAGGGAAGAAATCCAGTCACTGACTTTATGTTCTCTTTGCAGTCCAGATGTGAATGTGCTAGGAATCTTTTTTCAAATTTCAGCCACTTTGGTTAAATCCATTTTTTTCCTGGCTTTAAGTTTTTATAGCATGTTATTACACAGATAATTGAGCACTGCAATTCAGCAACCAACTGTGGAGAGGAGCAACCAGCAAGCAACGCTGTCAAGGAAATTAGTAAGAGGAAACAAAAGGGCAATGTTTACTATTTACATGGTAAGTCTTAGTGTTCTTGTCCAGAGTTCACTTTTACAAACATTTTTAAACATGTGTCTGTTCAGAAGATGGAGTGCCTAGCACCCACACCCACTCCCAAGATGCCCCTTCACACAGAAGCCCCTGCCAGCCACTCATACAGGAAAGATAAAGCCCAGACTTCAGGGAGTCCTGGAAGAATCCAGGAATGAAACCTTTCACTCCAGAGAGGCCCATGCTTGGGCTCTACAGTCCACAGCACTCTTATGAGGCCCTTGGAAAGTATTATGGGAGGACAATGAAGATGCCTGTCTGCCTGCATGTCCTACCAGCCTGAACTGGTCTTATTCTAGGCACTTCTGCATCAGATGACCCCACAGGCCAGCCAGAAGGCCAGACCTCAAGGCTCTGACTTACATGTAACTTGAATATATAATACTTAAAATGTTTAAAAATCATCTCTCCTTACAGTCACACTTTGAACTGCTCAACTTGACGGGGCACATGGACTAAAAGAGAAAAATCCACATGCTGCATTTGCCCATGATCCACGACACAAAGCGAGCAGACCTCCACCCTGGCATTCCTGCTTCCATCTTTCTGACTCATTTTAGAGTTCCCACTTCCTTTGGGCTACAGAGCAAAGTTTCCTCAGTGCTTTTATTTATTCAACAAAGATTCATTGCATACCGACAGACAACTGCTGTGCCTATGAAGATGAAAAAGACAGGGGCTCTGCTCTCGTGTGACTCGGTATCTGTCAAGGGGAGGATATATTACAACCCGGCCTAAGGTAAGAGCTTTAGTAGAACAATGGATGATGCCCAGTGCAAGCGTCACTACCTTGCTGAGGGCAGGCGAAGGGGAAGGATGCACTGACACACTGGACCACTGAAATAAGAGAAGCTGAGTTAGCACTCCGCATCTTCTTCAACTCATCTGGATTTTAATACTTAAATATTTAATAAAATTACACAGAGGAGCAGGACCACGATTTTAAATATGTGAAGCACCACACCTCGCCTGGGAACCCTCAGTTTTGATGATGGGTACAGCAGGTATAAAACTTCAAGTTACAAAGTCAGGTGTACCAAAATATCACTCTTTTCTTAATTCTGATTCCAAAGCCCATGACAATAAACTAATCTCTCAAAGTTGTTCCTGGGACAGCACACAGAGGGAGGGACCACAGCTTGGCTTGTGCTTACAGCTGAAATCTCAGGCAACCAAGGCCCTGAAATCCAGAATGTCTCTGTACTTCCACACCCTACACATGGCCACCAAAATGTGCTACACCAGAAAAGCAAGTGTCTAAAATCCAACCTCTCACGACCACCCGGTGGCCAGTTTCCTCCTCTCTCCTCTCACATGGCTGCTAAGAAGTTCACAGAGTCCCAACTCCAATATCCCAATACCCACTCTGGTCCAGAGAAATCTGCTTTCAGTCTCTCCTTGCCCTCTAGAAGAGACCACCCTGTACCCCAGGACATCCAAAACCCCCTCTTCTATAGCTTTAGATGTTCAACAGAGAGTTCAAGAGGAGCCTCAACTTCAAACTGCTTCAGTTTTCTGCCAGGCAACTATCCCCACAGCATAGAATTACAAAGGTCCCATTTCCTGCTTAAAATTCCAGAGAGGAGAAAAAGCAAAGGGCAAGTCACAGATTTAATAGCACTGAAATGATTATTCCACCAATGTGCACCTCAAACAAAGCATCAGAAAGGATGCCTTGTCTTTTGCTGAAGATAAAATTTATCTCCAGGAGAAGTACCCCACCACCCTCAACATGAGGGGGCCTTAGTTTGTAACATGAGATCCCTGCTCACCCAAACCCATCCCAGTGGCAGGGATGCACAACTTATTCCACCCAAAATAACTGCCAGCTCAAACAAGACAAAATTTACATTTTTTTTGGTACCCGGGATTTAAGGCAGGCCACTGAACAGCTGAGCTAAATCCCCAGCCCGACAAAATTTACTCTCTACAGAATGGGGAAATTGGGGTTCCCTGAATTGGGAGGGACTTCTTTTCTGCAAAACAACTTCAATACAATTTTTTTAAAAAAACTTAACTGTTAAGATTGGGATCTCACTGCCCTTATCAACAGCTAAAGAACCCTCAGAACCTGGAATACTATTTTAATAAGGGCCAATAAACTTGATATTTGTATGCCAGAAGTTGAAAGTCTTACAGGAATAGTTTCTGTTCTGTCATTTCATGTGTCACCTGGGTTCTCTCTCGATGGGGAGAGTGAATATTCAGATTTCAGAGTTGAGATTAATAGCATGGTTGCATCTACAAATTTCAAAAGTCCAGATATACACTGTGGTTATAATAATAAAAATAACCAGACAGAGAACCTTTGAAGTAGTAGTATTGGCCAGCGCCTCACACGGAGCTTCACAGGCTCACTTTCTAGCAACTTTTCCTGAAAAAAGGATCCAGGACAGGATGTGCCAGGCCAGGGAAGAACAGACAGGGCAAAAATTAAACTCTGTTCTAAAAGCAGAACCACCCTAATTGTCCTCCATACATTAAAAACAAGTCTCCTCTAGGTTCCCGCTCGTATGATAGGGTCATTCTCACAGGTCCCCTTGGTCCTCTTGCTCTTTAACTCTGTGTGCCTTTGGGAAGCAGCCATTACAGCTGCACTCATTCACTCTTTGAGGAGGAATTTTCCTCAAGCTTGTAGAATACTGAAGGGGGCAGATGAAGTCAAGAGAGGTTTTTAGGGTTTATCCTCTGAAGGCTCACTTCCTTCCCCACTACAAACACAGAAATAGTAACCTCACAGTTCGGAGGCCTGGAGGAATGGCCCTAGAGAACCACAGGACATCTGTGTCCCTGGGAATTTCAAGCAAGATCCTATGGTCAGGGGTCTAAGAAGCTCAGGGTCAGAGTCTGCCACAGCTACAGAGACATCAAGAACTCACACATGTAGGGAGCTCCACCCTAAGGGGAGCTGTGACTCCTGCCAAAGACCCACAGGGTGAGAGCTTCTCCTAGAAGTTTTTCCGTATCCTTTCATGCGTGATTTTCAGTACACTTTAAGGAGCAGACGGAAAAACCCCAACACAATCATTGAGATGGTATTTGAAATTCCAACTAGTTCAGAAACATCATTTTGCTCTAAACAGAGTAAATTCCAAGTATTAAGTAACCAAAATATCTTTACAAAGTGAGAGAAAAAAACACAATCCCAAAGAGACATTTTTTTAAAAATGAGTTCTCTGCTAAACTCTTACCAACATAATTCCTCTCTAAATTCTGGTCCCACAGCAGACAAAACTAGAAACTTCCTTAAGACAATGACTAAAGAAGTATTAGTTATAAGCATTGCTTAATTACCTAGGGAAATATAAATCTTAAACTGTACACATGCAATATTCTTGATTAGAAAGTTATGAAGCCATAAATAAGCCAGTATTAGAGAAAACACTATAGTTCTGGTACTATAGTTTATATCAATACTTCTAAATTACACAGTCATGAAGAGTTACCTATAAACATATGGAAAAACTAAACTGTCAATTGTATTTCCTTCAAATATTACTTTTATAGAAAAAAGAAAAGTTTCCTAAGACTTACAATCTAGCAAACATGTCTAACGTGCCAAATAAATTACCCGATACAGCCTCCTCCTCTTTCCAGTGTTTTTTTGGTTTGTTTTGCTTTTTGTTTTTGTTTTTTGTACCGGGGATCGAACTCGGGTCCTTGCACTTTCGAGGCAGGCAGCAGAACCACTGAGCTAAATCCCCGGCTCTTTCCAGTGTTTCACATCTTCCAGCCCACATGGACAGCCAACTTCCATAAAACCTTGCCAAGCTGCTCATTCTGTGGTTGGCCCCCCTCTGGCCACCTCCAGCTCAAATCACGTCTCCCATGTTGATAGTACAGTGTGTGTGAGATTCAGATCAAGTCACTCTGCACTGTTTCCTGAGCTACCTCTGGGTTGCTTTGGGCACTGGGTACATCTTTTCATTTCTTTTGCATTTTCCTTCTGTTCACATCCACTAGCTCCTATGGCGCTTTGCAAGGAGCACAAAGAGACGTTTCAATAAATACCTCCTGAATTGCACAAAAAAACCACATGAGCTTTCACACCAGCTCTACTTCCACAGCAAGAGTAGTTTACCGTACCTGATGTGCCAAGGGGAGACCTGTACCCCATTTTGCATAAGCCCTTCAGGGGCATCTGTTAGGAAACAGTGAGTGAGATGATTACAACTTACTCTGAAGAACCCTCTATTCACCCACCCAACATTCTAGTATTTCCTTTCTTTCTGACCTACAAACATGAAAGCCAATGGGCAGAGAAGAAAAAGGAGCCCTACAAAAAGGAAGCAGGAACCAAAGAAGCTAACTGGCCACAGCCTACTGAACACCCTGGTACTTAACACCAGAGCTATAGCCACCACCTGTAAGTATGAATTAAAAAGAGCCACACACAAAAAATACCACTTGAATCAAGCCCTCATTTTCAAGGGTAGCCTAAACAAAAGCAGCTGTTTTAAACCACACCAAATTTAAAGCTACTCCCTCAAATCCAAATTATCCTGATCACTCAAGACTCATAGGAATACTTTTTGAGTTGTTAACCCATAGTAAAAGTTTAAAGAGAAAATTCTGAACACCTATGAAAGAAACATCCTAAGTTTAAACATCTTAGCGGCAGTTCTGTTATACAATCCATCACTTTTCATACAAGCCAACAAAGCAGGAAGTAGTAATAAATGTACATGCTTATTTGTCCTTAAGTGTCAAAATAAATTTCTGAAAGGTAATGGGTAATACATTATCTTAGCCATTCACCAAGGTGCCCATCTGATTACAGCTCTTCCAGGAACACACAGCAAGCGCCTCCATGTCTCTCAGCAGGGTTTACACCTTTCATTACAAAGTCAGCTAGTAAACCTGTATTTATCATTTAAGAAAATTTAAGCTTCCCTTTCATCTTAATTACTGCAGAGGATCCCTAAAGGAAGCCGGGAAAAGTCTCTCCTGGAATCACCCCCAGTACCAGACTATTTTAGACAGAGTCATTGCCATCACTTTATAAGAACAACCTGCATCAATTCCATAGTTCACTTTCAACAAGACAATAAAGACAGACAGGGGACAGAGGAATGACAACAGATCAAAGTGCAATAAATACAAATACCCTCAGGCTGGAGAGACACAGCCACTCTTCACAAGCTCGTTGGATCTGGGTTTCAAACACAAAGAGCCCCCCCCCAAAAAAAAACACATTTTAGAGTAAGGTCTTCTCTGGAATGAGGACAGATGGCCAAAAAAGCCTCATCTACAGGAGCTATCTCATTATCTAAGTTAAACTAAAAGAAAGACCACAGGAAAATGTAAAGTCTGCTGGTTGGGGGAGACAGTGCAAATTAAAACATGGGTTGTGTAAAAAATTTTCATTATACAAAGAAACAGTGTGACAAAAGACCTTTAGTTGTAATCATTTGTAGTAATAGTACTTGCTTTATTTAAAAAGGCACTTCATGTGGATTTTCTTAAGTGACCATCTTCTGCCCTTACTTCAGAGCCTTCACCAGCCTTCCCTATTAGAAGGGGCCTGAGATGAGGCAGGAGACATTTATTTGGCTTTGGGTTGAAAGTCCTAAGCATCCATGAAGGTGTTGGGAAGACAAGGAAGAGTCATTAGGAGGTCTCGAGGAGGCTCCTCGGAGCCAACACATGGTTTGGTGTGGAGGCTGAGCATGTGGACTCCCTCTCCCACCTTACCTGTTTCCCAACTCAGAACACCTGGGAGGACAGGGCCCCAGGTGTACAGATGCTGTGAACTACCTGTGCCATCGTCCCCAACCCCAGCAGCTGTCGTATGACCTCCAACACTAGAAAGCAGCCAGACCAGACCCAGCACCTGGCTGGAATTCATGTCACAAACAAAAGCTAAAAGCAGTGCCAAACCAGGTGGCAGAAGCACAGGACCCTGCACTGGCCCAGGTATTCACTTGACCTCTCTGAGGAAAACAAGATACAAAGCAGCAGATCCATGATTCTGTCTTTACCATTTCTACCACTACTACCCAATCTCTAGGGTTTTATCATCCTGTTTGAGGGGTTAATTGGGCTTTGGAGGCTGATTTGGAAATTGGATCACTCTTTAAAGTATATCCCAGTGGGAATGTACTCTCTAAGTTCCAAACAAATGACTTATAGTTTAGGCCAGATCCGTCAGTCTCTGATTAAAAAAAAAAAAAAAAAAAAAAAAAAGTCAGCACATTGGTAAAAAGCAACAACTAACAGATTCTGATTTAAGTTTTCAAACAAACTTTAGTCCACTTCAAAATCTGGGCGGCTAAGGTCCAGAACCATAGGAGGGCCCTAACTGCCTGTGAGAGTAGAGATCACACAAATCTTTTAAATAAAAGAATTACTTTTACTAATTAGAAATTTTCTGTCTAGGATAAGGAAGGATTGATAGGCTTGCAACATGTAGTCCATGGAGAATTCCAGGCAATAAGCAAATTTCACACCACAGGTATTTCTGCTTGGAGCGTGTAGATTCTGCCACTGATCTAAGGACCTATAGAGAAAAGCCTGAGAAGAAAGATCCAAGTCTGCCATCAGAGCATCTAGGAACTACTGCCAAAAACTATTTCAAATTTCCCCTGAACAAAAGCTTCTAGTGTTAAAATGCATTACTGTATTTTAAAAACGATTCTACAGCCATACCACAGCATTGTCTACAGGAAGGTCCTAGCTGAGATGCTAAAATCCTAACGTGTAGGCCCTATAGTTACCCTGTCCTGAAAAGGGGCTCATGTGCTCCCCTCCACTTTCCCCTGCTGGCCACACTGTCTCTCTATATAAGACTTCTTTAAAAACTGAAGTTTTGGACTCAAAGGGATGATTCAAAGACTTTTAATCCCTCAAAAAGAAGCCTGAGGACTTGAACAGTTGACTTGAACACAACGGGGTACCCCAGCATGGAGAAGCTCAGAACCAAGCTCCCTCTCCAGAGTGGCAGGCCTAGGAGATGAGAGACTCTCGCATTTATTAGGGATGACCCACAGAAACAAGCAAAATAATTTTAAAGGATAAATACAAGTGAAACATACAACTAAACCATATTTTTTCTGTATGTTTAAATCAGCATAACCTGAAAAGAAAAACCTATGAGTTAATGTCCTTGCAAGAAAACCTGCTAAGAACACGTGCATAGATCTTGATTGTCTACTACAAAAAAAATAAGTGAGGTGACGGACGTGTAGTTATTTTGACTGACTCATGTCAGGATGTCATATATCTGAACATCAAGTTTATACTGTAAATAAGTACAATTTTTGTCAATTTTATATCTTCATAAGGCTGGGGAGAGAATAGGTGCCTACTTGCAAATCAGAACACAATTATGAGGTTGTCAAAAGAAAAAGATCACTGAACAATTCTGTAACAAACTGTTCCCTGGCAAAAACTAGAATTTTAAATTAATATTTTATAGTAAACAAAAACTGAAGCTAGAGCTAAAAGAAACTGATTTCAATGAAGATGATCAGGGAGGAAAGATGCCTGCTTAGTAAGGAGCCAAGGCAAGAAATCAGACCTCCCCACTTCATGCTCACATCACCCACTGCTAACAAACTGGCCAGGATTCCTGCAACCAGCTTCCACTTACTTACAGCAGTATCCTGAGAACTAGTGAGCACCAACTAGGACCACTGGTAACATTTTAAAACTAGCTGTCTGTATTTCATTAGAAATCAATATTATTCCTTTAAACATGTGGCCAAAAATGCCTGTCACAAATGTGATTTTAATGAATAAACAAAACTTAACAAAGAATACAAGTTTCTTGAAGTCAACAAGAAACTAGGAATTGGTTTATAGTAGAATTCTGTCATCTGTAGAGACCTACTCATCCCATAAATGGATGACTCAAATCCACAAGCACGGCTTTAAATCAGCATCGGCCTTCACAAAAGTTCTTCAGACAATATTCAATCTAAACTCTTATAACCAAGGACACAGGCAGCCGTTGCCAAATGGTGTCTCATCCACGCAAGGACTCACTCCCTGCAACCATTCATTCATTCAGCACTCACTTACTGTGTGTCACTTGCCCAAAACTCTGTGCTAGGCCCTGCAGTGCTCTTCAGTGGTCTCTCCACACCTGTTCTTCTCCCAGTCTTTTCCCTCTAGTCCCCTCCTCCACACTTGTATAACAATCAAGAGGTCACGTAGCTATGAGCCAATTTAATTCTCAATTGAATTTCAAAAAGACTTTGGGGGAAATTAAATGAATAAGTGAATACAAAATATTCAAATGGTGTCTTGACATTTACTATGTATGCTTCAACTACAATTGTACTCAAGGTGTTATCATTATCTGTTATACACCATGCACTCTCCCTGCTGAGGGGGTCTGAGTAGATATATTATTCTCATTCTCTCAATCTAGAGAGGGAAAAGATAAACCCTTGTCTATGCTACAAAAATAAATGTATGTAAGATAGGAAGGAGGGAACAACTGAGGTAATAGGAGAAAGAGTCATACAAACTGTAAGGTCTCCACAAATAACAATAAATGCCAAGACCTGGCATAACACAAGAACAAAGATAAGGCAATACAACTCTCAGAAAACAAAAGTGGTGCTGCTATTCCTCACTGTTAAACTTAAAAAATCATGATGTATACTTTTATTAATGACACATACAGTTTTTATACTCACAATAGTTCTCAAAAAAGATTGATGCCCAGGTTGAGTGTCCTAAGCTACAAGATATCCAATCATTAACAAAAATAATTCGTCCTTTGAGCACAAAATTAGGCAAACAGCCTTGACATTACAGGGTAAAAAAAAGGTAAATAACAAGGGGAAAACGAAGAGAGCTTTCGAATTAATCTTTAACAAATCCTAAAATTCAGTATTCAGAAAAGGATTTTCTCCCAAATATTAACAAAAGTTTTACTTACAATCTTTTAGCAAAAATGGTTTTTCTTGAGTGAAGGGAGGGTAGGGTATGGGGAAAAAATGAGAACTAAGATCTGTCATGTAAGGATACAAGATCCCAATGATGAATGTAACTGTACTGTATACTTAAAAATGTATCAATAAACTCAGTAAAATTTTTAAAAATGGCTTTTCTTTTTCTTTTTTTATGTTATTTTAAAAATTCTGATGACCAATTTATATCTAGGAGTGACAGATAATCTAATACAAAGAATGTGATGATTCAGAAATAATTTTAAAGAAATATACATCAGTTGGATTTCAGGAGGCTATGAGACTGCCTTGTTGCTATCCCACTGGCATAACTCCTCACAACTAGTCTGAACTCCATAAGTTTTTTAAAAATCTTGGCTTTACGCTACTCAGAGATGTGTACCAAGTTTCTTCAGGTAGAAATGTTTTAAATTTCAAAAGTGGAAATCTTGAAAAGCAAAATGATATGGACGTTTATATGAAGATCAAGGGTGTCCAAAGTTGTAATTTCCATTTTATCTTTTTTCCTCTAAATGTAGAAATTTCCATCATGTCCAGGACCCACCCCAGTGAATTAGTCCTAAAAGGTCTCACAGATGAGGTCGGCATGTTCAGAATGCTATGAACCAACCAACAAAGAAAGAGATCTCTTATTAGGGTAATTTGGCCAGTGTTCATTGAGCAAATAACAAAGAATTTCCAAGGATACAAAATAGTACATTAAAGTTTACTAAGGTAATTTTCCAAACAGCAGATAGAATAATTCAAAGTAACATAATGTAGGGCTAAAAGAAGACAGCCTTTTTTTTAACCGACAAGTAATTTTCCTCTCATTCTCCTCAGGTTCACACACACTCAGGGCTTAAACCAAGCGCCCTCTAATCTAACATGGGGATTCAACTAACTAGTCTGATAAGAGCGTCAAGGACAAGAAAGTCAACCTTTCCTCGTGTTCTCCTGTGTAATCAACTCATATGAGGTGTGCAAAGTTCTCCTAGAATTAAAATCTTTCAGTATCATACTCCTTAAGAATCCAACACCTGAGGCTGATGTTTTATCTGAGAAAATTTCCCCTCTTCTTGGCTACTTCTGACTAAACAGCCTCAAAGCTATTCCTATAACACAAGAAACCTGGGTAAGGGCTCAGATTATTTCAATTGAGCCATCCAGCTTAAAAAAACTATGTAAGTGAGCGAAAAATTGAATTTTGTGAGGCCGTGTAGGGGTGAGACATGTTTCCATGGATCAATTTATTCATAAAGAATCTAGTTGTAAAATTCATCATTTAACCATTATACACAGAAAGGATTTCATCACAACTGCATTCCATTTCAATGCCTCAATGTCATCTAGCTGGCTAGGACTGCCTTAGAGTGCATTTTTAAATGGCTAGAATTGCCATACGACACAATTTTAAAGTTGTAGCTTTTGTGAATATAAGTTTCAGTGACAGTGTGCAACAACACGGGATCTTAAATCCCAATCCTAACCCAATATAACTTTCTTTCCTCACCACTGAAGAGATACTGGGGACTTCCAGGTGTTGCAGAAGATGTACTTATCTCTGTATAAAGAAAGGCCTTAAGAGACAAATCTTAAACCGGGAAGCCTTAAATAAAATGGTATTTTCAGACAAACAGAAAGACACAGGAAGAAATGACATAGAACAGCAGCTGATCAAGTTGTAAGGCAGGGGCCCCAAAACCCACATTTAGTGGGAGCTTGCTAATAGCCACTCATTGCTGCAAAAGAAATTAGGTACACTTGTGAACTTAGTGTTCACCCAAAGCACCAAATTACAAAGTCCAGAACATTAAAATTACAATTTCATTTTCCACAAGAGAACCTATGAAATTATTAAAGAAAAAAAGCCAAATTTGTCAGTATTTCCATCTCCAGTCCACCTCCCAACCACAATCTCCAATATCATAATGAAGCATTTGGGCTGGAAGGTTCAGTGGAAGTAAGTACCCTAATCAAAATTATATTGGTGCGACAACAGACCCAGCAAGGACCCAAAGACCCCAGAGGGGGTCTCTTCAGCTGCCTGCCTACCTGAGATCACCCGGCGGGTGCGCGACCTCCCGGACTGCACGACAACAGACCCGGTAAGGAAGGTAGCCATGCAGGCGCCCTGAAAACACCCCACGACCTTCCTCCCCCCCATTTTCAAACCTCCTGATTGGGCCAGTCCTTAGACCAACTCTGCAGAGGCATAGGTTCTCATGAAGAGTAGTTTTCTGAGCTCCCAACTTTGAACATCTTTAAAGAAAGGGCAGGGGAAACCTGTAATAGAACTGAGTGGAGTTCAACCCTGAGGGTAGGGAAACTCAAGTTAGGCCTTGTAGACTGTGTTCAGTCTCAGTCGTGGGGAACTGCCATTGGCTAGCTGAGACCAGGGGATTCAGTTCTGCATATGGCTGTACATGTGTTATAATATGAGAACAGAGACAGTCTGAAAGAGGCCCTTCAAATTTTTTTTCCTCTCTCTCTCTCTCTTTTCTTTTCCTCATTCCACCCTAAAATTTCTTTCTTTTTTCTGTCCTCTCTCTCCAACTCAGTCTCTTGCTCCACCATATTGTCCCTCATCTCCCTTTTTATTCCAGCTCCTGCCCTAACTCAGACTTCTTCTTTTATTATTTTTTGTTTTTAGGAGGGGTTTCTCTTTATGTTCTTTTCTCCAGTCATTTTACCTCATTCATGGCTCTGTACCTTCAAGGGAAGGCAAGCGCCTGTTATTGTTAAGGGGATATATTCTTGTCCTTATTCCTGCACTCTCTCTATCCCCGCTGAAGTTAATAGCTTTGTAAAGATAGTAAGGTAATTCTACAACCTCTGGATACACTTCAAACCTGCTCTAATTCTTTCACTTATCTAATCCTCTCGTCCTAAGTC
>NW_022900913.1:51057664-51057930 GCF_012274545.1 Fukomys damarensis | reverse complement strand
AACATAATAGAAGCCATGAAGGCCCAGCATAAGAAAGAAATGGAAACAATGAACACCCAACAGAGGAAAGAAATGGAATCCATAAAACAGATTCAAACAGATATACAGGACATTAAAAACTCTACTGAAAGTGTACGCAACAGAATAAAAGATTGTGAAGATAGAATTTCATATATAGAAGATAGGATCGCAGTCAGTGACCGTGAAAAAAGAGGTCTATTAAAAACAGTAAGGGATCATGAGAAATCAATCCAACAACTCCTAGA
>NW_022900913.1:51044948-51053043 GCF_012274545.1 Fukomys damarensis | reverse complement strand
CTAAGTGAAATAAATAAGTCACACATGTGTAAATACCGAATAGTGTCCCTGGTGTGAATAATCTGCAATGATGCATAAGATTGTAATAAGATTACTGACATTTAGAAATGGGAAGAAAGGAGCTAAAGGTGTAGGGAAGGTGGGATGGGTAGGGGAAGAGTAAAAAGGGAAAAGAAAAAAATGTGAGAGAATGAAAAGATGAAAATAAAGTGTTTGTAGATGGGGAGGGGAGGAGGGGTGAAGGGAGGGCAGAGGTAAGGGGAAAAGATAAGAATCAAGACTTGTCATGTAGAGGTACAAGATTCCAACAATGAATGTGACTGTACTGTATCCCTAAAATGTACCAATAAACTCAATTAAAGCTGAAAAAAAAATTATATCGACTGTGTCTGAGAACTGATGGGCTAGCAAGAGTGTACAGGGCTAGGATACAAATTTATAAGTTGTCTTGCAGACAAATGTCTAGTGATAAATTCAGATCATTAAATAAGCAGGGAAGTTGGAGAAGCCACCAGAAATTTCACACAAGTTTATATGTTTAAACGTTAACTTCAGTATATACAAGCATCTTTCTGAGCACAGTACTGAATCTGCATTCTGCTTTTAGGGAATGGTTTTCTCTCCTAAGCCTGGAAGCACAGATGACTACTGGTCCTGTCTTCCCAGAAATTCGGGCCAGGTAAGAGGGAGACAGCTGAGAAATGGAGATAAATAAGCTCCCAGAGTCACTGGATCAAGAACCTTCTACTTAATCTGGTGTTTTATGTTGTGCCTTAGCCTAAAATAACATGAGCAGATAGGAAGACACAGACAAAATACATGGCACATAAAAGAGAGCAAGAACCTTTGAAGTAAATGATACAAAGTTGTGTATATGTCAACTTGAACAAATGAACTCCAATTATTTTGAAAAGAAGTAAACTGCAGTTGCTGCTCTAGTATTTGAATTGTATCAAAAGAGCTGATATTATTATAAACTGAAATGTTTATACTGTCCCAAAGGGACAAACAGAATTTGTGTGGGGTAATTTCTATATATTCGCTTTTAATTTTTTCAGAGTTCCCCTGAATTTCTACAGATTTCCCCTTCAAGAAGTTGAAGTGGCCTCTGGACCATGCGCCTCGCCTGACTACCCCAAAGCTTATTTGACCCAAAGTGACTTCCAGATAATCACCTGATTTCCTTCTTACTCCTTTCTTAGTCCCCAAATCTATACCTAGGAAGCTTAAATGAAGTTCACGGTCACCTCACCAGCCTTACCAGGTGGCTTGCTATGGTGTTTTCCAATCAAATCCCTACTAATTTACTGTTCATAGAGTCTTTTAGGTTATTATTTCACAAGTGATCACTAAGAACAGATTCCATGAGCAAAAGAGAGATAGTATAGATAGTATCTTTTTTTTTTTTTGGTACCAGTGTTCAAACTCAGGACCTTCTGCTTACAAGGCAGGCAGAACCACTGAGCTAAATCCCTGGCCTGAGAGATGGTATCTTAATTGAAGGGCTAATGAATCACGTACCATCAAGCTTTGCTTTTGGTACCTCATAAAAACATTCTTTTCACAAACATAGAAGTGGTAACTACAGTACAGATCTACTTACTCAAGAACAAAAGGGTCTGACAGGACCATCAGCTAAGAGTGCTGGAAGCAGAGTCCCTCTAGGAAGAGCCTCTACTTGTTCCTGGCTACCGTAGTGATTGTACTAACATTCTGCATGAACCAGCTTCTCTGCACTCAGTAATAATAGTAATCATCATTAAGAATGCTCACAACATACAAGGCATCATGCTGGGACTCTACATAGAACACTATTTTCAATTCTCATGATGACTCTCTGCAACAAATGCCAGGATGCCCATTTCACACATGAGGAAACAGTCTCAGTGTTAGTAACTTAGCCAGTCATCTCCGTCTAAATGGCTGAACCAGAGTAAGAACCCCACACCCTGAGACACTACAGACCCTGACCCCAAAGCAGGGGAGCTGTGGCAGCTGGCTCTGAAAGGACAAAGGAAATGAACACAGTCCTTTTCCATCAACACCATGGAATACACAAATGCAACCAGAAATGTCAGAGGGTGTTTTTCATTCAAAACAATTAATCAACTCTTCTAAGACTTGTCTGCAAATTGGGCAGACTCCCTCCCAGCTGTCTCTAAGGACAGGCCACCTGGTTATGGATGCATCTTGCTGTGAGACACAATCTATAGGGGCTCCTTCTCCAGTTTAACATCTGCACATCCCACTCCCTGGCCCTTCCTCCCAGCTTCAAGCTGAGAAATAAACGGGACTCATACATTGCATCCACTGCTCTAAAACAATGAAGTAGAGCTATTTGGCATTTCCTGGAATACCCAGGCCACAGATGAAAGAGTAGAAGCTAAGCCTCCCCTTTTGAGGTGAATTCTAGCTAGCAGTCAGATTCTGGTAGTGTTTGTTAGTACACAAACACAATGTGTCATCAGAGGCACGACCTCAGACCACATCCCCTTGTGCTCACTATGGGTAAAAGTATCCTTCACTTACTAGGAAAGGAGAACCTGCAAGGCACTTCTTGTTCTCCACTCCTGTCAATAAAGTTTTCCCTGAAGAATATTCTAGGCTTACTCTGTCACAATGAAAAGTAGCATTAACATTCACAATAAGATGTTCTCAGGGAGAGATCTAAATTATTTTCCTGTGATATTTTGTACATATATTTACCTAGAATACCTGAACTACCAGGCACGCTCTGTCTCCTGTCTCATCTACACCTTACTAACTAAGATGATATCTTCTAAGGACATCAACTTCAACTGTGAAGCATTTAAATGGTCTATGCCACTGGTTCCCAACAAGTAGGTAAGTGGGCTTCATGCTGCCTGCCCTCCACAAATTCAAGTCTGATTGTGCCAACTTTCCAAGCTTCAAATGCTTCAATGGCTCCTGTGTTAGTTACTTTTCTCATTGCTGAGACAAATACCTGACCCCCAAAGTTAAAGGGGAAAGGTTTATTTAGCTCACAGTTTCTGGAGGCTTCAGTCCATAATTGGCTGGCTCCAAGGCAGGGTGGCACAGGGCAGAGGGGCAATAGTTCATGGTGGACTGAAAGTAATAAAGCAACAAGAGACAGTGTCTTTAACAGTGTCTTTCTGCCTCTTTTATCCAGGCTACCAAGATTAGGGCAGTGCCAAATCAATCAGTGGACTGATTTAATGATCATATACCTGTGGTTCTAGCAACACACACTCTAGATTCATGTGCCTATGACCACATGAGGCTTTGGGGAGACATCTAGACAAAAACCACAACAGCTCCCAATGCCTTCAGAATGAACTACAAATGGTGTTGTGAAACCCAACTGCGGCTTTCCTTTCCAACATCATCTGATGTCTGTTCTCCTCTCCATGCCGAGCTAGCTGGCTTCCTTTCAGAACCACAGACCCGCCGTGCACTCTCGGGCTTCAGAGTGTCCTGTGACCTGCCTCACTTGCAGTCCTCTCCTCCTCTGACCTAACTCCACTCATCCTTGTCTCCAGCTCAGATCTCAGCAGTGGGGCCTCCTCAGCTCCCGTGCTTATGGAGCTATGCAACATGGCACACATGCCCTCACAGCCTGCCACCTCTGAAACTGATTAATAGTCTGTGCGCTTAGTGACCAGCTCCTCCTCCTGGAGACAAGCAACTCTGTAAGGCCCCACCCATCTCTGTGTCCAGGACAATGCCTCAGAGAGAGACTCAATATATACTGATATACTGACTGATTATAAGATCTCAGCTCTTCCTGTAGCACATCAAAAAGCAGACTAAATAATAAATACGCTAAGATTTATGTATTTTAAAGTGTATAGCTGCTGTGATTCATAAAATATAAATTCCATGAAAAGCTCGGCTGAATTCATGGTAGCTTGCTATCAATGCATGAGAACCAGAAGCTCATCGACTCAGCACTACCATGTGAGGAACCCCAAACACAAATGTCCCAATGCAATATTAAAAGCGATCCTCCTACTCACACATCATTTAATAAAACACTTTAAAGACATTCCATAATTGGACCTACTCTTAACAAGGGAAACTGTTTCCCAACTTACACCAATAAAAAAAAGTCCTGAGTGCAGCAGAGCACAAATGGGTTGTGTACACCAAGTTGGAAAGCCCTCTTCTGAATTTTTAACAATTGCTACAAGTTTCAAATTCTAACATGTACCATAAAAAAGCAGACTTAGTAACAGTTAATACAGCAGTCCCTTCAAAAGGACACCAGGTGGATTCTCTGTGATCTGACTGTTCAATTTTAATTAGGAAAAAAAAAAAAAGTCCCTGACATTTTCCACTGTGACCCACCTGGTTTTTCTTTTTTCTTTTTTCTTTTTTCTTTTTTCTTTTTTCTTTTTTCTTTTTTTTTAAATTAAGTTTATTGGTATATTTTGGGTATACAGTAAAGTTACATTTATTATTGGGATCTTGTACCTTTACACGACAGGTCTTGGTCCGCCCGGTTTTTCTTGGTATGTCCAGAGGTTTGAGCACCACAATCCACAACAGACAAAATAAATGAACACACAGTCACCTATCAGCTGAATGTGCAAATTATTTCCGGAGATGTCATTTTATGCAATTCATTCAACATATATTTATTAAGCTGCTGATGTATTGGAGGCACAGTGCTAGACATATAAAGACAAAATTGCTGTGTTCACTCTGTTTCCTGATCAACAGTCACAATCAGCACCGGAGTACTTTATTTAAGTCATCACAGGTGTTCTCTGGGGAAGGGACAAGGCAAAAAAATGGTCAAGTGCCAATCTTAGAAATGTTGTCAGGAACAGTCCTCCAATTAGATGGTTGTAGCTATTAGAAACACAGCGTACTCCCCCTGAACAAACACAGAGCCCATTTACACAGTGGGCAAGGAGCAGAAGAAACCAAAGTCACCAGACATCTCTAACTCTCACGCATTTAATACTAAACCCAAGAAGGACTGGATACGTAGCTCAGGGATAAAGCGCTTGTCAGGTAAACTGAGGTGCTGAGGTGGATTTTTAGCACCACAAAAAATAAAATAAAAATGTAAAAAACTACCATCACTACCACATTAAGCTATTGTTTTTTTTAAATGGCAAAAGCTTATGGGGCTGACTCAAGTGCATGAGACTTTTTAAGTTTAGACAAGTACTGACATTAAGATAAAACATGAAATAGATCAAACACTGTGACATTATGAGATATATTCAAAGCAGCTTCAACAAGGTTGTCAAAAATTAGCACTGTAAAAATAAACCAGGATCTTGAACTATGCTGCTTTTTAAAACTTGATGCAGTAAGTTGCTGTAAAAAATACTTTGGAAAATAATGGACCTCCCAAGGTAGACATAACAATTTTCAAATCGAAATGAACTTCTTTCCATTTTATGAGTAGCACTTAAACCTTTTAATGCTTTGCACTCAGGCCCTTGCCACAGCATAACTAAAACTACACTCAACGGGCCTCACCACTCTGCAATCTGAGACAAACAAAAACTGTTTCCAAGCTTATACTAATAGAAGAGGAACAAACTGAATACACACACCCTCAGAATCTCTGAAAGAAGACAGCATATATGTCATATGTTATTAAAACAGGCCAGCCCAGCCTTGTACTTCAATTTCACAAAATTTTATCACAAATGAACTCAAAAAATTAATATCTACCAATTTTTATTTGCCATTCAATGCAGGAGGATAGGGGCTAGGCTAGAATTAAATAGCATGTGTAAAAAAGAGTCTAACACCTCTATCACTATTATTCCCATTCAAGAGATGGGAAAACTGAGGCTTACAAAAGTTAAATGCCCACACTTAGTCAAAGTGGTAGAGCTGGAAATCAAACCCTGGTATTTCCACTAAAGTAAGTGTTTATAGCCTAGTATGCCCAAACCATCCAGAATGGCAACTGTAATTGTGTGCACTTTCTAATGAGAGGGGCAAGAGAGTTTTCTTTAAATTTTCAGAGGCCCCAATTCTACAAAAGCTTAATACCCAATGCACCACATCATCACCTGTCACCCGTGTAAGAACAGAAAATACAGACTGGACTGGCACTCCCCTTACCAAGACTGTCACTTCTCTAGTGCTAAAGAGGAAAAGAAAAACTACATAGCTTTGGTTTTGCTGTAAAGTTCTCAGGGCAAGTCAAGATTGCACTCCTGGACAATTTTCAGCACCCACTACCTGGGATTAAATTACACAATAAATTGCAATACTCTATGTGTTTACATCCAATTCTGAGATTTCACAAATTGGGACCAATGTTACTTAGTCATTCTGTTTTCCACAATGGGTTTCAATCAACCACTGCTCATGCATTACCTAGGAAATGAGCTATCATTAGATCCACTTGTGAGAAAGTAAAATACTGTCACCCTGAGGTTAGCCAATAAATGAGCTACCAAATAGGGATGAGAAGTGAGTTGCCCTGACTCCCCTCCTACATCTCAGAGCCTGTCAATGACCATGGTGCATCCTTCTAGCTGCAGAAAACATAGGGCAACTAACTCCATCGTCTTTACCCAACACAACACTACATTAGAATCCAGTGATAAATCATTAAATGAGGGCACACTTCTAGTTCCCAGGGAGTGTGCTCATCTCCCAGAGTTTGGGCAGAAGTCAAAGGGTGAAAACATGGCACATGCCTGGTATCTTCAAAGGGAGACATAAACAGTGAGAAATGCTGCTACGGGACAAGATTTGGTGATCTCTCTGCAAGGACACAGCTCTCTGGTGAGTGTGGCAATCAACAAACTCCTGGCATCCTGCTACTAGTATCAGTTTGGCACTTTGGATACATCCAAAATTCTTGGTCAGAAACTGGGATGTTAAATGTGGAAATGAAATTCACCTTGAGGTTCCTCTAACCGCAGAAAAATAAAATATACCCAAAGTCTTACAACTCTTAAGCAGAGACAATTCTAGAAAGTAGGTCTCCAGACACTTGTCCGGGATCCTTGCAAACCCTTGAGGGAGCGGGGAATGGGACTGGGTAACGGGTCACAGCTGCTGTCACAGGCTTGGCCAACTACCAGCTAAGGCCACCTCTGCCAGGCCAAGATTCAACTCCAATTACCCTGTGCCAGACCTTAGTCTGCTTCCAGGCTGGAGCCCACAGAGGCTACTAGAAGTACACGGGCCTTCACTTGCTTCTTCTAGAGACAAAGAGGAGAGAAAACCGCTACTCTGTCACTGAGGAGTTAATTTGACAACCAAGATCTGTTAAGACAATGTTTTATTTATGGTCCTGCCTGATCACGGTGACTTCTCTACAAGAAACATCCAAAGCAAAACAAGATTAAAGACCCAAAGACAGAATCTTAGGCTTGCTTCACTGTCCTCCAAGGCGGGGTGGGGGGGTAGGGGGCGGGATCAGAAGCTCAGTGTCAGGAAGCAAGCGACCCACAAGTTCTGAATGGACATCCTTTCAGGAAACTAGAACTGACAAAGTCCTCAGAACAAGGCAGAACACCCGCTGCTTGGTTTGATGACAGCACTTAACTCTGGAAATAGGTCCAAAAGGGAGCTGCAGGCGCACTTGCCCAGAGTCCCCTCCACGCCAGCCGCAGAGATCCTGTCAAGACCTCCTGTGGACGATCCCAGAGAGCCAGTGCCACTGAGGCCCCGCAACTCAGCCGTTACTGCTCCTACCTGTGCCCTACGCCCAACGCACCATCTCTTCGGATAATCAGATCTTAGTTCCGAAGACATGCTAGTCGACCAGACCGCAACCATTCAATGACCGACCCACGCAAACAGACATTAAGGACTTTGCTGCTTTGACATTTTAAAAACTCACGTAGACAAGTGCGCTCGCTCACACACACACACACACGGACGCACGCAGAGGGAGCTAACACCCGGAAGAATCCCTGATCCACAGGGAGGCTCCTAACTGTGAACACCCGGCGTGGGCTCTCGGCACAGCGCCTGGGGTCCCTCCCCTCTCCACACCACGGCACAACCCTGGCCACCACGCGCGCACAGGTCAGGGAGCTGGGGTCGCCGGAAGGGGCAAGCTAGGGGACAGCGGGCGCACCTCCTCGTCCTGCTCCTCCTGGGACACGCTGGTGCCCCGGGG
>NW_022900913.1:50967292-51044228 GCF_012274545.1 Fukomys damarensis | reverse complement strand
GGGCGTCAGGTAGGGGAGGCGGGGCCCTGGCGCGGACCTGCGGGTTCCCTCCGAGCTCCCCGGCTTCCAGACTCTGACAAAGCGCAGGCCCTGGAGGGTGGGCGTGGAGCCGAGGCTGGGGTCTCTAACTTCGCCGAGGAGTGGCTGGCTGTCCTCGGAACTGCCAGAGAGCGACCCCAAAGCGGGTAACAAGGCCCTGGAAACAACTGGACTTTGTCTTGAAAAAGTGGAATCGAGAAAAATGACCAGAAGGAGGAGAGCATAAGAAAAGGGAGCAGTCGATCATACACCCACCTACTGTCGTACTGAAGGGAAAGGGGGAAAGTTCGTGATACAGTAACTGTGTCCCAAATACTGTTGATCTCCAACCCTAGTTTTCTGTTTAAACTCCTTGGGCCTCAGTTTCCTCAACTTTAAATGGAGATATTAATACCGGTCTTCTCTAGCTGTGGTCATGATTTGAGCAAGTATAAAATCAGCTGGGTGCTGGGCTCAGACCCATGGAGTATTCCAAAACCTATTTTGTATCATAATTTCTGTCTATAAACTTAAAATTAAAGTCTAAGACTTGCACCTTAGGAAAGAGAGGAAAATACAAATAATGGCCCTGTATTTAATTGGGACCAAGCTGAATTGGACAGGTTAAGTGGACCTATCCATTGGCTTTCTTTTATATCAGCTAAACCAAGGATGCAAACAGCTCATATTTTCAATTTGCTCTCATCTAGCTATGGATTGCAAACCAGAAAGATGCAGGACCAGGTGGTTAATTTCCCATACCTGTGAGAACTAGGAGCAATAACTTCCATCAAAGGCACCTTAAGGCCCTCCCTGGGGCAGGAGAACCAAGTGGCCATGGGGGGACTTTGCATCCCTTTGCAAGGCAGCACTCAGTTCAGCCATGAGAAATAAATGATTCCTCACTTCCCTTCAGATCCAGTCTCCCGCTATGACCTGAGGTATAAATTCAATCATTTTTGGCTCCACTAACCTTTTTCACTGATTGAGAGGTGTGCAGGTGCTTGCAGGGGATACAAAGACGAATAAAGCAAATATCCTGCCCTTGAGGAGCTTATGGTCAAGCCAGAGGTTTATACTGCATAATACGGCTCCACTACTCATTTTTAAAAGCTGTGACGTGTGCTATAGGGGCCAATGTGCCAGAAGAGAATTACAGAAAAACTGTAGCAAGTCCTCAATCTCAGCAGCCCTCCAGAATCTTAGATTTCTCTTTGTCAGAACCACTTTGCCAAAGGTCCTTAAAAACTGAGGGACTCAAGTTGAAAGCCCCTTCAGCTAATGAGCCCTTTTATGCTACCCCAGCATTTACAAGCAATACATCAGACAAAGCGCTTCATCATATTGGACAGCAAGCTTTGTTTCAATCAGTCCCCCACCCCCACCTGATGAAGGGAAAGCTAACATGATGTGACTCTCTTGCCATAGACAGCTGCACCACAGAGTGGACTCTGGCTGTCACATCTGCATTGTGACACTTCAGAACAATCCACGGGGAGGTGAAGGCCTGCTGAGGCAAAAGAACAATTTGAGTGACTTGGCTAAGATGGGAGAGGGAGGCCAAAGCGAGCACAGTGGTACAGTCTGAATCCACCCCGTGCCTCACAATGACTTTCCTCGTCAGGAGTAGCAGCCTTTATCTGAGCCTCTATGTGGTTGATTCAGCACAGTGAACCAAAATGACGATTTAAGCATCCATTCACTTAAAAGAAGAGGGACTGCATTTGAGGACGTGGGGAAGGTTGCAGCAAGGACATGGTCTGAATTACTAACAGCAAGAATGCTAATGGTAATTGTTGTGGGACCCTAAGCATCTTCCATAGATGATCTCACTTAACCCTGGCAGCATTATGAGATTTATCCTACTAGCTCCACGTTATAGATGAAGAGATGGAGGACCTGCAAAGTCAAATAACTTGTTAGATGAGTGGTAGAGCTGTGGTTTGAACCCACCCGTATAATTCAAAGGCCTTTTCCTAAGCATCCGAGTATAATGCCAATTCAAAACAGTCAAGTTTTCAAATACCTATGTATATAATACATTATAAGTATTCATAGGGTTTGTTGTCTTGATTCAATATGTGAAAAAAATACTTGGGTAGGGGTAGATTATTGTAACACAAACTTGTATAAGACACCATCAGGTAGCTACCATTATTATTCTCGTATCACCCTTGTGAAATATGTGAAAGCTATGGCACAGAGAAGTCATTTGTCTGATGTCACACAACCAATAAGTGTTGAAGCATAATTCTAACTTGAGCATTAATGCTCTTAACCTTTAGAGATCAATGTCAAGTACTAGAGAGTAGTTCTTGAACTTTTTAAACCTTAACCCCAAATAAGGATATTTTACATTGCAACTCATGATATATACATATATTTTTTCATGCATAACTTTCCAGTAAGGAATATAGTCTGAAATTACTATTTTATTGAAGATAAAGTTGTTAACTGTGATCGACTACATAGATTGCACACTCTACTTTGGGACCCACAATTTCAAACTAGGCTTGATCATCTCTACATCTGCCTGTGCAGGAAATGTGGCTGTAGTTCAAGCTAAATGTTTCCAAAAGAGCTGGGAAAATTGAAAGGATAACTTTATAAATAGAAGGTGATCAGAAGGTCAAGATGCTTCCTTAAAATTATCCCAGTTAGGCCAATAGATAAATCTTGGGTGTTATAGACATAAAATGGCACTCACAAGTGTTCAGATCTGAGGCTTCCAGAAGGTAATTGGGTCATGAAGCCTCTAATGCCATCAGTGGATTATGGCACTATTTGGGAGTAGTAGAAACTTCCAAGTTGGGACATAGTTGAAGGTAATAGACTATGGAGATGTGAACTTGGGCACTATATATGGTATCTGACTCCTTCCTTTCTAGTTCTTTACCCTCTGTGCTTCCTGGGTGCATTGAGATAACAGCATTCCACGATATTTCTGCTTCACTCATTGAGTTTATTAGTACATTTTAGGTATACAGTACAGTTACATTCATTATTGGGAACTTGCACCTTTACATGACAGGTCTTGGTTCTTATTTTTTCCCTTTGTCCCTGCCCTTCCTTTAAATACACTGAAAAATACTAAATATCAAATTATTTTTGGGATAGTAAAGATGATGACACTTATCCTGTTATTTTTGTCATCATTACTAATAATAGATTTGCCTGCACCATGAGTAAGGAAATGCAAATTTTAGGCAACAAACATAAACAAAAAAATGACTGTGGAATTTGTGTAGATCAGGTTTTCTGATTGATATTGGAGTCTATAGCGTGATATAGACAATGGCACTTTCTGATCTAGTCAGGAGCAACAGCCCCCATATCCTTTCAAATTTTTGTTTATGTTTATGGCTCTAGGGAAAGAAAGATTATAGCACAGCACAAGATACCAGAGAGGAGGATTTTTTTTTCTTTTTGGTAGGAGGGATCTAACTCTGGTCCTTTCGGTTGCAAAGCATGCAGTGGGCACTGAGCTAAATCCCTGGCCTGGAATTTTTTAAATGATGGTGGAAAAGAACAGGGAAAGGAGAATAATAACTTCAATTGCAGCTACCATAGAAATTGAGAAAGTTAGGAAACTCAGCTTTGTTAGCAAATTAAGTCTTGGAGAGATCAAAGGGGATGTCTGTTGATCTGAATTAATGGATCAATATTTCTCAAGGTGTCTTTGAGGAGACAAAGGCAGGGAGCAGCTGGACAGGAATAGGCATGCTCTAAAAACAGCTGGAACACTGGCATCGGATCACCAGGGTAGTGGGGAGTGTGGGTTCTATGTCCCTGCTCAAATTGGAGGAATCTATATTTTTAAGGACACTTGTAAAAAAGTAAATATAAAAAACACTAAAGCTTCAGCATTACTGAAGAGGATCCTAATTTGGGACTCAAAGAGCCATTTATGGACAATTGTGTAGAGTTCTGTAAAAAGTGGCTAGAATGAACTGCTTGTAGTTTGATTCTTTTGGGTCCAGTTCCTATGCACCTGGAGACCAGCCACTTTGAGGAGACAAAGGCAGGGAGCAGCTGGACAGGAATAGGCATGCTCTAAAAACAGCTGGAAAAACTGAGCTAATACCCACACATAAAGATACTGAGGACAATGGTCCCTCGAGGATATTAGTCAAACAAAATTCAAAATGGTGACCTACTTCGCACAGAAGACTCCAATCGTTTGCATTTGTCTTTCCAAGATTGATATTCACATCTGTGATTTTTTGTTATGCTTTCAGCGTGAAATGTTCGCTCTTCATTTTTCAAAAAGATTTATCCAGTTCTCTGCCTGTTGAAGAAACAGAAGACAAATAAACACGTTCACTTGTTTTTATTCATTGTAGAGCTTTGCTTTTAGAATCAAACACTTCCATTTTCCATTATCAATTCTTAAAGCAGTCTCCTTGACTTCATACTGCATGGCAAGTGGTTCCATTCTCCACTAACCCCAACTAATTAGAAAATAAAATTATGCTGAACAGTAACCTAGCAAACAACAATGCTTTCCCCAGCCCTGAGTCATTTTGCAACCCTGGGTAATTTGCAAGGCTTTTTGTGCTTGATGAAATAGTGTCTTCTCCCCCTCAGAGTGTGTGGTCTGCCAATAAGTTGACATGGGAGCTTGTTAGAAAGGCAGATTCTCAGTTCCTGCCCCAAACTTCCTCAGTCAGAACCTTAAGATTCCCAGGGGCTTTGTAAGCATAAGGTCATTAAAAATACTGCCAAAGTCCTCTGGTTCTCAACTCAGATACACATCAGAATCACCTGGGTAGCTGATACCTGGGCCCCATCCCAAGATATTTTGATTTGTTTGATTTATGTTGGGTTGTGACACCAGGATCAACAAATTCCCTTCATGGGAAGTGGTTGGTTTTAGGGCTTAGCAGGGAAAATACAAGATAATGAGCCTGAAGCAACTCCAGGGGCCACAGTTAAAGAAATGCTCAAAGATGAGCTCTTTGTCAGAGAATGGATCCCTTGGCAGAAAAATGTGTTCCCCAGACCCAAGTCAACAATTTGGGCAGCAACAAAGATGGTGTTGAATTTGAAATCATAGGATAAAATTAATATCGGGAAGCCCAGAGTCATAAAGAAATAATGAAATTAAAACTAACAGGAGGAGCAGAAACAGCTCTTTCTTACAATAGATCCTCACAATAGAAATCCAATTAATAAAGGTGGTAAAAAAAGAAAGAGCAACAAGTGAGTCACCATTAGAGGAAAAACCATAGCAATAATTGTTTTGGGTTGAAAAGACCCAAAAACATGCCTACAGTAATCAAGTAAAAGTTTGAGGAGAGAAAGATCTGCATAAACTAAAATTTGTATTTCCCCAAGGTACCTAAATAAAGTGAAGGGCAGTAATCTTACAGTGGAGGAAGCCAGCAGACACTGACTTGACCATACAATATCATTAGTAAGACATAGCAATAACCTGAATCTCTTGTTGGAAGTAGAGCACCATTGTATGATGTTTGTGATAACGATGCGTAACCTTGCTTTCATTGTGACAAGATTGAGGGGAATTGTACTGAGTTACTTTAACTCCTCAAAAGTTTCAGGGTCATGGAAAGTAAAGAGTGAGAAAACATTACAGAAACTAAGAAGTAATGACAAAATTCACTGTGGGGCCATGGATAGAATCCTGGAACCAAAATGAGAAAAGAGAAAGAAAGGAAGGAAGGAAGGAGATTAGTGGAAAAATTAATGATATTTGAATCAAGTTTGTAGTTTTGCAGTCAATAATATTGTACTAATATTAACTGAATGTTCTTGATAATTATGTTATTGTTAGGAGAAGCAGGGAAAGGAATATTACAAAACTATATTGTTTCACAATTTACTTATTAAGTTCATTGGTACATTTTTAGATATACATTATGATCACATTCATCATTGGGAATTTGTGCCTGTAAATGATATATTTTGGGTCTCCCCCCCATTTCCTTTCGCTTACACCCCTCCCCAACCCTATTTACAAAAACTTTGTTTCCATTTTTCCTTCCTTTCTCATAGTTTTTCTTTCCCTTCTTTCTTTTCACCTATCCCCCCCCACTTGCCCTTTCCCTTTGGAACTTCTCTTCTTGTTTCACAGTATCTATTATACACTTTGTTCCTCATTTACACTTTTAGTCTCTCACACCAGAGAATTTATTCGGCATTTACATATGTGTGTCCTATTTATTCCACTTAAGAGTATGGCCTCAATGTGCATCCATTTAGGTATAAATTTCTCCAGTTTATCATTCTTTATGGCTGAGTAGTACTCCATTAAAACAAAGACATCTTTATCCAGTCACCAGTTACAGGCATTTGGGCTGTTTCCAAAATTTAGCTATTACAAACATTCTGTTTTGTCACAGTATTGTACTCTTCAGAGTAGAGGTTTTTCACTTCCTTTGTTAAATTGATTCCTAAGTATGTCATTGGTGGTGGGGGGGGTGGCAAGGAGTGCTATTGTTAAAGTTCCTCTCTCAGTGAGTCTGTTGTTTGTGTACAGGAAGACTACTGATTTTTGAGAGTTGTCATTGTATCCAGCTACTCTACTGAAATTTGGCTAGTAAGTCTGGAAGACTTTTGGTGGAATTCTTGGAGTCTTCTATATACAGTATCATTTCATCTGCAAATAGTGACAATTTAACTTCTTCATTTCCTATCTTTATTTCTTTTGTCTAATTGCTATGGCTAATGTTTCCAGAACTATATTGAACAGGAGTGCTGATAGTGGACATCCTTGTCTTGTTCCTGATTTTAGAGTGCAAGATTTCAGTTTTTGACCATTCGGTATGTTGTTGGCTGTTGGTTTTTCATTATGATGTTGGCTGATGGCTTTTATTAGGTTGAGATAAAGACCATCTATTCAAATTTTCTGTAGGGTTTTTATCATGAATGGGTGTTGGATTTTGTCAAATGTTGCATCTATTGAGATGATCATGTGGTTTTTGTCCTTGGCTTGTTAACATAGTGTGTTACATTTCTTATTTTGCCTATATTGAACCATCCCTCCATTGCTGGAATGAATCCCACTTGGCCATGGTGTATGATCTTCCTGATGATCTTCTGCTTTCTGTTTGCCAGAATTTTATTGAAGATTTTTGGGTCTACATTCATTAGGGAGATAGACCTATAGTTCTCTTTTTTGTTTGGGTCTTTCTCTGCTTTTAGGATAAAGGTGATGTTTGCTTCCAGGAATTAATTTGGGAATATTGCTTCCCTTTCAACTCCGCTGAAGAGTTTACACAGTAGTGGCAATAACTCTTCTCTAAATGTCTTGTAGAAATTTAGCAGTGAAGCCATCAGGACTGTGCTTTTTTGTTGGTAAGTTTTTAATTACATTTTCAGTTTCATTGATTGATATTGGATTGTTTAGAATTTTTAGATTTTCTTCATTAAACTTTGACAATTCATATATATCTAAATCTATTTCTTCTGTGTTTTCCTTCTTATTGGAGTACAGGTTTTCAAAGTAGGTATTGATGATCCTCTGGATATCTGATGGATCTGTAGTAATTTCACACTTTTCATTCCTAATTGCATGGATTTGAGCCTTTTCTTTCCTTTTTTGGATAAGGTTGGCCAAGGGTTTGTCAATTTTATTTATTCTTTCAAAGAACCAACTCTTCAATGCATTGATTTTTTTATATTGTTCTCACAGTCTCCATCACATTGATGTCTGCTCTGATCTTTATAATTTCCTCCCTTTTACAATGCTTAGGTTTGTCTTGCTCTTTTTTTTTTCCTAGAAGCTTGAGGTTCAGCATTAGGTTGTTTATTTGAGCTCACTGTTTTCATAATATGAGCATTTAGTGCTACGAATTTCCCTCCTAAGACTGCTTTCATTGTGTCCCATAAATTACAATATGTTGAACTAACATTATCATTAGATTGTGGAAACTGTCTAATTTCTACTTTAATTTCCTAAAAATCTCTCATTTTAACAAAAATAATTACATAAAAAATTTCAGTTCAAATCTCTATTGTTTTGTTAGACCCACAGAAGTCTCTTCCTACTATTTACCTTCCTTAAACAGGCAAACTAATAAGAACTGCTTATATGTGATGTGTATAGATTAGAAGGAACACTCCAGGAACCCTTGAGACTAAAGCTACAAAAGCCTCCCTGCTGGCAGCCCAAAGATAGCACACAAGACCCTACTTAATCAGGATGGGAATAGTCTGTGCCCTGTATTTCTAGGAAGCCCAATTCTTAAGTAAATTCCACCCATCCATAACAATATTATGTCCCTTTATTTTACTTAGCCATTTTGTAAAATTAATTCAAGAGCACACAGGAAGATGAAGTGAAATAGTGTGATATTTGGGCATTATGATAGTCAGGGTCTTTGCCAAACCATGGAAACTATTCTATCTCATTTATGTGGGAAATGATTTATTAAAATGATTAGAACACTCACTGTGGTTGGAAGAACTGAAGAAATAGGCTTTGGAATGAGTTTTCAAGAACAACCCCAGAACTTCCATGCAGAACTGGCAGAAGAGGAAATCACTGCTCCTGATGATTCCAGAACACTGCTGCCTCTCCCACCATCTGTGCCTGCAAAATGGATGCCCTGCATACCATCCTGCTTCCTCACATAAATCACTTCTGTATCTACATCTCTATCTGTGCATCTGATTAGCAGGATAAAGTCATGTGACTGCACACTGGCGGCAAAGGAAACTGAGAAATGTGGGAGTTTTCATTCTATCTTGGGAAGATGGGATTCACACCGTGGGGAACCATCATAATGCAGGATGAATGTTGAAAGACTTGGCTAACAGGGTAAGCCATCATGAATTAGACTATAAAAGTTTCTAGCCTTCAAAGAATTGTGCCAGTCTAGCCCTGGGATAATATCCTCAGCCATCAGGTAGACATGGCCTGCACCTCAGCCTCAGGATGGCTGCTCCAGACAGCAGAGGCATTGCTCCACTAAATATAAGAAAAAAGACTGATCATGCACTGAACACATTCCATATATGAGACACTGCACTAAATGCTGTGTGTGCAGTATGTATTTGATCTCCTCAATAAGCTCAATTCGAGGGTATATTTCTCATTGCATAGATAAGAAAATCAGTGCTGAGAAATTAAGTAGTTTTCTCCAAGTCACACAGTAAGGTATGGTTAGAATTTAATCCAAAGTATGTCTCAAACTCATGTTTTTCCTACAACATTGGGATATTAATCAGGCATTTATGGATCCATTAAAGTTGGTACTGACTTCAAGGGCCATAGAAATGTGAACAAGTGTCTTTCTGGGAAGTGCATCTATAACTTTTATTAGATTTCAGAAGGGGCATATGCTCCTCTCCTCCAAACATGGCATGAAGCACAGCACTCCCCAGAGTTGTAGATCGGCTATGATCATAAAACTGTTGCTAGGGTATTGATACACTACAACTAAAATATCTTTATTGTGCTAAAAACAAAACCCACATGAGATTTACCTTATTAACAAATTTTTAAGTGTATCGCCTTTTTATATTTTTTATTTTTTATTTTCCAGTACCAGGGATTGAACTCAGGACCTTGTGCTTGTACGGCAGGTGGCAGAACTACTGAGCTAAATCCCTGGCCCACCTTATTATTAACTATAAACACAAAGCTGTATAATAGCTTCATCTCATAGAACTGAAATTTTATTCACATTGAACTGCAATTCCCCATTCCTCCTTTCCTAAGCCCGTGGCAACCAACATTCTACATTCTACGTTGATCAGTTTGACTCTGCAACTACATTTTTTTTTATCTGTTTGTTGTATCACTGCAATATAAAATTCAAATTTAAAAATTGAGCCAGGTAGCCTACCACTTAGGTCAGGGGAGGGGTGCATGTACAGGAATGAGCAAGGGTAACCTGGTGAGAACAGTTCTCTCTGAAAGATGAGAAAAGGCTGAGCAATCCAGTAACATATTTTTCATTTAACTACCGAAGTCCTAGCTGTACATCAGAAGGCCTAGCATCTATTTGTGACTTTGCCACCAACTCCATTTATCAGGCCCTCCATCACCGGTATGATGGGGGTAATATAAAACCTGCCATCATTCCCTCCATCACAATGTTATGAGATTGTTTTGAAAGTACTTTCATTTCCCCAACAGAAAGGCATTACAGATCTATATATATTCCTGTTATGACTTCTTTGGGGGAAAGAAAAGCACCTCTGAGAAGACTTGGTCACAACTTCTAGGACTGAGTAATTTCTGAGCCTCACAGGCATCCATACATGAGATGAATTTCTTTATGAACAAGGACTTTTTTTTTGCATTTCTAGTAGGTTGTTTCATCCCTTCTTTTCATTTGCTGTGTTTTTAAAAATTCTAATATAAACCTTTTAAATTATGTTAGTTAGTTGGAATACTTTAGATGGTTCATTATTTGTCTTGCTGTCAACACGCGTAATATTTTACAGAACACAAAAGCTTTACTCTAGAAACAAGGTAAAGATTTTTTTCAAACAGAAAGATGTGAGGAAGCCCAGGAGAGTCAGCTCAGCCCACTGGTGGAAGTATATGCCTGTACAGGAAAACTTCTAAGAGTAGAGTGTTATGAGCAGGGTCAACCCTGAGTGTGAAATGCCCCCTTTCTTGCCATCTAGTCCCCAAGCAATCCATTTTCTAAATGGCATTTTAGAAAGGTAATGAATATCTACTAACACCAGATGTCAACTTAATTTTAAAGCTGTGAAATGGATCATAAATAAAAATAGTGAGTAATTTCCAAGTTCAGCCTGTTCACACCATTGGAAATACAAATTATCAGGATGGGAAGCCAAAAGTATGTCTTGAATGCAGTAAAATGCCAGAGAGTATGAAGTTCAATTACTAGTCATTGCTGTTCTTGATGTTTTGTTTTCTTGCATGATTTTTATAAAGAAATTTATAAGTAGAGTGGCATTCAACATACTGATTCAATATATGATATTTACTAAAGCAGGTGGGCAGTAGAGGAGATGGAGAAATTTTGAAAACGGTTTCTCTTTGATGTCTTCTTCCTACAGCTCTTACTTTCAAACTATAATCTCATATTTTATATTGCTTGAATAAAGATGAATTGTACTTATTCAGTTAAGATACTTAATGTAGGAACACAACTTACCTCCCTAGGTGTTGAAGAATTCTTCAGATTGCCACCAGCCCAACAAACCAGAATTACATGGCATTAGCGGGTAGCCCTCAGCTCCCAAGATTTCCTTCATACTTACTTGTCCACAAGTCTTGTTGCTTTTTTAAAAATTTTCTTTCACATAATTGCCCTATTCATTCCCTCTTTTCCATGTTAAAGTCCACTTCTTTTACTCAGTCAGGGCCCAACCATCTCTAAAATAACTGTAGTAGTTTTTTGCCTATAGTTTAGCCCTCCCAGTTTCTTATGAATCCTGGGGCCTGATCTGTCTTTCAGAAGTATTGCTTTGAACATTCTACTCTCCTTCATTGCAAGGGCTACCCACTGCAATAAAAAGGACCAGAATTCTTACAGTTGTATGCAAGGCAGCATATTTTCAGGATCACTTCCAACACCTCCCTCCACAAAACTTAAACTTTTTCCAGATTGGATTATTCATTGTTAGTGACTCAGACTCTGTTTCAGCCCCTTTTCCCATAGGTGTTTATGGACCTGGAATCCTGCCTAGAATCTTTCTTCCCATTAAAATTAGACATCTATTCAAAATCTGCGTCTCTATATGACAGACCTTAACCAAAATCCAGTTCCCTGGGTGGTAACTTTAAAACAGGTCCTCTAATTTTGTGACACTCAACCCCATCCAGGTCCCTTCTTATATCTGGGTGGTCCTTAGGGATTTGCTTTTAATCAATAAAAGTGCAACAAAAGGGTTGCTGTGTAAGTTCCAAGGTTTGGCCAGAAATGGCCATGTAGCTTCCGTCTGCTTTCCTTAGGAGGCTTGCTCTAGGGGAAGTGAGGCACCACAGAAGAAGTCCAGATACTGCACCCTGAAGCCATCATGCTGGAAAGACCACTCATAGACAGTCTGATGGACAGCCCAGCTGAACTTCTCTGTAACTGCCAGTCAAGAGGGAAGTTGCTTGAGCCCAGCATGGTGGCACATACTTGTAATCCCAGCACTCTGGGAGGCCAGGGATTGCAAGCTAAAGCCCAACCTGGCCAATTTAGTGAGACACTAACTACCTCAAAATTTAAAAATATAAAAAAAGGGCTGGGGATGTAGCTCAGTTCAAGCACCCTGGATTTAATTCCTAGTACTATGGAAAGAGAAGGCGAGGGAGAGGGCTGGTTAAGTCTTTAGGGCCCTAGTCAGTATCCCAGAATCATATCAATCCCTCCTCACGCTCCTGACTCCCAAATCACAAGCAAAATAAATGGTTGTTTCAAGTCACTAAATTGGGGGAGGAGGGTGATTTATTATGCAACAGTAGTAATTAGGACTAAATTAGGACATAAATTCTCTCTTTGACCACCCAATCCAAGGTCATCTCTCATTCTAAATTTCACAACAGTTATTCTCTATACTCATTCAAAAAAGAAAAGAAACAACATTGACTGAAGCACACACTAAGTGATAAACTTGTTTTCTGTGAAGGATGTTGGGAAAGAAATGGGTTTTGAGAAATGCATTAACCCTGTATCTTAAGTCAGTTTCTACTGCTATAACTGAATACCTGAAACAGAGTAATTTATAAAGAAAAAAGGTTCATTTTGGCTCAGTTTTGTTTTATTTTGTTTTTAAACTTTAATTTTATTGGTAAGTTTAGGTACACATTATACTCTCACATTCATCACAGGAATTTTGTACCTGTACATGAAGCATCTTGAGTCCTCTTTTTTTCCCATTCTCCTCACTTCCCTTCAACCCCTCTTCCCTTCCTTATTTACAAAAGCACCATTTCTATTTTTTTCTTTTCTCATTTTTTTCTTCGTCCTTCCTTCCTTTCTTCCTCCCACCTATCTAGTTCCCGCTTCCTTTTTAACAATTTTTCTAATTTCACATGGTCTATTATACATTTTGGTCCCTATTCACACTTAAATGTCTTACATCAGAGAGACAATGTGATATTTACATCTGGGTGTCCAATTTATTTCACTTGGGTATAGCTTCAAGGTGCATCCAATAACTACAAATGTCTCAAGTTTACCCTTCTTTATGGCTGTTATACTCCACAGTATAGAAAAAACCACATCTTTTTTATCCATTCATCAGTTGCTGGGAACTCCAAGATGTAGTTATTATAAACTGTGGCTCACAGTCTAGAAACCTTGAAAGCCCAGGATTAGGCAGCTATGCTTAGTGAGAGACTTACACTGTGTCAACTCATTTGAAAAGGCAAGCAGTCTCCTTTGGAAGAGAGAAAAGGGAGCCTAGCCCCTCCAATACTTGGCTCATTCCACCGAAAAGCATTAATCATTCATGTGGACTCTGCCCCCACAGTTCAAACACTTCCCATTAGGCCTCACAACACTGCCACTTTGGGGACAAAGTCTCCATATGAGTTTTGGTGGAAGCGAGCTGTGTTCAAACCATAGTACCCTGCTTATAAATCTCTGCTGGAGATTGTCAAGAAAATGGGTGATTACAGTGCATTATTATATCTACAATACATATCTGAACAACTATTTTGTGCTGGTCACTGTGACAGTGAAATGAGTTTGACAGAATTGATTTTTTACAGTCTGTGGGATATCGGTGCAGAACTATCCTAAAGACAATTGAGAGTATGAACGAGAGTTTGGGGAGAAAAAGGCTAAAGGGTTAGACTTGAAGTCAACAGCACATAACGATGGTGAAAGCCATGCGAATGCATGACATTCATCAGGAACTGGAGTGGAAAGGGCAGGGCCTAGCCAAGAACCCCAAGGCACACAAACATGCAAGGTAAAAGAAGAATGTCCTTCAGATGAAAGGAAGGTAACTACACTCCCTGGGCCACCAAAATCAAAGTAAATCGGTGTTTCAAGGACCGGAGAGGAATAAACTATGCCAGATGTTATGGAAGCCAAATAAAGACAGGCCTAAAAGGCGTAAGTTTCACTTAGATGTGTTTCTGACATACTTTATTACAGTCTTGGGGTTTTAACTTCTCCCTAAAGTTACAAGTTCTTTGTGGTAAGGGATTGTTTATGTTGCAACTTTGAATTTCTCATAGTTACAATACTCAGTATAAAGCTAAAACTATTGTTTTAAAATTAATTATCCAGCCTTTATATTTGCTAATAGAGCAGATCTTGTATATAATTAAGTTCCACAGTTTTATTTTAGATAGAGTAAATTCTTTTTCTTAAATTTTAAAAAAATTTTATTGGTTTATATTTATAATATATAACATTTACATTCCTTCTGTGGAGGTCGTACATATACGTAACACATCTGGATTTCCTTTTTCATTCTCGTTTTCTCCTTCCATCCCTCCGTATCTTCTCATCTGAGAAAGATGGACCTTACATGATTTTGTGGAAATGTGCTGAAGTCCAAGTCTATTCATTCCATGCTGTCTCCCCTCCTGTGGAAACAGTCTGGGTCCCAGGGGGTTGGAAGTATGGCCCCGGCATGAAATGTTCCCACAGGATCCACTACTCCCACTGCCTCTGCAGACTATAGGTATGCTAACATCCACAGCTCCATTGTGACCAAGTTGGTGATGCATGGGAGCTGAATCATCTCTGTGTTTTGTTTTGTTGTTGTTGTTTTTCATGCTTGCTGCTCACCACTGTTCTGCTCTCCTCTTAACTGCTTACCTCATGTTTCACCGAGGTGGGAAGCGGTGTGGGATTCCTGGACCTTTTCCTTAGTCATTGCTGCTCTACCGTCCAGGGGCCACGTCAGACAAGCACCTTCTTTAGACTTGTATAAATTCTCTACATTTATGTCAATTCGGGATATAGAACTTGATACACAAAACTGAGTTTTCAAGAACTCTTCCAGAATCCAAAGCCTAGCTCTTAAAAATTAAAAGTTTTGGCTTTCAGATGGCTTTCTCTGATCTGGACTTGAAAACAGGCTTGAATGTGAAAACTGCTTTATTCTAGACTATATTCATAATTTATTGACTAATGAATGCCATTGGTATAATGCAGAGAAATAGAACAACAAAGACTTCAGGCACAAAAATACATTAGATAATATTTCAAAAATATCATGTATGTGCTTATATTTGTTGTACACATTGTAAATGATCATATTATATCACTTAAAATATTTGTTGATGATTCACTGTTAGGTGAGAGAAACTTAGATATATCTTAGTTGGCCTGAAATTTGCTAGAATTTTGTAAATCTGGGTTTCTAAGGTCAACCCTGAAAGAACTTTGTTTCATTTACTAGGATTTAAACATTTGAGTTATAAATACATTAACTGTCCTAGTGTTATTGGTGGTTATAGTTTTCTGTACCCAGGAATGTTGTCCCATAGATATTATTAAATGAGAAATAAAAATAAATGTTTTGTCTATAATTACGACTGTTTACATGAAAGTAAAACTATTAAAATAAATAAGCAATAGCAGACTGTGGTGGTACAGGCCTATAATCCCAGCACTCTGGGAGGCTGAGGCAGGAGGATTGAAATTTTGAGCTTATCCTGGGAAATTTACTGACTTATCAAGTCCCTGTTTCAAAACTGAAAAAATAAGAAAAGGCTGAGGATGTAACTCATTGTGAATTCCCTAGGTTCATTCCCTACTACCCCCTCCATGCATGCACAAAGGTATTATTTCCAATTGCTCTGTTTAAACAGAACATAAGTTAGATATGACTAATGAAAACATCAGGGACTTGATACATTTTAGTTCTCCTTTCTCATAATCTTGTTCAGCACAGCTCAATTTAATCCTGGGTTTATCCTGAATTTAAACACAATGAATCTATGCTTTATCTTCCCAGAAAGAAAATCTTAAACTTCTAGATCATTCTTCCCTTGACACACCTTTGGGTTTTCTCCTTAAGAAATATCCCTATAACTGCTTATTTTTCCAGTCTACTGCTAAAACAGTTCTCCACAAGTTCTAGTTCTCTTAGAGCTCATCTATATTCCTTTTTTGCCTTCTCAGAAATCTTAGTGGAAAGCACGAGAAAAATATAGACATGTGGTGCCTCTTGGATTACAGCCCATCTGCCCTGGAGCGTGCTCTCTCTCACTAGAGGAGAGTTCTCCCTCTAGCTATCTTGCCATCTCTCTTTCTCTTTTGAGAAAAACACTCTCCTCTGCCTTCTGCAATCAGTCCTCAGCCCTGATGTCATAAGTAAGATTGATTTCAAGTGGGCTGGGATGAAAAAGCAAAGTTTATTAAGTTTCCCTAGTTAAGTTTATGATTTTTTAAAAAAAGAGATAGGATTTCATGTTAGTGGAGCAAATTTTCACTGACAGAAAAGCAAAAGCATCATTTTAGGCGTAAATATATGGCATTGATAGTGCTGTTTTTGTTTTTGTTTTGTCTTTACAAGGAAGAGAAGGTAAAGAAGTTAAATAAGAGCCAGTCAAACTGTAGGTGCCAACCTGAAGATAACAGCAAAGTCAGTAAAATAACATTGTTGAAAACAAAAGAATAGTAGGAGAAGTAAACAAGGAAACATGAGAAAAGAGACTGAATCGCCACATGAGAAGCCAAAGTGCTTAAACTAATGAGGGAGGAGAAGCAGCAGCACCTGACTTGATTCAAAATCAGAAGTAAGGCATGGGGTATTCAGTCCAGGGGCAGAGCACTTGCCTAGTGCGCGTGATCCTGGGAATCATGCAAAAAACCAAAGGCTCCCTCAGTGAGGAAGCTGGACTATGTGCAAAAGGAGCTCACGATTTTCTGAGCAGACGTAATTTGGCTGGATTATATGAAAAGGGGGTGTCTATACTTAGCACGTGAACCATGACGTACTTAGCTATCTTTGGGATGCTGACTCCCTCACAGGACTCGGGATGGGTGGGTATGTGGCACACCGCAGTCTAAAAAGCCTGTCCCAGCATTTCTGAGGGATCGCGTTGAAGGATTTCCTTTGCAAACCATCCTTTCACTTTCCACTTGCAGCACTAAAAGCATGAGATGAAGTTATACAGAATTTTATGCTATGTATAAAGTAATTATGTCTCTAGTTATTTCTGATGTTCTCTCTTTTTATCGTGGATGGAGATTCAGAAAGTAACCTTGCCTTACCCTGGAAGGGAAGCCCCTACTTCCTCCATTTCAGATGTCCTAACCAGAGTGCCCAGTGATGACTTCTTTACCCTCAGATAATTAGAACCTGAAATTTACTTAATAAAATATTCTTAATGAAATTAAGAATAATGTGCTTACTCAAAAACAACATGTTTCAACAATGTTAGCTACTTCTTGTGTATGCTCCAAACTTTGCTAATAAATGATTGGGTTAGAAACATCACATATATCCAACAAAAGGAGGCTATAATGTTACCTGCTACAAATAATCATTTTCCTATTGTGCCTTATGAAACAAAAATATCCTAGGCTGTTTTCTTCACAACAGCCCACTGGGAGTGGAGATGTGGAGGTTATAGGCAAAGCAAGATTGGCTACCCACGTACTGGTAATTGTTGAAGCTGAGTGATATACGTGGGATTTTATTGTACTTTGTTTTATTAATTAAATGAAATACATATGTGAGGAAGTTCACAATAACAATATTTATAACACCAAAAAAAGTAGAGAAGCAACTGAAATATTCAATAAAAATAGAAAGGTTAAGAAAGATAAAGCACAGTCAAATGACAATGGAGTCAAAAGTTAAGTTATCATGTGGCCTCTAAAAAAAAAATCTGTCATGTTTTCAGTGAATGTTTAATGACATGTAATAAGGCTCATAATTTGCTCAGCGAAAAATCTGGGTGGCATCACATATGTATAGTATGATGTTGATTTTTAAAAATCAATTAAAATATAAATGATTAGGATAAAATATCCCAGGCTGGCCCAATTCTAATTTTTGGCCTTAAAAATCAGAAATTTATAAAAATATTTAGGTAATAATAAACATTATACAGTTTATTATAATAAAAAAGTTTAGACTTGATCAGATAATTTTGATGTAGTTATTTAAAGGAAAACTACCTAGACATTAAAAGTTGCAGTTTAGAGAATATTTAACTAAACTGAAAGAGTTTTATCAAGTGATGTGTCAGGCACTGTGCCCCAATTCCAGACTCCATATAGTGTAGTCCACATTTATTGCAAAAGGACTCAAATCTATTGGTAAGAAGAAATTTTAAAATTTCAAGTATAGGTCCAACAATCGAAGTAGTAGGTAGCTCTCTGGGTTGGAGCTATGCTCAGGTTAGATTTAAGTTACAAAAAACCTCACAGCACACCTGTTGATTTCTAAATTCTTTACTAAATGACAGAAGGCCAATCAAATTAAGCTCTCTGATAAGGCTTTAAAGCAAAATCCTTCTTGAGAACTATGGTAGATAAAGAATTCCCCCTATGACTTTTTATGTTCCTTGTCTTAGCCCTTATTCCTAGGCCCAAAATTCTTGACTTATAAAATTTTAATAATCCACTCTAAATATCCACTTCCTTCACAAACTCCACAACTGTTCCTCCCAGATGAGGCAACTTCCCTACCTTTGTCTACAGGATTGGCAGAAGAAACCCACAGACCAAGCTAAGGACCTTAACACTGTACAATCCTTCCTCCATTTAGAAATGAGTGGTTCCCTCAGGAGGTGGTGTCCTTTCCCTAGCTGTGTGTAAAGATGGGAACATACAGTACATAGAAGGTCACCTTTATCTTAACTCTCTACTGGTCTTCATATTTGTCCAGCAAGGACTAGAAGAGCCTAAAGCTAGACTCTAGCCAGACTATTTACTGTTGTACTAGTGCTCTCAGCATACAGGATCATTATGTAACTTTCTAATCTTGTTCATAGCAAGGTATGGTGACAAAACATAAATGTTCCAAGTAATGTGGTACATCTGTAGAGCAAACCATTCCTAAAATCACCTCTTTATACCCACACATATATAAAACTGCAGGTTAAAGGTTTATAGAAATAGATTTCAGTGTCTTTCTAGTTTGGGATTTTCACTACTTTTAAATGCTTTATCATTTTTAGAAAAAATGTACAATTAATGTGTTTGTAAAAATGGATTTTTTAGTTTAATTTTTAATTTATTAGAACCAGTAAATGATTTTAAAAGCAGAGTTCACATCAAATTAACATGTAACTCAGGGCAAAAATATATATTTTTAAAAAACTAAGTCTTAAGGCAGAAGTAAAACATTATAAAAACAGCATGTCTATTACAGACTGTAGAATGTCAGATTTTTAAGAGAATCACATAGTATTTTATAGCACTCAGATGTGTTAATACAGTCAGAAATATTATCCATTGGTCCAAGAATTTTCAACCTGTAAAATGCCTCAGCTGCTAATTGAAGAAATTTTGCTGTTAAGTAACAGCTATCATATAATCAAATGACCACTTTTTATGTCAAAGGAACTAAGGCCAGTAATCTTATGGTTTTCATTTGTAAAGATTTTAGAATAGCCAGGTGTTGTGGCTCATGCCTGTAATCCCAGCACTTGGGAGGCTGAGGCAAGAGGATCACTGTGAGTTCAAGACCAGCCTGGGGTACATAGTGAGTTCCAGGTCAGTCTCACTACATAGTGAGACTCCTGTCTCAAAAAACAAACAAACAAACAAAAATATTTTAGAATATTAAATATGAAATATTACTAGAAATATTTTATATTTATCTCCCCATGCTAATTCTCAAAGGATATATATCCCTCCCCTTTAATTCCATTTAAAATTTCTGTGAACCATTAATATCTATTCGTTGTAGGCCTATCCTGCTGATAACAAAGGCATAAATTATTTACTTTGATACGGTAGAAAAACCTTAGTCAATTACTGCATCTTTTTCTGCTCACTAACTTCAAACTAAAGCCAGAGAAATATGTTGCACCTGAACAAGTAAACTTCTACAAGTTTCCATTATGACTGGAACCTGGGCATGGGATGCAGGGGGAGTTGTGTTTTTTTGCCTGTTTTGTGGTGCTGGGGACCAAGTAGGCAAGTGCGCTCTCACGCAGAGATACTTCCAGCCCAGTAGTTCTTATACACAGGGGATTAATAGCAGTCCTGAGAAACAGAGTTAACAACCTTACATTTCCCTTCAGGATCAACACCTTTTGTTTTGGGGGCATGGGATAAGATGCAAAAATATTTTAATCAGAAAACAAGGATTAGCTAGCTTACACATTCTATTGAATAGCATCAAAAAAGACAAAATGTATTTAAAATAATTTTTAAGTCTAGCAGAAATAAGATTGATGGTATCTTAACTAACATAGTAATTACAAAGATTCCTTTTTATTACAAGCTTTAAGCTATGCTTTTTGTTTTGTTTTGTTTTTGTACTGGGGATTGATGAGCTATTTTTATAAAACAGCTATACTTCGCTGTACCTCTATCCTTATTTTTGCATTAATAAAAACTTGTTAAAATTTCTTGCATAGCACTTCTGAAAAATACATAGCCAAAGACAATCACTAAAACTATCAGGACAGCTTTGAAATCCTGATTGCAGATGCATTTCAAAGTAGATTTAGCACCTTTCAGGACCTGTCATTTAAATCATGAATATCTTCATTAATGCAAACTGTGAAAATAAAACTTTAGTGAGTGCTGACTATAGTTAAACAGTACTGGTATTATGGGATGGAAATGAAAATGTGTTCAACAATTTCATACTAAGTAAGAATAACTTATAAATATTTATATCTCTGAAGGTTATCTCAACTTTCATGAGTCTTCAACTGAAAGCTAATCTGCCCAGACACATCAGCACTTACGTAAAATAGAAGGAGTGGGAAGGTAATTTTGTATACATGTCACAAATGTTTGGCACCCAGTTTCCCTTCATTTATTTATTTCCCCTATTCTAGGCCTAACTCCTGGAAGAGCATGAAATGAAGGGCAGCCAGAACAGAACACCTGTTGGATTCATAAGAATACATTACTGAATGAAACCTTTTCAGCTGAGTAACTGCTCTCACTGTGGTTATGCTATGTGTAACATATTATCTGTACAACCATAAAACATGGATTTTGAAAGACTGCATTTTTTCTGGTCTCCTGAGGCATGTATGTGTGTGTGTGTGTGTGTGTGTGTGTGTACAGGATTTTCTAGGTGTGAAACTAAACAGTTATCACTGATAATGACTGACTTGGGCTGAGTAGGTTGGGAGACGCCCCCCCTGCAAACCATGTGAGCCAGCAGTCTTCCATCCTGCCCCCTTTCCCTCTTCACTCCAATGGACAGAGGCAGTTGCCCCAGTTGCTCTTGTTAATCGTTTTAATAAGGCACAACACAACACTTTATTGAAAGAATGAAACCTTTGAAGGTAGAATCAGTAATTATGCTGCGATTTGAAGATGAAACAAAGACAACTTGTTTCCCTTTAAAAGTATGGGCCCAGATTATTTGAGGTTTGATCTCCTACACTTTATACATACTATTAACTTTATACATACTATTGACTGTGACTTATGAGTCATTTGCTTTGTCATTTATACCTAACACTGAACACAGGTATGACAATTGACAAACGTCTTTTGGAAGGTTGAAAGTCAAGAAAGAAGAAAATGATCTGATGAGATATATGTATCTAAGGAGGAAAGAGAAAAGGAATGTATGTAAAACATTGTCCTTACCCACTGGCAGTTTGACTTGGCCCCAAAGGAGGTCACTGACTCAAACCTCCTTCTAATGTCAACTGTGAAAGGCAGCACTTGGCCTTCCCTTCACCTGGTCAAAGGCACGGTGGCAGCCCAACCTTTCCCCAGACTTTTGCAGCCTTCCATGGCTCCACCTCTCTTTTGCAGAGCTACAGATAACCTCAAGGACTAATCAGCAGAATCCACACCATCTGTTCACACGAGCCCAGCATCCTAGGAAGTATAGAGCAGAATGCTTGGTCTCCTTGGAGAGCTCAGTAGTCTTGGGACAATAGGAACAGTACTTGGTCTGTAGAATCAAGCAACCCCTGTGATCATCTTTAGTTTCACTTTATAGGTTCCAAGTGCAGTGCCTACTTCTGAATTATAATGCTCTCCACAATATGGATCTATGATATCATGTAGGAGAAAAAGAGCCGATGTGAACGTGTGGATGAGCTGGTAAATAGTTCAGCCTCTTCACTCAGAGAAGGCATCTTCTATATCATACTCTTCAAGAGTTATTAAGTATACTGCTAATACCTTCTTGAAACCCTGTACCAAAACCCTTCAAATAAAAATAACATAAATCCAAAACAGTAAATGCTTTTTTAGAAAATCATTTTCAGAAAATATTAAGTCCACAAATATTTATGTATAAAGATAGTCATCAAAATGTTGTTTATAATACCAAAAATGAAAAATTTTCAAGGCTTGATTAAATAAATGGCAATACCCATACATAATGGAATACTATTGGTCCATAAAATAGTAGAATGTGATCATATTTATTTACTTAGGAAGAAGTCTAAATTTTTTAAAAGAAAAGTTTTGGTTAAAGACAGGATATATGACATTATGATATGATCTCATTAAATTTAGATAATACGTAGAAAAGACTCTAGAGGATTCTATCCCAAAACATTAGCAACATTTATCCCTGACAGAAGTATTATGGGTAAATATCAGTTTCTTCTTTATACCTTTCCATGTTGACTTTAAAAAGCATAAAATGAAGCCAGTAAAAAAGAATCCATCCCTATCTTACAGGACACAAGAAGATTTTTATTAAAATGAAAATTTGAACAGCTGAACATTCCATTTTCTATGTAATATCTTATGTGTGTCTGCATTGGGATATATTATAATCTTGTGTTTAAGTTTAAACCAAGCAGTGGGAGTACAGATATGACATACTTTATTTTCTAACTAACTGGCTCTGGCAAGTCAGAAAATCATTCTGGCTACAAGTTGAATAAAATCAGTCCAAATAGCATTAGCATCTTATCTCCATGCTGTTGGACTATGCTGTAATCTTCCTGCTGCAATCTGGTCACCTCATGGATGAATAGTTCTATTCATCAGAAAATTCTTATTTGGGGATTAAAAATACATGCCATGGCTACCACCACTGCCTCCTCTCACAGCCGCAGCAGACATCATTAATCACACTTTGTCCTGTGAACCCAGATGTGGCCTCAAAGTCCTTTCCAACACAGCTGTTTCAGGCAACCCCTATCAATCATTTATTTCAACTCAAGTTCAAATCTATTAGCCATATCTGCTCTGATTACTCTGGCTGGAGCACTATTATTCCTTTGACTGGTTCCCAGGACTGTGGAGTCAAGGAGCATGACCACTTTCTTTTTTTTCATGATCTCTCTTTCTCTTAAAATGTTTCAAGTATAGAAAGGTGTTGCTGACATAAGGTTAACTCCGAGAAGCCTGACAGCATATTTGAACAGCCACCTACCATAGGACCATCTCTTCAAGATCTTCAAAAATTATCAGATGAAAATTTGGACCCTGTTCTACTTATAATAACTACATTTATATTGTAACTGCAAGATAATAGAAAGCTGGGATAGAATATTTTGAAAAGCTACAAATATTAACAGAAAGTAGAATCCCAAAGGGAATGCAAGAAATTAAAATGGAGAACATCCACCTGAACCCAGAGAAATAAAGGAATATTTTATATTCTTTATCCAGAACAGAGTTCTTCTAAAAATTTAATCTGACAGAGGCCCTCTGAAATCTCAAACCAAAAACTTCCATGTCTGAAACAGACAGGCACCAGCCTTATATAAAGGACCTCTTGCAAACTTGGGTCAAATGGCAGTGAGTCCCATTTTCTAACTCTCACCCTTTTTAATAAGACCCCTCATGCCTGCCCTACAAAGGAACAAGTACTGTGTTGTTTACAAATCAGAAATTTAGGACAGATCCTGAAAAAACAAAGCTGCTGTGATCACACTGGCAGATAACATGATAGCCCAAATCATGTAGGAAAAAAAATATTACTAAGAAATAGAAAATTCCTTGAGAGGAACTCCAGAATGATACTAAAAGTGGCAGTGGCAAAACATTCAAAGAAGTAAATAAAAATTACCAGAGCTGAACAATGGTGCTAAGTGGGTTAGAATAGATGTTTATATTAAAGAAATTTTAGATACTAAGAGCAAAGAGAATGGGGTGCAGATACAAGGATATTACTTATAATAATTTAGCATCATATTTCTCAGAAATGCTACATGCTAACAGACACTAGGACACATTTTCTAAAATTTAAGGGAAAAATATTTTAAACAGAGTGCTTTGCTCATACAAAAGCTACCATACAATTTAGAGGTCAATTTTAAGAGTGAGAAACACTGAATGCACTAAAGAATTTACAAGGTGATTAAAGTTAAAAATATTAAGCCAGTTACGAAACTAGTTTGAAGAGATTTTGGTTGCTGTTGAAATAACTCCCAAGAGAATATTTAGCAAAGTTGGCAATGACGTACATCTAAAAAGAGAAAGAAAACCAGGAAGAAAGAGAAAAACATGAGAGAAAAAGAAAAGGTTAGGGATAAATTCTCATTCAGCTTATTAGCAGTGAAAAGTTATTACCTTCTGATATCTGTTAGTAACTTCATGTGAAATGAACTAGTTTGGAAGTAGTTTCCTCTGATAGTTTTGGTTTTACCATCTCAGCAAATGTGGTAAATAGTCCATCCTTGTCCCACTTTCCATGGCAAAGGCAAAGAGCAAACAAACAGATCTACTTCCTTCAGATTTCTCACTGTCACCAGAGAATAGCCGGGCTTCCTATGAGACAGTATAGGGTTCTCTTTCACTTATGGAAAGGGCAGGAAAGGGCATTGTTTGTCCTATGGATGGGTAGAGCATTGGTTTCCTCCCATACCAACTGAGAAACATGGTTTGCACATGCTCTACCTCCCTTGCTCTGGCATGTAGAGCGTGTACAAATCAGCTATTCACAAGCAATGTTTTCTTGACCCTGAAATATGTAAATGGGAGGATGGTCCAAAGGAATTGTGAAGTAATCTTTTCCTATAATAATAACAGCTAGTCTTGTGTACAAAGAGCTTTCCCATAATTTTGATTCAAGCCTTGTGAACAGTCCTGTGGAGTGAGAAAGAGATATAATTATTATCTGTTATTTCACAGGAGAATCATTTGAGGCTCAGAGGATTAAATAAAATGTCCAAGATCATTCAAATAGTCAGTCAGTCAGTCTGGTTCAGTGAGTGCTTTCTATGAGACAGAACTTACCATTCTAGACATGGTCATTAATAAGGTAAGTGTATGTCTCAGCAAGAAAGTTAGAGTCAGGCAGAGTCACAGGTAGTAAATTTAAGCCCTAGTGATCACCATGAAGAGGATTTTTAAAAAGGAAATTTGCAGAAGAAAGGATGATTTTGGGTGCCTGAGGAACAGGTTGCTTACTTAGCTGGGGTAGAGTTGAGGGAGCTCTCAGAATTGTCATATGAACTTTGAGAAGAAGCCAGGCATGTGAGCCTCTGGAGGAGGAGCAAGCCCCTTACAGCAGTAATGAACTTGTTAGAGTGTTGCAAGAGGGACCCACATAGCCAGGACAGAGTGAAGAAAGGTGAGTGGGAGAGAACATCACAAAGGGTAGGGGCCACTCATGTAGAGCTTGGGAGCCATGATAAATAAAGAGTTTGGGGTTTAAGCATAATGGGTGGCTTGGAGGGGGTTAAATATATATTTACTGAGATAAAATGTATGTATAATAAAGTCCAACTATTTTGAGTGTGCAACTCAGTGATTTTTATAATTTGTCTGAGGAATGCAACCATCACCATAAATCAGTTTTAGAACATTCTTATCCTTCCAGTAAAATCCCTCATGTCTACTTATTGTTATTTCTTTTCCCATGCAACTAGCAATGTGCATTTTGCCTCTATAAATTTGCCTTTTCTGGAAATTTCTATGAATAGAATTATATAGGGTCTTTCGTGTCTGGCTTCTTTTACTTGGCATGCTTTTCAGGTTCTGTAGCATGTATCGGTAGTCTGTTTCTTTTTTGGGGGGTGTTGTGTTCCATTGTATGGATATATCACACTTGTCCATTAATCTGTTAAATGAGCAGGTTGTTTCTAGTTTAGCTACAGTGAATAATGCTTCTATGAACAGTTTAGGCAGATCTTTTTTTTTTTTAATTTTGGTACTGGGGATCGAACTCGGGACCTTGTACTTATGAGGCAGGTGGCAGAACCACTGAGCTAAATCCTCAGCCCTAGGCAGATTTTTTTTTTTTCTTTTTGGTACAGGGATCAAACTCGGGCCCTTGCGCCTGTGAGGCAAGTGGTGGAATCATTGAGCCAAACCCCCGGCCCCTCTAGGCAGATCTTTGTGAACATATTTGTTAACATTTCTCTTGGGTCGATATCTAGAAGTGGAATCACTGAGTTGTATACTATTATGTTCAACATTTTCAGAAATAATTAAAATATTTTCCAAAGCATCTGCACCATTTTACATTCCCACCAGCAACATAAGAGGCTTTTCACTTTTCAACATACCAACATTTTGTGTTGTCTGTCTTGTTTATGTCTAGTAGGTGCGAAATGGCATCTCATTTCAGATTTAATTTGCATTTTCTTGACAACAGATGATGCTGAACATCTTTCCACATTCTTTTTAGCAAGGGAAGAGTTGTGAATAGTGGAGAGACATGCTATGATTTATGTTTTAAAGTCTAATCCCTTCCTAAGTGGCCGATAGATGGTCAGTAAGAGCCTAGGTAGAGACAGGTACAGTAATGCAGGAGGGAGATGCTTGTGTCTTGGAATTGAGTTCTTCCTGTGGAGGTACAAACGAGTTTAAATAAGAATCCATTAAGGAGACATAGCTAACAGAGTTGGCTGATGAATTGGATGTGGAGTGTGGAAACAGAGGCATTTACATGTACAACTAAGTGGTTTCCTTTATAGCTGTAGTAAAGAGGAAATATAGTACCACTGTTGGGGCTGATAGTCAATATGTGTATGTATTACACAACATTTTTGGCATCTGTTAGAAATCCCAGAAGAAATATTGAATATGTATGGGATATGAGGGTCTGGGCTTAGGGAAGAGGTCTAGGCTGGAGACAGAAGTGTTAAGAGTCATCAACCTATGGCTGTTACTTGAAGTCTTAGGGTCTAGAGAGATAATGAGGAGAAAAAGAGAATAGAAACTGAAACCACAGAAGCATTGTGAAAGAGTGGCTTATAAAGAACAGAGGGTAAAGTTGACTATTTGAAATGTAGAGTGGGGACAAAAATAGGCTAAAGGAAGCATCTAGAAATATGTTCAGTTGACTAATGAATCCATACCTTCGCTGTCTGGTAATGTAGTCACTATCACATGTGACTAATTGAACATCTGAGATATGGCTAGCTAAGGTGGCATATGTACACATACAAACTTGGATTTTGAAGTTTTAGAATAAAAAAGTGGACTACTATTAGTAATTTTTATATTGATTGAATATTATAATAATATTTTTGATATAGTAAAATTAATTTCACCTGTTTTTGTTAAAGTTAATCAATTGAAACTAACTTCATCTGTGGTCACCAGAAACTTTAATATTGCACCTTTTGCTCACATTATATCTCTTTTAGCCAGTGCTGATATAAAGTTAATACTCTTACAGTCTCATCTGCACAGGAACTTGAATTTACACAAGAATTCTGTAAGTAATTGCTACATGCCTTTCTTTAGGTGAAAATAGGCACAAATATTTTAAAAAGTTTCAGCGTCTTGGATTTACTTGATACATCTGTGTTGTACACTTAAATCTACATTTTAGAAAGACAATGCCACATGGATCATTTGGTCCTTGTTCAACTTGGAAACTACTGTCAAAAGAGAAATAACATTTCCTTGATATTTGTAATACTTAAGGTGTCCTTGCTGTCTTGGAAAAGATTCAATCAAATCAATCTATTCTTCCATCTGGTTAAATACAACTTGATTAAATGATGAGAACCTAAATTATTTAATAAGATGATCATGAATTAGAGATGACTTTATTTTTTTTCTTTTCTTTGTCATTCCCAAGATTCTTTATATGACATTAAAAAAGCTTCATCAAATTCTTTTCCAATTGCTGCCACAAGAGTTTCCCTTTAGAACTAAGAAAGGTTCCCCTTTGCTTACAAATCACAGACATAAACTGTGCAGATGCACCTAAGGTGAAATTTCCCCACTTTTCCCCCTGCCCACAGGGAAGAAGGTCTTTTGAACAAGGTAATTCTCTCAAAGGGGTAGGGCTATAGGTTTTATGTTTTACATGACAGATAGCAGGGCAGATTTCATGCAGATCCCTGTGTGAGCTTTTGTGATCTCAATAGAGAGCTTTTCCTAATGCTTCTGGTTAAAATACACAATGTGGAGGTATAGTCATAGCTCATTCATTGAGATCCTGGAAGGCTTGGCAGCTGAGCTTAAAATATAGATGGCTTTTTGAAGCACTAACCCTTCCTTTTGAAAATACCTTACCTCATAGTTTGTCTTGGTGCAAGAAAAAAAACATGCTAAATGCATTGCCGTCCTTGCTGGCTATCGCTTCTTGTAGAAAGACTATTAAAATTATCCAATAGCTAGGAGCTCTGGTCCTGCCTCACCACTGACTTCTTGGCTGCTTTTTGGTATCATTCTCTGGCTTCACTTCCTCGTCTGTAGAAAGAAAGCATACAGCTCTTTAATAAATTTTAGAGTTTATCAGAAGGCTTATTAAAATACAGATTATTCATCCCCTTTCCCTGAGTTTCTAATCTATTAGGTTTGGGGTGAGGGGTAATTTCTGATGAGTTCCAAGATATAGCTGCGACAGCTGGTTTAGGAGCCACTCTGAGGACCACTGAGCATTTCTACCACTGTCCTTGCAGCTCAGCCTTCTATGGTTTTATACATGTTGCATGGATATTTATTTGTAGGTTAGATCTCTTAATGCAGAGTTTCCCTAAAGATTTCAGGCAGTCTGATAGCTCTAAAATAGATCTTATAAAAGCAAACCAGTCATCAGAAATTCAAGCATCTCTAATTTTGATTAATGGAAACTAGATTGTTTTATTAGCATTCTGAGATTGTATATAAAAATACACTTTGCAGTTTGGAGAGCAGATAAGTCAGTATTAATTTCTGTTCTCAGTATAGCAATTACTGCTTATCCACCTAACCATTACATTTCAGCTGAAATATAAATTTTGGAAAAGATGCAGCACAGACTGCTTAATCACTCCTTGCATGAAATTCTCAATGTGAGAGGTATTCTCCTTGGGTTACTTCAGCATTACACAATGGTGTTTTTCTCAGCTCTGTGGCAGTACAGCTAAGAATAAAGAAGCTTAAAGTTCTATGTGATAAAATGATCCATATTAATTAAAATATTTTCAATGGGGATGAGTCAATTAATGTGTTTTAGCATTGTGGCAATAAACCAAAGCTTGTGATTTTCCAATGCTTCACACAGAATCTAGGTTGGGGTCTAATTCAGGTGATTGGAAATGTTTTAAATTATGATTGAAAACTTCAGAAACTAAGTGCTAATTGTGACTTATTTTCTATTACTTTTATTTTTTTCTATTTTGATATAGGAAAGACAGTTTTCCTTGTGTACATAGTATTCGTTATTGAGAACATATTTAATTTTTAAGCAACAGATTTCCTCACACTGGTAACTAAAAATAAATTCTGGATTCTCTATCAGAATAGGTTGTTCCTTTTCACCAAGAATGTGACTTATAAAGGTCGGGTGCCCTTGGGGGTAAAAAGAAGATGCCATCAACCTAGCAAGATAGAGACAAGAGCTGTAGCCAGTTGACCTCACACCGAGTTCCAGAGCAGCAAGGATCACCAGAACCAGAAACCATCAAGAAACATCTATTTAAGGAAAGACTTAAAACATAACATGAGATACTGGCTAGTGCCCTGCATTAGTAAGAGTGAAAACCGATATATCATTTCTGGAAAGCAGCTTGGCAGAAGTCAGCAAGATCCATAGAAAATTCACTTCCTTTAACTCAGTAATCCCTTTTCTAGGAATCTATTCCTAGGAAATGTCAGAGATGCTGACAAACATTTGTATGCAGTTACTTCAGCACTGTTGTGATACAGAAAACCCAAAAGCACCCAGTGTTACCAATAATAGAGGCAGAGTAAATATATAATAGCTCACTAGAACTTCTTCCAAATTAGTTTGGAAGACTATCCAATGGTATAGGAAAATGTTCTTGCTATAATGTAAAACCATATGATCTCAAATTGGAATGTGTTGGGTCAACTTGGTTAAACTGGAAAGTATGGTGGGTACCAGGTGTCTAGTCCCCATTTAAACTAGAGATGGCTGTGGGGGAATTTGTGTGAGACATAGAAGACAGAAAAATGACAAAGTATCCATCGCTTTCTGAAGGTGTTGATGGCTGAATCTATAGATTCAGAGAGAGAGGTGTGAGGGGCAGGGGATTTAGCTCAGTGATTCTGTCACCTGCCTTGCAAGAGCAAGGTCCCAAGTTCAATCCACAGAACCAAAAAAAAAAAAATGTTTGTCAGATAGAGAGGTGTGTAATGGGCTGTGGCCCTGCTCCCCTGTGTCCAGCACTTCTCATGCTTCTGGCCCTGCCAACCAACAAACAAACACCAGATCCTGTCAACAGATCCATAGAGGATCTCAGTGTAGGGCCATCTTCGAGGAGGCTTTGCCCTGGTCACTCTGTGGCTAGATGTTGTTTCTTCTTGGTCCGGTGTCACATTATCACATATGTAGTAGCTTAAAGCAACATGAATTTATTTTCTTACAGTTCTGGAGGCCAGATGTCCCAAACCAATTTTGCTGGGTGAAAAATCAAAGTGTTGGAAGGGCTGGTATTTCCTGGAGATTCTAGAGGAGAATTCACTACCTGCCTTCCTTGTCACATGACCCATTCTGCCTATCACTATAATTGTTACTCTACAGAGTCAACTGTCATTCTTAAAAGGACAGTTAGGTCAGAATGGAGGTCAGTAGTGGAGTGCTTGCATAGCAAGCACTAGGCCCTGGTTTCCACCCCCGGCACCACAAAAAATAAGGCAGCACACTTGTTATCACTTTGGAACTACTTGGATAATGCCTGATTTCTCAAGATGAATGACAGATTAATGACTCTTCTCTTCCTCCAACATCCCCGTCTTGGGCCTTCACTTCTCTCCTTCCTCAATCGTGCAAGGGCCAATTCTTATCATCAATCCCATAACATAGTATCTCTCCTCTCCCTGTTTGAATATTACTTTGTTAATCTAAAACACTGTAAACAACCAAAGAGAGAGAGTCTCCAAAGAATACCGATTAATTTTGAGAGTAGCAGAGCATTACAACAGGAATATAGATGCCAAAGTAGACTGTGCACTTATTAAAAAAGGGTAAGGTAAGAAGATGTTTTTAAAGATTAAAAATGAGGATTATATCACGTATTTAGAAACAGTAATCCTTGGCCACAATGACTACTAACAAGAGTGACGTCAGTCCAAAGTCGAACAAACAGTTTCTGGACAGACGTCCTTGCAGAGGTACTTTTTGATAAGGTCTTGGCTTTTGTACAAAGTTGTTCTAGCAGAGTCTTTTGTAATAGCTATTATCAGGCAGTCATGCATATGGGCTCTCTTCCTTCATAACCCCCAGATTCACTTACTTCCGTGGTTAGAGTTGACACCAGTGACTCCATTTTGATTCTGGCAACTTTCACAAACTGATAATAATCCCAGGGATATGTAAAATGCATGCTTATAAATGTGCAAAACACTGAAAGAATTGTATCACTCTGCTGGTAATACTAACATCTGGGTAGTAGGGAATTGTGTAGTATAGAGGAAGAGGCTGAAGATATAGGAGAGGGAGAGAAGCTTTGAAAGAGCAAGACAGGAAGCAAAGAGATCCAGAGCATTTGAGAAGACACTGACTTCACCCGGAGAGGAGCCGATGCAATGGAAGGAAGCTGGAAAAGAAGGTGTGAAAGCAGGTGTGTTTGTAGATTCGATGGTAGCAAGCAAAAGGACTTCTTTTTTGTGGGTTCTATTTTCTCTGTGAGTTAGAAGTCAGTTCACGTGGTAAGATGTGGAGGAAGTGTCTGGTCTGAAGTGTGAGGAAAGAGAAGAGCATTTGGAACGGTTCTTGTGAGGAAGAAGGGGCTGGTGGGAGGGTGTGCTGGTGCTCTGCACCGTGCTGAGAGCTGGGGAGCAGCAGCAGTCTGCCTCAGCTTGTCTCAGCACGTTCAGCAGTCTGGGTGCAGGAAGAAAGGCAGAAAGCAGGAAGGTTTTCCAGGTGGGTGAAAAAGCAAGGAAGTTTAAGGTCTCTAATGCAATCCTCCTCCCTGTTTCTCCATGCTTAAGTAAATAAAGCCCACAGAACTGATAGAAAGTGAATCTGGGACTAAACCCAGGTTTCCTGACTGACAAACAGGGTCACTGCCTGGCAGAACGTGAAGTTGCTCAAAGTATGATCTCATCATCATATCAGAATCACTGAGGCAGGGGAGGTGGCTAGAGAATGAGGAGGCCTGATATTAGGATGCAGATTCTTAGGCCCAGACTCAGCTGTCTTGAATCAGAAATACAGGATGAGTGACCCTGGCATTTAACCCGTGTCCTCAGTGGTTCTGAAGAACAGAAAGGTCTAAGAAATGGAGTAGGGCAGAGTCTCATTTCTGACTGGAATAAAAACCAGAATCAGGGCAGGAAAGGAATACACACTGTTCGATGTTGAGAGGCTAAACATGGAAAATTTGGGGGAAGAGGCTGGACATCATGAAGTCAATATTACCAGACAGTGGGTTTATCTTCAAGGAGGAAAGGACTGCTGGTAGCATAGGCCAGCACAGAGAAGATCCAAATAAAACTCCTCTACCCGTCAGCCGCTGCATTACTTTCTTCTGTTATGAAGACTCCCACCTTTGTATGTGCTGTTTTTCTCCACTTCCTGACTTTCTCTGGCTTCCTGCCACTTGTTCTGTAGGCCTCATCCTTGGGAAGAAAATCTTCCTTAATATTTCTATGTTTGTTTGTTTTTTGTTTTATTTTTTAGGTACTGGGGATTGAACCCAGGGGTGCACTGCCACTGAGCTACAGTCACAACCTCTTTATAAACTTTCTTTGAGAGAGGGTCTTGCTAAGTTGCCCAAGTGGGACTTGAATTTATGATTCTCTTGCTTCAGCCTCCCTCCCTACTGGAATTACAGGTGTGTCCCACTATCCCAGGCTTTATATTTATCTCACATTTATAGGTTAAAGAAATTGAATACTAACAGGATGGTTGCTTGACAGAGTACAATATTCACCAGTTTATATTTTAATACAGAATTACAAAATATCTGGAAGAAAGTTCCCATATTATTCTTGTATAATCAACTTTCTAAAATTTGTGCCACATAACAATATTGCTGGGTGAAGTAACTTCTCTGTGTGACCCAATTTCTTCCCCACCAGTTTACCTCATCTGACTCCCTCAGCAGCTCCTAAATTCCTTCGGTCCTGGAAGACTGCTCTTTGATTAAGCACCTCCAATGACTAATATTGTGTTGCCTGTAATCTATATGGTATTGAAAAAGAAGTGATTTAGGGCAACACCTTTGAGCTACCCTACCCCTAAGCCATTTTTAGCTGGCAGACTAACGTATTTCATTGCCCAGCAGTGATGGGCTCCTCCTATCTGAACAATGACAATGGCCTTTACACTTAGTCTTCCAAGAAGGAAATGACTTTTGCTTCACAGGGTAAATGCTCCTCGCAGTGCCACAGAGCTGAGAAGGAAAATTCCACAAAGAAGATATCTGGAGAGAGCTAATAAACAAGACATGCAGCAGACCTTCCCAAAGTTAAGAAACAAAGTCTAAGCCCCTGAAGATAGAAACAAGGGGCCTGCCACAAGGAGAGCATTTTCAGTCATGTCAAAGAAGTCAGCAACACAGACATACTGCTGCAATGGAAGAAGATACTCAGCCTGGACCAGAACTTTCTCTTTGTTACAATGAAGAAGCCAATTTCTTTGGTGAAAAGAAATTAGAGGCTCAAAGCAGACTCACTGTGGAGGCTTATTGCTTGCATGTTACTTTATACATTAGAAAATACGCGGTTCTCATTCGTTCATTCAGTCATTCTCAACAAAGCTTTGTTTTCAAGGAACCTAGACCCAGGGCCTCCACAGATAATAAGAATCAAAATTATATTTTTTGGAATAGGTAAAACCAGGCAATGACCAACCTTTGCATCCTTCCTACCCTAAATTGCTGTCGGACTGTGCCTTATTAGGGTTTAGTTCAAGTTCAGTGAACACCACGCACATATAATTAGTGCCCAGGATTGATAGAATGAAATTCACATGCTATCTGCCAACATTTCGGGTTCTACATCTTAACATTTTATACCTTATACCACTTTGTCCATCACAAGCATAAATCTTATAAATGGATTTCATGTATTCCTAGCCCATTATATTAACAGCTAGATGTAGCTCTAATGCCAAAAGACTGCATTTTCTTCTACCATTAATCTTTCTCTAGCTTGTGAGCTGGAAAAGCCATAATGATGGCAGTTGTCATAATGAACCCAAACAGTAATTGTAATAAAAAAAACAGAGGAAGAAAATTGAAAAAGAAAACGTCTTTCCCACAGCTCCACAGATAAATGACCTTTTTCTCTCTTGATTCCAAATCCACATGGTTGTATTTGTTCTTGTCAAGATCATTAGGTACCAAAAGGCCATTTGGTGGGAATGATATTTAAGTAAAAGTAATATACTGATTTTAAAGAGCATATCTCTTCTTTCTGTAGTTTCCTGTCTAGTCTACACAACTTTAAGAGTTAAGAATGCATTTAAAATACTTAATATAAAGTTTATGTGAATGAGACATGAAAGTGAATAACTTGTCTCAGCCAATTTACTTAAACTGAGATAAGCAATTACTTCTAATAAAGCAATCAAGTGCTTGAATGAGAACAGGTTTAGTGCTAACTTGGTTAGATATTAATTTGGGGATTTAAAAGAGTCTTTCCAAAGCTCTTTTCTTCTCTTAAAAATATGTTTTCAAAGTTATTTGCATTCATTTTGATAAGTTACATCTTTCTGTCATTCTGAAGCAGTTAACATATGAAGAGAATTACTGGAGAACACAGAGAAATTTATAAGACTGCTAAATCATCCTGACACCCTCCAGGTCCTGATAGATTTAGTAATGAGTTCTACAGTGAGAGTCTAGAAAAATGAAGTAATTAAATGCTTGATCTGGACAGAAAAGGGTGGCCTTCTTGGGAAGCAGCAAGAACTCATTTTGGAATGACTGCCCTTAACCACGTAGCCATTTAGCAACAACACTATAAGCAGGCATTACTTAGGCAAAACTGATCTTAATTTCATTTGTTTCTTCTCATACTGCCCAAGTCCTTGTCCCAGTGCTTAACCTCCCTCCAGGTAAGTTAGTGACGAAAAGCCATGATCCTGGCCCAACATTTATGCTTTGTCACAGGATAGTAAAACAGATATTCTTAAAATAGAGAAATTGTTTACCAGTCTTCTTATTTCTCCTAACTTCATTAAAGTGAGTACTTTACATTCAACAAAATTCTTAGGCAAAAACATGAAATCATGGTTTAAGTCCACCATGCTTGATTCTGCTGCAACTTGAAATCACTGAGGGAGCTCTTGAGACAGTCTGAGGCCCAGCCCAAGGCCACCTATGTCAAATATTGCATCTGGGGATGGGTGAGAGCATCTGTTTCTAAAGTTCTCTAAGCGATACCACTTTGAACCCAAGGAGTACCTTCAGAAAAGTAGAATCAAGTTGATGGGGTATGCTTTGGGTTTTCAAAAACACAGCCAGATCAAGAAATCACACAATAACAAATGTTGGCGTGGTTGTGGGGAGAAAGGAACATTTCTCCATTGTTGGTGGGAGTACAGACTGGTTCAACCACTATGGAAGTCAATATAGAAATACCTCAAAGAACTAGGATTAGAGGTTCCATTTGACCCAGCCATCCCTCTGCTGGTCATCTTTCCAAAAGAATTAAAAGAATCATACCACAGTGATATATGCGCACCATGTTTATAGCAGCACAGTTTGTAATAGCTAAAACTTGGAAATAGCCCATCTGCCCATCAGTTGGAAACTGGATAAAGAAGATGTGGTTTTTCTATAAAATGGAACACTACTCAGCCATAAAGAATGAGAAAGTGGATTCATTCATAGGTAAATGGGTATATTTTGAGGATATACTCTTAAGTAAAATAAATAAGTCACACATATGCAAATACCAAATAGTTTCTCTGGTGTGAAAAACTAAAATAGTACTCAAGATCCTAACGGGATAATTAGCAATGTGAAATAGGAAGAAAAAGGATCAAAGGTGTAGGGACAGTGAGAAGGATAGGGAAAGGGGAATAAGGGAAAAGGAAAAAAATATAAGAAAATGTAAAAATGGAATTATAGTGTTTGAAGGTGGGGAGGGAAGGAGGAGGTAAAGGGAGGGCAGGGACAAGGGGAAAAAATGAGAAACAAAACCTGGCTTGTAAAGGTGCAAGATCCCAGTAATGAATGTAACTGTACTGTCTGCCTAGAATGTACCAATAAACTCAATTTAAATAATAAAAAAACACAGCCAGTATCTTTAGTAATTAGGGAAACACAAATCAAAACTATATTGAAAATTCCATCTCATCCCAGTCAGAGTGGCTACATGAAGAACACAAAAACAATAAATGCAAGAGAGGATTGGGGGTGGGGACACTACACTGCTAGTTGGAATGTAATTTAGAGCAGCCACTATGAAAGTCAGTATGGAGGTTCCTTAAAAACCTAAAACTAGAACTACCATGCAGCCCATCTCTATACCCCTCCCTGGAATATGCCCAAAGGAATCAGCATGCTGTAGGGATACCTTCAAATTTGTGTTAATTATGGCACAAATCACAATAGCCAAGATATGGAACCAGCTTTTTCTTTTCAGGAAAAGAAAAATAATATGATGTTTTTTCCAACAGATGGTGTTATCTTCATATGGGGCCATAAAGGACACTGCATATCACAGAAAACCCCACTACAACTGCTGGCCTTTAGAGAAGAAATTGAAAATGCGTGTGCTGCAGTCTGAATGATCAAGGTTACCCAAGCAGCAGTTTGATGTTCTAACAAATTTAGTATTAAAACATATATACAAGTGTGTACACATTTTCGGTAAACTCAGTATATATATATATATGGTGGAGTATTATTCAGCCATAAAAAGAAGAAAATTATGTCATTTGCAGAAAAGTGATGGAATCACAGCTCATTATTGCAAGCAAAATATGCCAGATTCATAAAAGTAAGTATTGCATATTTTCCCCAATTTGTGGAAGCAGAAAAAGATGACATTAAAGATAGACTATTATGAGACAAGAGCAAGGGTTAAGGGGAAGGAGAGAAGGATACAAGAAGGAGGGAAGAGATACAAGGGAGACTGTGTATGATCATTATCATATACATGTATAAAAACATAATTCCAACACTTGGGAGGATCACTGTGAGTCTGAGGTCAGCATAGTCTACATAAGGAGACTCTGTCTCCAAAAAAAAAAAAAAAAACAACAACATCGAAACCCAATATTTTACAAAATTAATAGGCAATAATAAAACTATATTTTTAAAAGGACAGTTATTTCTGTGACCTGACTAGGTCCAGCACTGGGACTAAGGACAGGAGTCTCTGGTAACCTGTGGCATAGAAAAACATGGATGATTTATACCTGAGGAAATTATCTATGGCAAGACTTTCAGTTTCATTAAAAAGACCTCCAAATTCATGCACAATGCTAGCTCTAGGGCCCCCGGAGACCTAATAACACAGGAAGAATCAAATTAAAAAATAAAGCATTGCTATATCCCTGAGGCTCCCACTACTCTTTCCTCAAGTCAGTTTCTCTGCAGAGAGACCTATAGAGACCTCACTGACTGACTTCAAAAGATATTCTATGCAAAGCACACAAGAACCTCATGGGAAAATTAAGCCAACTTCTTCTTTAAAAGGAAAAACTCCTCCTCAACTTGATATTTCACCGCTATTTCACCTGTGGCTGTTCTCCTGCCCAGTGTGACTTTACCAACATCACTGGACCTTGGGTTACGTGACAGGTGATGACGCAGAGGATCAGGAGCAGAGCAGCTGCAAGTGACATCACAGAGGGTCTCCAACGTGGCATTTTTCTTCTGGTACTAGGGAGTGAGCCTAGGGCTTTCATACTGAGCTAAACCCTAGCATTCAATTTTTTATTTTCAGACAGGGTCTCACTAAGTAAGTTGCCCAGGCTGGGCTCGAACTTGTGATCTTCCTGCCTCGGCCTCTTAGAGTGCTGGGATTACAGCTGTGTGCCACTACGCCTGGCTTCCTTGATAGCCTTTTCAAAGACACGGACCTCATATCTTTGCTTTGAAATTCTCTGCCATCATTTTTGGGACAAAAGATTAGGTTAAAGAGGAAAGAGAAAGGAGGGAGGAGGAGGTAGGGGAGTGGCAAAGCCTTGTCTTACTTACGCTACTTAATGGTACCAGGTGTTTATTCTGAATTTTCTATTAGCTAAAACTTTTGGGTAAGATTTTCTTTGTAATAAACACATTTAGGCTTAGCGGGTAAATCTGACTAGCTTTTCTAAGAGACATTTTTTGCAATCTTGATTTCTAAAAATATGCATCCACTTAAAATATCCAGTAACTTTGACTCAGAAATTCCACTTCTAAAAACACGTACTAAATAAATATGCAAATATTTACCTAAAGCCAAGATTAGTGTCTCAGTCACTCCCCCATCGCTAGGACCAAATGCACAGCAACCCACAACTTTTTTCAGGTTTTTAGTCCATGGTCAGCTGGCTATAAAACACAGACAGGATGGCACAGGGGCATGGTGAAGGAAAAGGTACTCAGCCCATGGTAGCCAGAGAGCAGAGAGAGAAAGGAGGAGCTAGGGACTAGAATATAACCTTCCAGGTCATGTCCCAGGTGACCCAACTCCAAAGAGGCCCTACCTCCTAAGAGAACATTTAGCTAATGAAGTCATCAATGGATGAATCTACCGAAGAGTATAGCACCCCATAAAGCAATCACATGAGAATTTGTGGGGACATTTTAGATATAAACCGTAAAAATTATCTGTAAGGATATTCATTGCCTCTATATACTGACTTAACTGTAAACATTTACCTTTCGTGGTCCTTTTGGCTTTGAGGAAGAGCCAATAGTCCCATGGCGCCAGATCTGCTAAGTTAATGTGGATGAGGACACACCAAGATACTTATACAAGCTTGCCTTTGCAGTGGATGGCACTGGGCAGCAACAAGTGCCATATTTTCGATCACACATTATAAAGGCACTCACAGGAGAGCATTTTCAGAGGTACTCCAGAAAGTATCAAGAACAATGAACAGGGCAAGTGTGTTGCAAAGTGAGAGAGACTGTTTTGAGTGGGACTAATGGAAACGTGTCTTTTACTGGAATAACACTTTTAAAATTTAAATGTTCATCATGTGTTTTGATCACCCTTGAACTGTGACACACTGTGACCATGAGGATTCTTTAGTGGTACCTCAGGGGCCTCTGTGTGCAGGGTGGGAAGAGCCAAAGCCTGAGGGAGCCAACTGCGTGGGACCCTGGGTCTCACATTCCTGCTTCAACCTCAAGAAGTTCAAGTTTTAAAGTTTTTATGTAAGGTGCTTCTCTTCAGAAAATTAATTCTGCTGCCACAACAGGAAATCACAAAGTAGAAAAGAGCAGACTATAATCTAGTACTTCCGTTTGATCTTGTGTATACAGTGAAGAGAGCACACAGAAATATATGTAGCAGCGAGCAGCTTATTCTTTTCTACATAATTCGTGACATTTTAGGGGTTTCAGCCCCCAATCAAGTCAATATTTAACTACCAATTCTTCATCTTAAGATTCACTTTCATGTAAGAGTGTTCAAACTATTTGTTGTTCTCCCCTTTGCAAAAGTGGAGAGATCACAGGGTGAATCCCTGCAAAATTGAGGACCAGTTGCAGATTCCATAGCTAGTTACCTCTCCGTGTCAAGTTCCAGGGTTTTTCAAGCACTACCACGGAGCCCTTCAAGTTTTTCAAAGCATGGATACATCAGTGGATGGAAGGATAAAACACATTTCCATAGTAAAAACATAAAGTTCTTACACATTCTGTGCTCATTGAAATTATAAAGGGAAAAGAGGTTAGTGAGAAATTAATAATCAGGAACAGATGGCCAAGTAAGTGGAATCTGGCAGGCAGGGAAAGGCGTGGCCCTCAGGAGAAGCAGAGGGTGGCAGAGATCAGGTGCCTTGTTAGCAGGTGTGCACTCTCTCCTTCCCAGTGTAAGTGACAGTAGTGTGGTGCTGACGACAGTGGTGATCTTTTCTGAAACACTGACACTGGGAGATTGCGGTCCATCCAGGCACTTTGTGCGTTCTATCCCCCCACCCCCACCCCCACCCCCTGTGCCGGGGATTGAACTCTGGTCCTTGCGCTTGCAAAGCAGGAGCTGGAACCACTGAGCTAAAACCCCAGCCCCTTGTGTGTATTATCTCTTGATCCTCACAGCACCCTTGTGAGTGGAATTATTACCCCATTTTTCTGAAGAGAAACCTGAGGATCAGAGAGCACACTGTGTCAATGTCAGGATTTGAAAGACTTCATTAATTTTATTATAAGTATTCTCAAACTAAGATGCAAATCCAACAATTTGACTTTCCCGAAGGTCAAAAACATTTTGCTTTGTTAGTTAACACTGAAAAGCGTAAGGACAAAAGGCTTCCAGTGTCAACAAATGTAGGTTCAAATTCTGGCTCTGCTGTTTTCTCTCTACAGTACCTCAGTTTCGTCATCTATAAAGGAGACTAATGACGCTTGCCCTGCCAAGTGCTGTAAGATTTTCATATGTAGGACCTTGCACGCCACAAATGGGTACAGAATAATTGAAAGCTGACGCTGTTATTAAAGCAAGAAAATGAAACAAGTGAAAATATTTAACTGACCAGCATTTTAAATTATTTTACTATTTAAAAAAACACTTAAGTAAATAGACCTGGAAATAAGTATGCTTTTATAATGATTGCATAAGTTATTGTTTAAACCAGAAGACTCTAGTGGGGAAAAGGGTCCTAATAATAATGGTTCTAGCTGGCAGTGGTGGCACATGCCTATAATCCCAGCACTCTGGAAGACTGAGACAGGAGGATGACAAGTTCAAGACCAACTAGGCAATTTATATTCCTGTCTCAAAAATAAAAGAAATTATTCTGAGATAACAGGTGTAAACAGATTCTGGCCAGACAAACAAAAACATCCATCTACTGGTAAGGAACCGTTCTTAAGCCGTGGCTATGGAACCGGTCCTGGGCCTTCACCTGGCCTATCAGATCCTACTGTGGATTGCCACTAGGCCAAGGAGAAAAAAGCATCAAAGAGCAAATTCCAAGGTTGGGCATGTAGCTCAGTGGTAGAGTGCTTGCCTATCATGCATGATGCCCGGGTTTGATCCTCTGTACCACAAAACCAAAACTAAACAAAACAAAAAGTAAATTCCCCAGGCCATATAGTTGCAATCCTCTGGAGATTCTGGATTTATACTGGCTTTTATTTAAGTGAATTATATTTCTTAAAAATTACTGGGAAAACGAATCCTCATCTAAAATATATGCTGCAATAGCACATGTTATCAATTTATCCCTCCTTTCCTCAGAGGTCTTTGAAAGGTAGACTATACAAGCTGGCAGATAGAAATTTAAAGTTGAAATATATCTTTCTCAAGAGACTCTGCTGCCCTGGTAGCTGTGATTATCTGGCTTCTGCAGTGCATTTCCTGAGAGTTAAGGACTCCTTGCACTGGCATGATAGTTGGCTCACATGCAGTACTTCTCATTCACAGAATAATAGGATATCAGACTTTGCAGGCGTCCTGTAGTCCAACCCTTCATTTCAGGCCCTGAGAGCTCAAGAGATGATTTAGCTAAGGCCACACACAAGCTAACTGCAGAAGAATAACCTGAACCCAGGACTGCGCTCTCGGCGCATTGTTCTTTCCATTATTTTACAGCCATTTCCCCGAAAAATAGTTCTGCCAGCTCAACGTGCAATATAGTAATACCAAAAATAACTCATAATTTCAGGCTTGTCAAAGTTATTAGTAGGAATTGACTATGCTCCCATTACAGTCTATAGTGTCCTTATAATTAGACATATTTTTTTAGTTCTCTTTGGGAGAAAATTAAAATTAGATTTATGTTGACACAAAATTTTCTACATTGGCCAGGTAATAAAGAGGCTAAACAATCCATGTGCAGGAAGGGCGAGATGATAAACATAGTCTTCAAATTTGGGATTTTTTTCCCCCATTGATATAAATGAGAATTTTTTTAAAATATCAGATATCACAAGCAAGGATGAAAAGAATGAAAAAAACCTGAAAGCTATAATCTGATATTTTGGGTACATAAATAAGAAGCAACTCAAATGCATTGGTTTCTATTGTTTAAATTTTGTTTTCCTGCACTTTGTATCCAGTATGGTAGTTTCAGATTAATCAGAAGATTGAAGTAAAAAGGCAACCAGATGAATGCTGCTTAGTGGGACACTGGTACTGCTTAAGGACACATTTTAAAAACAAAAGTACTCTTTCTTTAGTGTACTTTCCTTCCCAAATGGGACAATCAGAAGAGATGGCTTAAGCAGGGAAGGAGCAGATAAGAATAGCAGCAAGTAATAGATTTATGTGCAAGATACTTGGTACCTAAATATTTTTAGCTAAATTCTTTTGACTCTTCTTATTTCAGATTTAAAAGACTCATTAAGCCAGGCAATTAGGTACGCATAAATAAATGCATAAAAATCCATCCAACTTGGAAAAGAAAATAGAATTATGTTTGTTGGAAGATGACATGATCTTATATTTTGTTTGTTTTTGCTTTTGGTACTGGAGATCGAACTTGGGTCCTTGTGCTTGTGAGGCAGGCGGTGGCACCACTGAGCTAAATCCCCAGCATGATCTTGTATTTTGCAAATCCTCTAGAATCCATTAAAAAAAAAAACAACTAGAAGTTTAAAAATGTTCAGTAAAGTTTCAGGATACAAAATCAATACTGAAAAATCAATTGCATTTCTAAATACTAGCAACAAACTATTAAAAGTAAGTACAGTTTTGTTACTATCAAAAGAATTAAATATTTAATAATAAATTTTACAAAAGAAATATAAGACATAGACACAAAACAAGGTTGACAGAAGCTAAACAAAACCTGAATAGATGGAAAGATATCCCATCTTCATGAATCTAAAGATGAGGTATTATTAAGATGGCACACTAATCAAACTGATCTATAAATTTAACTTAATCCCTATCAAAATCCCCACTAACCTTTTTGTAACCACCCATATGGAAATACAAGGAATCTAAACATAGCCAAATCCACCTTTAAAAAATAGAGCAGGAGTACTTAGAGTTCCCCAAGTTAAAACTTATGACAAAGCTGCAATATTTAAGAAAGTATGGTACTGACATAATCGTAGATAGATGGTTCAATAAAATGGGTGTGGAAGTGGCTTCATGGTCAGTACTGATGGTATCAGACAGTGAAATGAGAAAAGAAGAATCTTTCATCACGTGACACTGGGATATCTGGTTATTCACATACGAGAATTGAATTGTGTCTTTACAACATACCATATGGAAAAAAACTCAAAATAGATCATAGGCATAAATGGAAGTGCTAAAATTATAAAATCCAGACAAAATGAGGAGGAAAATCATTGTGATCTTGGGTTAGGCAATGATGTCTCAGATATGACACCAAAGCACGAGCAACAAAAGAGGGAAAAAAGAGGTGAAATGGAACTTCATCAAAATTAAAAACCTGTGCTTTTTTTTTAACCAAAAAGGAAACCCACAGAATTGGGGCAAATATCAGAAATATACTCAGATATAAGTAAGAGTAAAATAACTCAATTAAAATTGGTCAAAGAACTATTCCAACATATTCTCAAGTAAGATATTCAAATGATCTATAATCACTGAAAACTGCTTAATATCATTAGCCATTTCCAAATCATAAGTTAAAACTACAGCAAAGAAGAAAAAAATGATGAGTCACTGTCTAATGCATTGGAGCTTCTGTTCAGGCCATGGGAGCTCTGAAAGTGGAGTGCGGTGACAGTTGCACAGCGTGAAGAATGTACTTAAAGCTACCAAACTGTACATTGAAATGATAAATTTTATGTTATGTCTGTTTTGTCACAATGACTTAGTTTGGGCTGCTATAACAAGAATACCATCGACTGAGCGACTTAAACATTTATCTCTCACAGTGGTGGAGGCTGTGGGAGGTCTGCGATCAGAGGACAACTGTGATCAGGTTCTGGTGAGGACCCTATTCCTAATTTGCTCACATGGCAAGAGCTGGGGAGACACAAATATCCAGCCTTTTAACAAGACAAACATTTAAAACAACAATTAAATGTTACCTAATACTAACTAGATGGCTATAATCAAAGTAAAATATAAATGTCAATGAGTATGTGGAGAAATTGGAACTTTCATACACTACTGGTAGGAAAGAAACATGGCACAAGACACTTTAGAAAATAGTCTCACAGTTTCTCAAACAACTAAAGAGAGTTGACATAAGAACCAACAATCTCACCCCTTGTATATACCACAAGAGCTGAAAACACAAAACCCTGTGCATGGATATTCATGGCAGCATTATTCATAACATCCAAAAAGTGTAAACAATTCAGATGTCCTGTAACTGATGAATGGGTGAACTAAATGTGGTATGTCTACACAATGGAATACTATTTGGCAAAAAAAAGGAATGCAGTACTGGTACATGCTACCACATGCATGAGCCTTGAAAACATTATGCTAAGTGAGAGAATCCAGTCACAAAGGACCACATTTTGTGTCATTTCATTTATACAAAATGTCCAGAATAGACAAATCCATGGAGACAAAAAGTGATTAGTGGTTTCTGGGGAATAAGAGAGGACAGGGACAGAAAATGAGAACTGACAGGCACAGAGCTTCTTACTGGGGCATGAAAATGTTCTGAAATTAGATAGTGGTGACGGTAGCACGACCTTGTGAATATGTAAATTATACCTCAATAAAGCTGTTATTTTATTTTAGAGAATCATCAGGTGGAATGCTGAGCAGGCATGACACTTCTAAGAGTTTAACACTCTATAATTATAACCCTGCTAAAATGCATTGAAAGCAAATATTTTAGGTTTGGACAAAAACACACACTTGACATATACCTTTCTCTACCTGAGGCTAGCATTCGTCATTTCCAAGTGATTCATTCCCCACTGCTGTGAGCTCTTATGTAAGAAGAACCAATTGAAAGAAGCACAACATGTGTCTGTGGGTTACCTGGTAAAATGTCAAGAAAACAGCAGTGATCGCCCATGTGAATCATTGCTCACTCATCCTTGTCTTTGACCATCGTGGTGAGCCTCATGCTTGGGAAAATGAAGCCAGGTATGATGCAGATATGTAAAGCACAATTTGGCTGGAGAGAAGCAGGGCACAACTGTTCTTGGAGTAAAATATAGACACTCAGCATCCCCAGAGCCAGCTCCTGAGAGCCACAGTAATGGTGCTCTCCTGCAGAAACCCAGTTTTCCAGAGATCCCAATGGTGGGCATCTTGGAGCTCATCAAAAGCCTCCACAAGCCGGGTGTGGTGGCGCACACCTGTAATCCCAGCACTCGGGAGGCTGAGGTAGGAGGATCGCTGTGAGTTTGAGAGCAGCCTCGGCTACATAGTGAGTTTCAGGTCAGTAGTCTTAACTACATAGTGAGACCCTGTCTCAAAAAAAAAAAAATCCTCCACAGAACCCCAAATGTAGGTGCAAAAGTCAATAACACATAGCTTGTTACAAAACAAAGTAATGAGTGATATTAAGCCTTTGAGCCACTTTGATAGAAACTGTGATGTCTTTAAGTATTAAACACCACCTGAGGCACTTTTTGATCATTAATGTCTAAATAAATAGTCCCTAAAATAGTTTTTGGTGGTAGGAAAAAGTAATACAATATATTGGTTGGGTTCAAGGGTCCAAAACACCCTAGAATCCATTTTTCCTATAAATTTGGGCAAATTGCTTAATCCCTCTAAGCCTAGGTTTCTCCGTCTATAATGTGTCTAATAGCATTGACCTCACTGGATTTTGAGGGAATAAAAGGATAGATAGTGCAGAATTATGGCTGCCCATGGCGCCGTGCCTCTCTCTCACTTGAGCAAGAGATGTGATAGTTGAGGGAGGTGCCTCCCTCAGGGTCCTTTATTTAAAAGGGTACAACAGTACAAATGAAAAGTTAGGTAAAATTACAGATTTTCAAAAGCTAGTAAACATCAGCAACAGCACAAACTTTACAAGAGCACATATTACTAATATTGTTTTATTGCTGTTATGAGAGAGTTAACTAGTTGAACCACATTTGTACTTCACCTTCCACATTTTTAGCCTCCTACTCATTATAGCATCATTTTTTTGTAGAGAGATTGGGATGACAGTTTGGTCTTTCCCCTGGCACGGTTAAGGGAAAAAAATGTTGGGGTATTGAACTCAGGGTCTTCATACTGAGCTGCATTCCCAGCCTGCTTCTATATTTTCTCTTCAGGACAGGGCCTATTTTCACCAAGTCTCTGAGTGTGGGCTTGAATTTGGGATCTTTCTGCCTCAGCCTCCCAGACAGAGTGCTTGGAATTAGAGGCTTGTGCAACCATGCTGGGATGGTTTTTTTGTTTTGTTTTGTTTTGAATGGTTTTAGAAATTTAGAAATTTCTTTTGACTACTTTGTTATCAGTTGCACCTCACAGGAAACTTCTGCTTAGACCCTGAGGAAGTCCTAGGAGGCCTGGACTGAGGGAAGAAATATAAGGTGGCCCCTGAGCCTGAGTCATAGTGGGGAGCCTGTAGTTCAGATCTCCTGAGGGTCAAAGGCAGGATTAGCTGCTTATGGAGGTTAGGAGGGGCAGCTCCTCACTGAGTTCTGGAAGGGTGGACAGGCCCGCAGCTCCAGGCCTACCCCTCAGGGTGTGACCTGTTCCTGGCCTCAAGCTCCTATTGAGAGTGCTACTTCCTCCCTGAGTCCTGGAAAACAGGCCCAGCCTTGGAAGGGGCACCTGCAAATGAGAGGCCCCAAAACACAAGCTTCCTAGCACCAATTGAAGGGTTCTCTGTGCAGAGCACTTGTGTTCTAAATAAAAGGGGAAGAGTAAGTTATCCCACAGTGCTGGGCAAAGGTTGAGAAGTTTGAATCTGATTCTGAGGTCCATGGGAAGCCTCTGAAGAGGTTCAGTAAGTTGTACTAGGTCAGCACGTGGTTAAGATTAAAACCCCAAAGGTCTGTTTTGGAAAAATCATGACAGGTCAGATTTGGTGGTGGAGAGAGACAAAAAAGTGATGGAAAGAGAAGAAACTAAGGTGCATTCCAGTGACATAAGATGAACCAATAATATTTTCCCCTTCTCTTTATTCTTATAGCGAATAACTTCTATTGTTCTCTAGGTGCTTCACAGGTGAACATATTATCTCACCAATCAGACTATAAACTATTTAGGTCTTATTTACCCATCTGTTTTATAGTCAGTCAACAATTACAGGTATCTACCCTGAGCCAAGCCCTGGAACTGGGTTGGGAAACAGGAACTGAAAGATGGCGACCAAATGCCTTCCCTAAGATGTACAGTCTGGTGGGACTGATAAAAGATGTTGATGTGATGTCTCAGCATAGTCATCATGTTAGAAATGCTGTGAGCAGGGAGCACAGATGTGAGAGCTCAAGTAGACCCAAGTGAGGAGATCGTGAAAGAATTCAACAGTAGTGATAGTGAGCTAGGGATTATCATATCTGTGGGAGTTCGTTAGATGAATAAATTGTAGAATGACCTTGTTGCCAGCAGAAATTACATGAGCAGAGGCCAGAGATGTAGGGTGTCTAGGGTAAAGGACAAGAGTGAGACTGAGCAATGCAAGAGACAAGACTTAGGAAGAGCGGCCACTTGGTGGGGCGTGGTAGGAGATGAATAACTCATTCTGAGAGTTACCATTAGTGATTGCCTTGTAGTACTTAACCTGGCTGGCTGGGAATAGCTGATATATGGGAATGATTCAACACTCAGGTTGCACAGAAGGAAGACACGGCTGCCCACGGTATTTTGGGACTCCTTTTACGCACGTCTTTCCAAAGTGACACACTGTTCTTCCCATCAACAGGTAGAGTCTATTTCTTCATCACTTTGGAGTCTGGGTTTGGCATGTAACTGGCATTGTTAGCATCTAGGTCATTAACACAAGTGATGCAAGCAGATGCTTAAAAACTGATTGTGAATTGGAATTTCTCATTTCTTTCTGCTTTCTGGAAAACTCTTCTAGTAGCCTTTGAGGATAAAAGACTCCTCAGTGGAGGCTTTATCCTAGCCATTCCTAAACCTTCCAGATATATGAGTGACACCAATTTAGATCACCTGGCCTCAGCTATTCTGGCCTGGATTTTTAAAAAATGCCCTTAAAACTTATAAAATAGTGAAAAATAATGTTTGCTTGCCCTACACCTCAAAATTTTGGGGTGGCTTGCTCTACAGTAAAAGCTCACAGATATACTGGCCCTATTTATCCTCTTCATATCATGATCAGGATCATGAACATCAAGTAACAGTTATTTACTTGGATTCTTTCCCAAGATTTTAGGAGGGTAAATTAGTGTGTGCTCATAGTTAGAAAAAAATAATCTTCCAGACCTGTATGCCAAACTTCTTGCAACTCAACACTGGGATTTCAATGCCCTTATAATTTGTGAGTAGGTATAAGGACTTCCCTGTACCACTTATCAGCTTGTTTCTCTAACCATACCTTTTCATGAAAAGAACTGTATTTAGGTTCAGTTATGTAATAGCAGCAAAGAGGCCTCGAGTTCTAACTATGGGAAGGATTCAGGCTTGTTCTTTTCTCTCTCATCTTTATTCAGCAACTCTGGGGGAATCAAAACAGACTCATTTTTCCACATTAAAGGGAAACACTCTGGGTTGTTGTGAGTTCATAAGTCTTTATAGTACCAGATGTTCTACAGAGGATGATCCCAACTAAGAACAGCTTAAATTTTTGCTTTGTTTTCTATCCTGCTAAATTCATCTGTTATTTTCATTATTATCTAATCTGAAAAGCTGGGATGGTGTTGAAAGGGATTTCATAACATACAATTCTCCTGGAGGGAAAGGTCAGGAATGCTAGTAGATATAAAATAAAATGTGAGACATGCCCTTGTCTGTCTGTTCCATTCCCTCCTTCACCACTGCAGAGGAATGAACAAAGATAAAAATGAAACATGGTAATTTCCACAATAAAACTGACAAGTTTAAAAATAAAAATATATCTCTTAAATTTTTTCACTTAAGTGCTGAGGGTAAAGACAGTGAAGACTACAGAAGGGACCTAATCTGTATACCTAATCTGTATACTCAGGGTTCTGAGGCTCTAAGGAAAATCACCAAGAATCTGGTCTGCATGACAGCAAATGACAACATGGGCCTGGGGCCTCAAAGCCCAGGCCTAGACATGACTATTAAGGCTCTGCCCCAGAGAGAGGACATGGAGGTGGAAGGGCCAGTATTTACTCTCCAAGGATGTTGCTCTCAAGCTTACTCAGTAAAAAGGCCATTCATATCTCAAATTTAACTCAACCATCACCTAACCACTAAAAAAAAAGACTTCTAAAAGACTTCCTAACCGCTACACTCTATAAATGAATTTGGAGTTAATTTGTGCTTCTATTTTTGCACACAGCAGCCAGCACTATCATGTACTTCCTAAACTGTCTGCTTCATCCAATAAATGGAGAATGGCTTCAGACTGCAAGGGATGGAAAGGGAGGAGGCTGTGTCCCATTTATCTATCAGGTGGGCTGTTAAATAAGGATCTATAATAAATATTTTTTAATTAAAGAATTAAATGACATATCAGTTAATGGAAAATGCTATTTTTGAATGAGAAAGAACAAGGCTACTCAAATATCCTTGATACAGACATTAAGGAATTTGTTTCTAGTTTCTCAACAGATGGAATAAAAGAAGGCACCCAATAATCTAAGTCCTTGCTATTCAAAGTGTGGTCCATAAGCTGGCAGCTTCTGCATGAACTGGAAGCTCATTGTAAATGCAGAATTCAAGGTGTTATTCAAGACCTACAGAATCAGAATCTTGGTTTTAACTTGATTCCCAGATGATTCATGCGTAACATTAAAGATTGGTAATCACTGATCTAAGACAGTGGCTTCCGTGGTTGGCTGTACACTTGAGTCATCAAAAACATTTTATAATCTATTTATGTCTAGGTTCTTCCTTTGGAAATACTAAGTAGAGTGAACCAGGACTTCTCTCTGGCCAAGACAGAGTAACAAAGATTTAATTTATCTTCTGCCCTTAAAATTAGGAACAAGTATAGACAATACATAAAACAATAAATTTCAGATTGTTTTCTTATCTTTCACTGAGTGACAACTAACTCTGAAAAACTCAGTACATTTATTATCTTGCAATTTTTGTGGTTCTGAGATCCAGGCATGGTTTAACTGGGTCCAGTAGGTCCTGAGACTGATTCAAAATGCTTTCAATGCTGTGGCTTCATCTGAGTGTTCAACAAGGAAACTTTTCCCACACATGGTGAGATACAATGAGGGCAGCTGGGCATGGGGAACCTTGGTTACTCACTAGCTCTTGGTCACAGTTCCTTCCATGTAGAGCTCCAAAACATGGCAGCTTGTTCACCAAGTCCAGAGCAAGAGAGAATCTGCTAGCAAACTGGAAGTCATAGTCTTCTTCAATCTATTCACAGAAATGATACCTCTCACACCTGTCATACCCTATCAAGTATGGATTCCAGAAGGCAGGTGCTAAGGTTTGGCTATTTATTGTCCCCCAAAGGCTAATCTGGTAAGACCTTGGTCTTCTGTGGCAATGGGGGGAGGTAAACTTTCAAAAGATGATGCCTAGTGAGAGGTCCTCAAGCCACTAAGGGGATGCCCTTAGAAGGAACAGATATAAAAATCCCCGGTACAAGAGAAGCGGTGGATGTACCCTCCAAATGAGGACTACCTTATATTTCAACTTATGCCAAAAAAAAAAAATCAAGAAAGGAAATCAAAGACAGTTTGGAAAGGAAGAATAAGAACCACAATACAGAGTAGGAAGAAATAAAAGGCATATATATTAGGAAGAAGTAAAACAGATGTGGAAAATTCTAAAGAATCTTAAAAAAGCTACTTCTAAAAATAAAAGACTATAACAAGGTTATAGAATGAAAACAATGTACAAAAACCAATTAAACTATATAGTAGCACAGTCTTATAATTAATCCTTGCTACTCAGGAGGCTGAGATAAGAGGATCACATTTGAGGCCAAAAAACTTTTAAAAATTAAATTAAATAAAAAGGGCTGAAGACATACCTCAGTGCAAGGCCCTGGCTTTAATCCCCAGAACTTCAGTTAATTAATTGACTAGTTAATTGATTCATTTAAAAAAATAAAATAAAATAATTTGTACTTCTTTGTGATTCTATATCCTATTAGGAATAAATGAAAATTAAATTTAAAAAACCAATATAATTTACAATACCACTAAAAATAAAAAATATAGATATAAATTTGACAAAATGTGTATTGTATTTGTACACTAAAAACTATAAAATAGTTCAGAAAGTAATTATAGAATATGTAAAATGGAGAGATATACCATGTTCATGCATTATAATATTCCATTTTCTTCCCAAATTGTTTATAGATTCAATGCAATTCCAAACAAAATCTCAGCAGTATTGTAAAACACTCACAAACTTTTTCTAAAATTTATAAGAAAATGCAAATGACCTGGAAAAGATAAAACATTTTGTAATAAATCCAAGTTGGAGGGCTTAACTGAGTTTAACACTTACTATAAAGCCATGATAATCAAGCATATTTATGTAAGAATAAGCATTTAAATCAATGGACCAGAACAGAGTCTATAAACACACTCACTCATATATGGCCAACTAATTTTCAATAAAAGCACCAGAGTAATTCAGTGGTGAAATAAGTACCTGGAACAATTGAATGCTCATAATCAAAGAAATGAACCTTTACCCTTACCTCACATTACCCATAAAAGTGAACTCACAGTGAATCATAGCACCACCTTCATGTAAGAGCTAAAACAAAATCTCTCAAAGAAAACATAGGATAAAATACTTATAACCTTAGATTAGGAAAACATTTCTTTAAACACAGAATAAACAATTCATAAAAGAAAAAACATGGAAGGCTGGACTTCATTAAAATTAAAACATGTTCTTTAAAAGGTGCAGTTAAGCAAATGAAAAGGTAGCCATAGATTTGGAGAGTACTGTTGCTGTACATGCATCTGCTAAATGCCTCATATCCAGGTTACAGAGAACTATTACAACTCAATATCAGGAAGACAAATACTAACACTTTATTTCCATTTTTTCATTTTCTCATATTTTTTTCTTCTTTGTAAATGGGGAGGGGAGGAGGGGATGAAGGGAGGGCAGGCACAAGGGAAAAAAATGAGAACCAAGACCTATCATGTAAAGGTACAAGATCCCAATAATGAATGTAGCTGTACTGTATACCTAGAATGTACCAATAAGCTCAATAAAAAGAAAAAAAAAGAAGATAAATACTAGAAGTTTTTAAAGAGGAGAGTAACTCTGGCTTCTATTCAGATTATAAAAATCTTTTGCCTTAAAGAATGGGTAAAATATTCAAATGCAAACTCCACCTAAATGGAAGTACAAACAGTACAAGAAAAAGGACATGAAAAGATGCCCAATCTCATCAGTCATTAGAGAGACGCAGATCACAGTGAGCTACCACTGCATGCTCATAAGAAAGGCTGGGCTGTAAAAGCCTGCCAGGTGTCAGCGAGGCTATGGGTCAACAGGAACTCACACTGCATTGATGACCAGAACACAGAGTAGTATAATCACTTTGGAAACAAGTGTGGCGATTGTGTGTAAAGTTAAACATATATTTGCCACATGACCCTGCAGTTACCCTTAGGTATTTGTTGAAAAGGAAAATATATATTCACATAAAGATTTGTACTCATCCTCATAGCAGCACTATTCAACCCCAAATCCATCAGTAGATTTATGGACAAGTAAAGTGTCACATATCCATATAGTAGAATACTACTCAACAATAAAAAGAATGAACTAGCAATACATGTAACATGAGTGAAACTCAAAAGAATTCTGTTAAATAAAAAACAAACACTAAAGACCATATTTGATAGGGTTTTATTTACATTAAATTTTAGCAAATGCAAAGCTATAGTGACTAAAAGTAGAGCAGTGTTCACTAGAGGGCTAGAGTAGGGGAAGTAGAGGGATCACAAAAGGACACAAAACAACTTTTTTGGGTTGTTGAAACTGTATTATAAGTACAAAGTTAAATGACTGTATACTTTTGTTATTATATATGTTATACCTTGTTTGTTGATAAAATGAATTTAAGTACCCTGGGGTATAGCACAGTTACTGGGATTTTAGGATCTTCCCCTGAGGATTCCAACAGGCAGTGGTGATAAAATCCCATGGAACCCCATCTCTGATTATCCTAGCTCTTGTATAAGCCTGTCTTTGAGCATGGGCTGGACCTAGTGACTTGCTTCTAACAAAGAGAAACCAGAAAAAACGGCGGGTGACACATATGTAATTACATATACAGAACACCGTACCTGGCTTCCAACTGGCACTGCTGTGTCTCGCTGACTTGATCTTGCCCTGTTGCTTGCCAGCTCATGAAGCAAATTGCCAGGTGGTAAGATCCTCATTAGAGAGGCCATGTGTTAAAGGACTACGGGAGCCACCAGCCTAAGGGTTGGGAGAAACTGAGACCTTAGACCAACAACTCATGGGAAACTAAGTTCTGCTAGCAATCACAGGGGTGGGTGTCCTTCCCAAAGAGTTTTAATTGATTAGAACCTTATGAGAGACCCCAAACAAGAGGATCTAGCTGCTGTTAAATCCTTGAACCAAAAATCTGGGAGGTAAAAAATGGTGTTTAAAGCTACTAAGTTTCAGGAAAATTTGATGTGTAGCAATAGATAACTAATAGCAGCCAAGGTGGATAACTGCTGACATAAGTGTAACTTGGGAGAAGAGAACTTCATCCAGTTCTATCATAACAAAGAGAATGACTCTTAAAAAATGATAACCGCTGTCAAAGTACTTGAAGCCACAAAGAATCCACTGGAAGAAAGGACGAAGCAGAGCCCCAGTCCTCAGAAACTCAGCAACTAGGTGAGGATTAGGAAAAAGGACACTGCTATTGTTATGTGCAACTTGATTTTTCCTAGGGCAGTAGGTTTCTTGCCATTAAAAGATTAATTGTTATTTTTATCATATATCCATAGGAGCTGTCTATGCACATTGAGGCCATACCCTTAAGTGAAATAAATAGGACACACATGTGTAAATATTGAATAGTTTCTTTAGTGTGAAAAACTAAAAGTGTAAATATGGATCAAAATGTATAATTGATAGTGTGAAGTAGGAAGGAAAGGTCTAAAGTAGAAGGGGAAGTGGGAGGGCTAGGGGAAAGGAAAGAAGGGGAAAGAAAAAATATGAGAAAATAGAAAGAATGGAAACAAAGTCTTTGTAGATAGGGAGGGGTAGAGGGTTTGAAGGGAGGGCAGGGGAATTGGGAAAAAATAAAAACCAAAATGGATTATGTAAAGGTGCAAATTTCCAATGATGAATGTCATTACATTGTATGCCTTAAATGTACCAATAAAATTAATTAATTTAAAAAATAAAAAACATGAGAAAAGGAAAAAAATGGAAACAAAGTCTTTGTAAATAGGGAGGGGTGGAGGGGCTGAAGGGAGGGCAGGGGAATGGGGAAAAAATGAGAACTGAGATAAGTCATGTAAACGTACAAGATCCCAGTGATGAATGTAACTGTATTGTATACCTAAAATGTACCAATAAACTCAATGAGGGAAAAAAAAAACTTAAACTCAAGTAAACTCCAAATGAGAATGAACTGCTGTTCCATTCATTAATTAAATGTAAAATGAATTTTACTTAACTCTGAACTGAATCAATTTGAATAAATCTAACCATGTCCTGGAATCCACATATTAAAAAAAATTAATGATTAAAACCAAAACCCTGTAACATCACCATGTTCTTCCAACTCAATGAGATGTAGATGTCACATTTTATTGCCTTATAGGACAGATTCTTAGCAGAAGAGGTTTGGGGACCCAAACATCACAGATGTGCCTTGGCGAGCCCTGATCAGGAAGCCCAGCCTGCTCGGGGTCCATGTCGCGAAAGCAAATCAATCAGAAGCCACAGAATCACAATTTGTGTCTCAGCTTTTAAAGAAGGGCCTAGAAGCAACAGGGCCTTGAGCACAGTTATGGACAAATTAGAGGGACTGGAATTAGGATCCATGAGGGAATCTTTAAAAGGGTTGGAGGTAATTTTGCAAGAAAAAGAATAAGATAAAGAGTGACTAGCTATCTTCAAATAAATTAGAATAATTACTGAGATAATTAACAGTATTGCTCATTCCCTATACACAAGATAGAAACAAGAAGAAACAAGTTTAAATTGCCACAGTGACATTTAGTTACATTGAAAGTAGAATTTATTGACCAGGAGAGTGATTAAGCACAGAGAAAACTCCAGGTCCCCAGAACATTTCAAGTGAAGCTGTATCTTCCTGACAACAAAACATCTGGTGAGAATGAAAATTTTATCCAGCTGACTGTTCAAAGTCATGTGGATAAAACATCTGCATGATAAGTGGATTTTTTAATGGATTAATTGAACTGAGAAAATGTTTTGTGGCTTTTGGGAAATTTCACCTAAGTAATGAAAAGCAAAGGAGTCATATTCTGTCTTACATTATTTTGGAGTGATTTGTATTATATAATTAGAATAACAGTCTCCATCTGACAGTGGACTCGTTCCACTGGGCTCATAGAGCAGTCAGAGCTCCATCTAATTAGTTGTTTCTTCAGTGAGATTATAGCAAGATTTACATGAAAAATACTCAATGTCTTGACTCCTTGGTGAATCACAGTTTTCAACCACCTATCCATCAAACTGTGAAAGAGCTTAGAGAAACCCAAATCAACCCAATTGTTCTTGTAGAACTGAAAATGAAGGTATTAAGGTTTTCCTATTTCAAACTCATTGCCTTCTTGGATTTAGGCAAGAAAGGCTTTACTCATTGGTGTTTTAGGGAATATGAAAACTAAGATGAAATGAACTTAGGGGATTCTCATATATCTGAAAGCTATATTCCCAGAAAGCTAGCGACCAGATGATTACAGCCATGGCTCTCCAAGTGTGTTTCTGAGACCAGAATCAGCATCCTCTGGGAACTTGCTGGAAATGCAAATTCTTGGCTTCCTCCCAAGACCTAAGACTAAATCAGAAACTCTGGAGGTGGGGCCAATAATCTGTGTTTTAATAAGTCCTCCAGGTGATTCTGATCCACACAAAGGTTGGACAGCCTCTGAATTAAAGGATGGACTTGTAATTATTCCCAGCTGAGTTTTAGTAGCTGCCTGCTTTGTAACAGGTCATCCTTACAATTCTCTAGCTCCATAAACTAAGATGCACAGGAGTTAGTCTGGTTGTCAAGATGACAGAAAGAGGGCTGGGGATGTAGCTCAGTGGCATTGCACCCGCCTCACAAGCGCAAGGTCCTGAGTTCCATCCCCGGTACCCCCCCAATAAATAAATAAATAAGATGACAGAAAGACATGGGAGATGGGGGTGTGGCAAAATATCTAGATATTAAGCATTGTGATGTGTATTCAGTATACCAGGGACTCTTGACTTACGAACTCGATGGGTTCCCAAAGCCTGGTTGTAACTCAAGTTGGTTGAAAGTTAATACAGCTGAAATCTGGATGTTTATCAGGGTACATCTACACATAACAAGAGGCAGATGAATTTTCCATTGACCTAATTAGACCAAGTGATTTGTATGTCACGCCAGTCGTGACTGGAGAGGGTCCACTGTACAATGACTGAAAAAATAGACACTTTACACATTATGCAATCTACAATTATTTGTTGATATTTCATTTAATGTACTCTTTCTACCTGATGAGCTAATTTTGATCTCCAAAGAAGTGAGTTGCGCCAGAAGCAGAAAAGTTCTGGGTTCACTAAAACAAAATGAAATTAAACACAGCAAACAAAAACCCTGTAAGGAGTCTTGGAGCACAAGCAGCTGCTTCAGGACCTAAAAAGCAGAGTAGAGCTTAGTGCTGGGGTGGAGCTGTTCTTTCCCAGGCTTATTAAAGGCCAACAAGGAAGTCTAGGCACTCCCAGGGGAAGCAGCAGTGAAAATAACAGTAAGAACACCAGAGAGACCGAGAGAGCTGCTGTGATTTAAATCTGACCTTATCCCCTTAGCTAAAAGTCAGTAAGGCCTGGGACAATCACATTACAAATGTAAAGTAAAACACTAGTAAGTTAATAGGAAAAATGAAAAAGCTTCTTACCTAGGTTCTGTTCTGAATGCTATGGAGAGATTAATTTAGCTGCAGCAAGCCCAACCTAGGTAGTTTCATATTTGAAGCACTATAGTGACTGTCATGCCCAATACCCAGCTGTCTGTTGCTGTAGATAGTTTAGGAATTATGCACCCCTAGAAAATCAATTCCTATAAAGTTTTTTGCACTGAGAAAACTTCAATGTCTTCTACCATTAGAATCATCAGGCTGGGCCCAAGGCAGTAGCCACTAGCCATATGTGGCCATTTACATCTTACCATACCCCATTTCAAGTGTCCGGGGCCACCTGCTGGGATAGAACAGGTGCAAAGACATGACAATAAAAGCTGGGGCCAGGGATTTCACTCAGTGGTGCCACACCTACCTGACAAGGTCAAGGTCCTGAGTTCAATTCCTAGTACAAATAATAATAGTAATAATAATAATAATAATAATAATAATAAAAAGACATTAAGACTTAGATCTAAAATGTCCTCCCAAATTCTCATATGTATGGAAGGTAACTGGACGGTGGGTGTGCTATACTCTGCAGAGGATTCATCCATTCATGAGCTCAGTACTATTAGGAGGCAGAGCCTTGTCAGAAGAGTTACTGGGGGGATGCCCCACGAGGGTGTATCTCCCTGTCTTCTCTCTCTGCTTCCTGCCTGCCATGGGTTGACCACCTTTTCCTCTGCCAGCCTTCCTGTTTCTGCCTCAGAGCCTGCCAACCATGGACTAAAACCATGAGCCAAAATAAACCTCTCCTTTAAATTGCAGGCGTTAGGTATTTTGTCCAGGTGACAACAAAGTAACTAAGACATAAAGTTCCATCTAAGTCTTAGAGCAAGTCTTTTTCTTTCCTGTATCTGTCTCTCCCAGAGTAGCAAAGCCCTTCCCTTCTTTGAGGGTTAGTGATGTCATGTGTGTCCTGGAAGATAGCATTAGCAGGAGTGTCTATGTGAATCATTCGGTGATTCAGAAGGATTGTGAGGCCAACACAGGCCTCCTTGGGCAAAGTAGACATGGAAAACATGCACTTCCCAGAAAGAGCATGTTTTCTTTCCAATTGCCTTTTTTATGGCATAAACTCAGGGTATGGTACAAAACTCTCTGGATTTTCCTTTTGATTCTCAAACACTCTGTTGTGGGATTTAAAAAAGAAAAAATCAAGAGCACTGACAGTTTCTTGCTCTTGTTCCCATTTTTCTGCTTGAGGCAATGTGGATTCCTCTGCCTGAGAGAGAAAGTCATTCACAAGGCCAAGAAGAAAATAAAAGCACAAAGATTAATATTTCAAAATATTATCTTGCTACATCAAAATAATAGAAAACATGGTTCTTACCTCCAAGCTGCCTATATAACTGGGAAAATAGGAAAAGTTAATAACTATAAAGAGCAAAGCAACCATATCAAACAGAAATGGAACATGTCATCTGCCCTTACATGATGGAATAGTCAAGGGCTGGTATAGACCCTAAATATGGCTTTTTACAGAAAAGTAAGGTGGAATTTCAGGTGGGAAAACCTGACAAGTACAATTATGGATGTGGAGGGTAAATGCTGTTTAAGGTGCAAAGAATTTGGCTGTCATGAAGAATAAAAGGAATTAAGGCTGAGGAAATATCAGGAAAGAACTTGGCACTAATTTGAAGAGTTCGTTATCCAGTAGGGGGGCTGGAGAGTATCCTTGAACTATTTGAATAAGGAAGTGTTTTAGCAGCTTTGTGTTACTGTAATGAAATACCTGAGATAATTAACTTATCAAGAGAATGGTTTTAGAGGTTTCCAGTCCAAGACTGGGTGGACCTACTGCACTGGGCCTCTTGTAAGGGGGTAATAGTGGAGAATGGGAGGTGGGGCAAACAGCCTACTTCATGGCAAGAAAACTCAAAAGAGAAAGAGAAAGAGGCCTAGGTCCCACATAATCCCTTCAAGGTAGGCTCCAGTGCCCTAAGGATGATCCATGAAACCCTGTCTCCTAAAATCTATAGCATTTCCAAATAGTGCCACCCTGAGGTCCAAGTATTTTACACATCAGGCGACATTCAAGCACCAAACTAGAGCAGGAAGTGACATCACTAATGCAATTTTATAACAATGAATCTAGCACTGAACCCTAGGGACAATATTTGAATATCAGGATATACTCAAGTGGAGGCAAGCTGGCAATATGAGACTGATTAGGAGGTAATTGTAATGGTGTAGGCATAAAGTGACACAGGCCTGGGACATGGGATATCTGTGGAGATAAAACAGGAGCAAAGGTGTGAGTGGCACGTGGAAGGAAAAATCAACAAGGCTTTGATTCTGTAGGGCTCAGGGAGAAAAGTCAAATGTACATTAACTTTGGCAAATTACTATCTATAACATAGTGATAATAGCCAGGTTTTACAGGTTTGCCATGTGAATTCATAAAAAGATCTTTGTAAAATACAAGTTTCTGAATAAAAAATCAATTTAAGTCCACTGTTTGGAACTCAGCTGGCCTAGAGCCACCCTCATCTTCCTAGCCATCACGGCTAGGGACACAGGTTTGACTAGAAGGCAAGAGGGATATACCTTCAACCCATATGGTCTGAGAAATTCTGCCCTTTTTAGTCTCACCTTCAGTAATGAGCTCAGACCAGAATCCACTGGAATAGAGTAGAACTTGCCAGAACATACTGGAATCTTCTGTTGTATTTTTCAAGTACATGTTAGATTTCAGTTCTCTCTCAAAGGTGTCTGAGGTGCCTCCCCTAACAAATAAAGGACTATAATTTAAAATCCTGGTATACTTGTGTCTTTTGTTGCCGTAAAAATCTAGTCTCATTCTATAGATTACCTCACCACCTGATTTCCTTGTTTCTTTTTCTTTTCTTTTTTTCCATTAAGTTTATTGGTACATTTAAGGCAAACAATACAGGTACATTCATCATTGGGATCTTCTACCTTTACATGATATACTTTGGTTCTTCTTTTTTCCCCATACCTTGTCCTCCCTTCACCCCTTTCACCCTTCCCTATTTACAAAGATTTTTCTTCCATTTTGTCATTTTTTTCACATTTTTCTTTTCCCTTATTCATTTCCCCTCCCCATCCCCCTTCCCCTTTAGCCATTTTCTTCCTATTTCATACTCCTAATTATATTATTTGAACCTTATTTACACTTTTAGTATTTCACACCAGAGAAACTATTCGGTATCTACTCAAGTGTGCCCTATTTATTTCACTTAAGAGTGTAGCCTCAATGTGCATACATTTAGCTATAAATGTTTTTAGTTTCTCATTCTTTATGGCTGACTAGTATGCCATTTTATAGAAAAACCACATCTTTATCCAGTCTCCAGTTGATGGACATTTGGATTGTTTCCAAGTTTTAGAATAAACAACTGGGATCTCATTGTATTAAAAAAGTTAAAGTCTTTTCAGTGCAAGAGAAATCACCAATAGAGCTAAGAGAACAACCTACAGTGTGGGGAAAAAATTTACCAGCTCAGACAAAGGACTACTATCTAGAATATACAAAGAACTCAAAAAATCAGACCACCCCACAAATACAAAGACCCAATTCAAAAATGGGCATCTGAAATGAACAGACATTTCTCAGACAAAGATGTAAAAGCAGGAATAAATATATGAAAAAATGTTCAACATCACTGGTCATTTGAGAAATGCAGATGAAAACAATACTGAGATTCCACCTCATCCCAGAAAGAATGGCTGCTATCAAGAAATCAACCAATAACAAATGTTGGTGGGGCTAGGGGGAGAAAAGAGCCCTTGTCCACTGTAGGTGGGAGCAGACTGGTGCAACCACTGTGGAAATCAATATAGAGATACGTCAAAGAACTAGGATTAGAGGTTCTATTTGACCCAGCTATTCCCCTGCTGGGTATCCTTCCAAAAGAATTAAAAGAACCATAACACAGAGTTATATATTTGCACCCATGTTTATAGTGGCACTGTTTGTAATAGCTAAAACTTGGAAACAATCCATTTCTTATGATTCCTAATAAAATACTGCCTACCATCCCAAAAATTCCACAGTGTTATTTAACGTCATATATAGTGCTGTATATGCCTAAGACTTATAAGGAAAAATAAAAACATTGTCCTACCACCATGCTAGCTATATTTTTTTTTCAGAAAATGAAAAAAGAAAACAACAAAAAGTGCATAGAAAATTATTTTCTTCTATTTATTTTAAATATTGTGCTTCATGAAAAGCTGGTCAAATTAATAGAGGAGAAAGGCAGATGGAAATTTTAGTAAAAACCATGAAAGAAATCCGAAACTCTTTCAAGTTCTCTAAAAACAGTAGGTTCTGAACCTTTATTATTCTTCACTTATCTTGAAATCCCTGCTCCTCCATTTTACCCGAAACAGGTATATATATGTGTGTGTGTGTGTGTGTGTGTGTGTGTGTGTGTGTGTGTGTGTGAGCAAGCTGCAAGGATAGAGATACAGATGTGTAAATATACATACATATGTTGACACAAATGAATTTATATACTTGCAAAAGAAACACAGGCAGAGAAAGAGGATGACATGACTAAAGAAAGATATTTATGAGATAACTGGAAAATAAAGAGGAAAAGGAAAAAGTCTTTTTTAAAAAATGTGTGTATAGAAGAGGGAATGAATTGGCTTGTGAATAGCCAAAACAAAAGGAAACAAGAAAGGAGGATAAAGACATAAGTCTGCTACCAGGAGCTGTTTCCAGCCCAGCATAGCTTGGTGATAGTCTAATCAATAAGGCCAAAATGCTGGGGCAATGCAAATTCCCAGTGGCAAGTGGAAAACTGTGTCCTGCATTTATAGCAGATGAATGTTCAAAATTGAAAGAGATACATGGAGAGTGCCTCTATTCTGGAACCCAAAGAGGAGTGAACACAGGCATGAGTTGAATTATAAATAATCAGTGCCTTTCTATTTTCTTCCAAGAGATGCAGGGTCTCTTACTGTCCTGGCTGGACAAAAAGTACATGGAGGTACCCATGGAGCACCACTCTCAGACGCGTGCTCACTGCCCTGAGCCATCATAGTTGTCCTGTCTGCTATCCACTTATTGCAGAGCGTCACTCTAAGTGGATGGTTAGGTGGACTTGGGCAAATGTGAATGAAATATTAATGAGTGGATATGTGATAGCATTTATACTTAAAGATGGTTTTCTAGCAATACTTATTTAGGCTCCAAGGGTATCTGGGCCATCCTGACCAGACAGCAGGGTACAGAAGTCTGCATAAGACAGCCTGTTGGGTCACATATAGAAGTTTGATTCAGCCAGAATATGGAGAACCAAGAGGAAAACTTCCCTTTAGCTCCACTGACTATTGCCACAGGGTAAGTTCAGATGACTGAGAGAGGTCTAGGCATCTGGAGCTATTTTAATTCTCAGAGAATCCAGTTAAGACTGCTGGCAGCTCCTAGACTGGACTCCTTGTGGGTCCAGAACTGAGGACCTCCTGGGACATAGAAATTTCAGTATTGAAAGTGGAAAAATCCTAGGCAAATTTAGACCATCGGTCATCATGTCTTTGTCAGTAGAACAAAATAAATAGCCAACTCCTGCAACTTAAAGGAGGAGAGCTATGTTTTGGCTCATGGTTTATAAATTTCAGTCCTTGAATGGTCAGTAACATAATAGCAGGGCCTGGGCAGAAGAAAGCTGCTCATCTTATGGCAGACAAGAAGCAGAGAGAGAAGGGAGGAGCCAAGGAGGGAGATATATCCTGCCAGGTCATGCTCCCAGTAACCTACCTCTTCTGACCAGACCCTACCTCTCAATACCAAATGTTATGGTTTATCTAGAGATGGTCCCCCAAAGTGTCATGTGTTCATGGGTGGGGCTTTTGGGAGGTGACTGGGCCACAGGGGTGTGATATTCATCAGTGGATTAGTCAAACAGATGATGAGTTTATAGCTAAATATGATATTGGGAGATGATACTTGGTCCAAGGAGGTAGGTCCCCGGAGACATGACCTGGAAGGATACACCTGTATCTCCTTTCTTTCTCGATTTTTCTCTGCTTCCAGACTGCTGCGCCATGAGCAATCTTCCTCTGCTATGCCATCCTGCCTTGAAACCAGCTGATTATGGACTGAAACCTCAATAAACTGTGGGTCTAATAAACCTTTTCTCCTTTAACTTGTGCGTATCAGGTACTGTGTCTCATCAATGAGAAAGTAAATAAGACACCAACCCAGCTGTAGCACCCCATAATACAATCACCTTCCACAAATGCCAGGTAGGAAAGCATGAGGCTCTTGGGGGCCCATGAAATGGATACCAACCTACCATCTGTATCCTGCTATCCCATTAGCATGAAAGCAATGGAACTTAATACACATAGTCCTCCATAGCCATGGGTTCAAGCAATCCTGGGTCAAAAATTCTGAAAAAAAAATACATCTGCATACTAAACATATACAGACATTTTTCTTGTCATTATTCTTCAAACAACATAGTATTATAGCTATTTTCACAATGTTTACACTGTATTAAGTATTATAACTAATCTAGAGATGATCTGAAGTATACAGGGGGATTGTGTAGGTTATATGAAGGACTGAACATCTGCAGATTTTAGTGTCCATAGGGGTTAGGGAGGTCCTATAACAACGTCAAAGGCAAGTTTGGTTATTTGGCAGCGTCAGCTCAAGTTGAACAGGCCAGACAGAAAGTATAGCAAGCTACAAAATCATCCAGCACATTTTATAGTGCAGGATCTATGGGGCCTACAAATTTTAAGTCTCTGGTTAGTTATAGTATTAATAGTCTAGTCTGGGTTTAAAAGTACAAAAGTGGCCCTAGGCAAAATTACAATGTTCCTATTTTAGGTGTCCTAAGCCATCACTTTCTTCTCTACAACAGAACTGAAGGGCTTCCCACCCTCTGTTTCTCGTAGTAAGACCTGTTCCCAGGGAAATAACTATACCAGTAATGTACTCATTAGTGTGAATAAAGTGATATCTCCCCCAGGCTGATTTAAATCATTGAGTCTTACCTTTAATTATATTCTTTCATTCCTTTGACTAATAAATATTCACGGAGAGCTGCCACTGGCTAAGTTGGGTACAGAGTAAATGAAAGCACCTTATTGGCTGCCCCCAAAGAAATTACAAAATTAGGCCTCCATGAATTGCAGGCATCCGCTAGAAAATAAAGAAAGGGGTGTTTGGGTGGGGACTGACTGACTTCCTAACTGCCTCTGGAACAGGAGCTCCAAGGCTGGCACTGATAGAGGAGGTTGTGTGAGGGAGACACAGTCATGAACTCCTTGTGGAACTAATAAAATCTCAGGGTCTTATTTTACTTCCTCTCTGTCCCTAAGTCAAAGATGATGTTAGGAGCAAAGGAGGAGGGGGATTAGAGAAGTGCTCCCAAAGAAGTCTGGACCGTAAATAAAACTAAAAATGGAGAAATCTTTAAACAGAAAAATGAAAAATCATGATTTGGGCCACACAAAGTCATTTGATGTCAAGGACCATATCAAAATTCCCGAAGGGAAACATTTCGGACACACAATGGTGAAACAACTTCAGTCTCTGAGGCAAGCATTTGTTGTTTAACCATAGTGCATCTTACTGGGGAATTTCATGCAGCTACTTTAAAGTACAATTATAAAATATAACATAGTAGTTTGGGAAAATCATAACACATCGGCCTTTAAAGTTAGGATATAAAAAGTTATCTAGGTTATGATAAAGACCATACAAAATTTATACAAGTAGCTGAGCAAGGACTAGAAAAAAAAGGAACATGGACAATTAAAACTTACTGATATTAAAGCAATAAGAGTTTGGGTCACTTTTTAAAAATCTATATATTTCTAGTAATATGTTTGCAACAAACATTAGAATAAGTCAAATGGACAAATAAGACTGGGGGAGGGTGCTTGTTTACAAAGAATATGGGGATTTGACTGACTGTGAGCTCATAATTAGGCCAAGTGACAGTTATGTGAGTACTTCTAAACAGAACTTCCCAATCCAACAACATTAGAAGTCACAAATGTGGGCAGTAGCCCAATCTATCTGAATACACTGTGTCACTCCAGGGGATGCCCTTGGGGAAAGATGTTGATAAACTATAAAACAGTAACGCAGTACAAGGAAAACTAGAAGCCTGGAAACTATCTGAAAACAACAGCAAGTTCTTTTGGAGAGAAAGTTCGGAATTTTAACTTGGAGAAGAGGCTCAGGACGTATACATCTGTCGATGAAAAGTATATTTGGTCTTTGTAAATTTTGTGGGTAGAAATAAAAGAAAACAATGGAAACTTTAGGGAAGCATTTTTCTGACTAAATATAAGGAGGAACTTCCCAATAAGAATTTGACAATATCGCAACAAACTTACAAAAGGTAGTGACCTCCTCATGGGAGAACGTGTTCAGATGACAAGAAAGTAAACATTTGTTGGAAAGACACGTTGAACCCCTTAGAGCATGTTTCTATCAAATTTGGGGATGCAGGAAATTCTATTTGGTTCTTACAATCCTTCAGGCATTGGTGCAAGACAGTGTCTTCTCTTACATATATTCATTCTGCTTAGAGACAGAAAATACAATTAGACTAAAGCCAGATAAAAAGAAGTAGGTTTTGTCATTTCCCAATGGATTGTATAGGTATAGTCCCTGAGGTTAGATTACAATTCCATTGCTCAGCATCAATTTGATTACTCTCACCCTAATTACTTTTGGTCACACTGTAATCACTTCCTTGACCTTTAGTCTAATCACTAAGAGGCAAAACAAAAACTTTTGTGAAGCATCAACTATGGGCTAGGCACTATAGTAGGCATGATTTATGTATAATTTTATTTAACTCTATAGCCATATGAGGGAAGAATCACTATCCCCATTTTAAAGTTTCAGACAGAGGTTTCATTAAATTGAGCAAACACACTCAATTCTGGCAAAGAGTCACAGCTGTGCGTCAGACCATAAGGCTGATTTCCCTAGATCTTCTTGGCCATGCCACTGCCTCAGCTCTCTCCACGTTGAATTATTATTGCGACGAAATTCAGTCAGAAGTAACTATAATCCTGTCCCTGTGCAAGACCCTTCCCATGTATTTATTAATTTTGCTTTAAGAAATTGAGCTCATTTCCATAAGAGGACCTAAGTCTGCTTGTTCTTTGAATGGAAACTTTCTAACCAGTAACTTGTTTCTGGGATCACTGGCTTCATAGCTGTGGCAGAAAGAATAATGTCTCCCAGAGGCGTCCATGTGGTGTGGGAAAAGGGACTTTTCATATGCGATTAAATTCAGAAGTTTGAGATGGGGAGATTATTCTGGATCATCCAGATGGACCCAGCGCAGCAACTGGTCCTCAGAAGTAGGCAGGCGTGTCGGTGTCAGAGGAGCTGTGAGGTGGACGCAGAGGTCAGAGAAAGAGAAAGATGTTTGAAAAAGCTACACACTGACTTCAAATGTGAATAAAGACATTTTCAGGCAAGGCATGCAGATCACCTCTAGAAACTGGAAAAGGCAAGGAAATAGGTTCTTCAGATGAACTCAGACCTTTAGATACCTCTATTGTACTTTTAGGTCATTTAATTTTCAGGAATAAGATAGTGGGTTTTTTATTAATACAAGTTTTTAGTTCATAAAGTTTACAATCATCTTGGGGAGTGGTTATATGTACGTATTACAGCTTGTTTTGTTTTTTAAATCCCCTTCCCTCATCTGTCCCCGCTCCATCCTCCTCTGGTTACCCAGTCCCCTTTTTTCATACTTGTTGATATTATTTGTTTTAGCACATGTTACAATTTATTAGGTTCCTGTACACATAGAATATCTTTGTTTCCTCTCATTTCCCCTTCTTCTCCCAAGATAGATTTTAAGCCATAAAGTTTGTGATGATTTGTTGCAGCAGCAACTGGAAACTAAGGCAAAAGCCTTGACTATTCTCTCCATTTGAATACATTACCTACTGAAAACATCTCAAGATCCGTGCTAAAGGAGAGGCCATGAACTTCCTGCATCTCTGTCTGCTGATGACAGAAATAAGCCATGACTGAGCATTGCTGGGAAGGTTAGGGAGTAGGCTGTAAAGAAAGAAAAAACAGGGGAAGGGAAAGAGGGAGGAAAGCAGGAAAAAGGGGAGGCGGAATCAAGAGGAAAGAGCAGATAAAAAAGTAAATCTGGGGTGACAAAGAATATTTAGATGACCACTAACTGTTGTCACACTAAGAATGACATATTTCTAGGAAGTCTATTCTTTAACCAACTTACAATGTCAATATTTCTCCAGTGCAGTACCCACAAAGAGTGTTAATTTGATTCAAACTGTTGGAAGAGGGAGATTTAATTTGTTTCTAAACCACTCGGATTCACTTGAGCCTTTTTTCTGATCACATGCACAGCCCAAGAGGGAGGTCAGAAAGCCATGCTAATGGTAGGGATGGCCTTGAGGTCCAAAGAGAGGAGAGCATCACTCTTTATTAAAGCAGACACCTGCAAAATATACAGTCTTTCTGCCTGCTCTTTGTCGATAAGCAGCACTCAAGCTGCAAGCCTGGTAGCAAGCACCTGATTCTATTCCGCTCAGCTCCTCCAAAGAGCTCCTCAGGGCCAGCCCTGAAGAACAGGCCTGCATGGGGATTATTTGTGTACTCTCGGGCCCTAGGCAGCTCTAAGCATCTGCTGAAACAAATTGATTTCTACTTAGGTGCTCTGTAAGATTAGGAATGATTGTCTTCCCATAAAGCTTGCTCACTTATCTAAGCCAAGGTATAACCTGCTTTGAACTGATACCACCAGCAGCAGTGCAAAATGCTGCACCACGTTCTACAGGATCAATGCATCTGTCAAACTGGCTAAGACAATTTTTGGATTCTAAGAAACCATGGGAGCTTACTGGGTGTGAAATCCTAATAGATTTATTTTTAAATAAAGTTTAAAGATTATTTAGTGTACTGCATTAACCTGAAGTCAGTTTAGATACTGTATTATCTAGTTCTGTGGTTTTAAGTAAATTACTTTACCTCTCTGCAACTTAGTTTACTTACCTGGAGCATGGCTGGAGAACTGCCTAGGCTGAGGTTCTGTAAGCCTAAGGAAATGTGGTTGCTTTATTCTCTATTTGCATTCCACTGGTACTGTCCTCCATTCCCTTGATTAGGTGATATGGTTTTCTGAGTTACTTGATGTGAAAGCTTTCTACAATGTCAGGAACATTTCTTCTCTGACTTTGAAATACAGCTGGTTTTCCTTTGCCCTCTTTCATTTATTCTCTATTTAAAATGGGCTTTTATCGCTTCTCAGCCTTTTGGCTAAGATCAAGTGTAAAATGGGTTTATAATTGTTTTTTTTTTTTTTTTTTTTTTTTTTTTTTTTTTTATTGAGTTTATTGGTACATTTAGGGATACAGTACAGTTACATTCATTGTTGGGATCATGTACCTTTACATGGCAAGTCTTGATTCTCATTTTTTCCCCTTACCTTTGCCCTCCCTTCACCCCCTCCTCCCCTCCCCATCTACAAACACTTTATTTTCATCTTTTCATTCTCTCACATTTTTTTCTTTTCCCTTTTTGTTCTTCCCCTACGTATCACACCTTCCCTACACCTTTAGCTCCTTTCCTCCCATTTCTAAATGTCAGTAATCTTATTAGAATCTTATGCATTGTTGCAGAATATTCACACCAGGGAAACTATTTGGTATTTACACATGTGGGACTTATTTATTTCACTTAGGAGTATATCTTCAATATGTATCCATTTTCCTATGAATTCATCTATTCTCTCGCTCTTTATGGATGAGTAATATTCCATTTTATAGAAAAACCACAACTTCTTTATCCAGTTTCCAACGGATGGGCAAATAGGTTGTTTCCAAGATTTAGCTATTACAAACTGTGCCGCTATAAACATGGGTGCACATACTTCTCTGTGATATGATTCTTTCAGTTCTCTTGGAAAGATACCCAACAGAGGGATGGCTGGGTCAAATGGAACCTCCAGTCCAAGCTCTTTGAGGTATCTCCATATTGATTTCCATAGTGGTTGCACTAGTCTGCACTCCCACCAACAATGGAGGAGGGTTCCTTTCTCCCCACAACCCCGCCAACATTTGTTATTGGGTGATTTCTTGATAGCAGCCATTCTTTGAGGGGTGAGGGGGAATCTTAGTGTTGTTTTCATCTGGATCTCTCGAATGACCAGTGATGTGGAACATTTTTTCATATATTTTCTTGCTGCTTTCACTGCTTTTTATGAGAAATGTCTGTTCATTTCGGATGCCCATTTTTGGATCGGGTCTTTATATTTGGGGGGACTGATTGTTTTGAGTTCTTTATATATCCTTGATAATAGTCCTTTGTCTGAGGTACAGCTGGTAAAAATTTTTTCCCACATTGTAGATTGTCTCTTAGTTCTGCTAATGGTTTCTTTTGAAGTACAGAAGCTTTTTAGTAAGATGAGATCCCAGTTGTTGATTCTTTCTGCTAGTTCCCGTGCCACTGAGGATTTGTTCATAAAGTCTTTTCCTATACCAATGTCTTCCAGAGTTCTGCCTAACTTACTTTCCAGCAAGTTTAATGTTTCTGTTTTAATATTTAGATCTTTAATCCATTTGGATTTTAATTTAGTGCATGGTGAAAGATAAGGGTCTAATTTTAATCTGTGACAGGTTGATATCCAGTTTTTCCAACACCATTTATTAAAGAGGCTATCTTTCCTCCACTGAGGATGGTGAGCTCCTTTGTCGAAGATGAGGTAGCTGAGTACATCCGCATTTGTTTTTGTGTCTTCCAGTCTGTTCCATTGATCCTCTGGCCTATTTCTTTGCCAGTACCATGCTGATTTTATCACAGTGGCTTTGTAGTATAGTTTCAAATTGGGAATTGTTACACCTGGTGCCATGTGACTGTTGCCTATAATGGCTTTTGCTATTCTAGGTCTCTTGTGGTTCCGAATGAATTTTTGGATTCTTTTTTCTAGTTCTGTGAAATATAGTGTTGGAATTTCAATTGGCATTGCATTGAATGTATATAGCAGTTTCGGTAGTATGGCCATTTTCACTATGTTGATTCTTCAGGTTTATAATTGTTATAAAGCCAAACATCACCTGTTGTGATTTTCCCCTTGGTCACATGATAGCAGCAAAGCAAAAAGAGAAGGGAGATAGAAGAGGAGAGGAGGAGGGGAGGGAAAGAGAGAGAAATAAAAGGAAAAGCAAGGCATCAGAGCAGAATAGCTGGAGAACCAACCCTCAACAATCATAACAAAATCATCCACTGTGCATTTCTGATCCCTCCTTTAAGCATTAATTCTTGCCCTCATTGCATATGTAATGAAGGCCTCTCATGATCCGGGCCTTATTCTTGGCATGAGCTTGCAGCAGTGAAATAAATAGAGAATGTTCCTTCCTTAAGGAGACACACTCTAGTGGGGAAATAGCACAATAACGATAAGTGAAATGGTAGAGGAGGCTGAGAAAGGAGCGGAAGGGTGTGAATAGCATGCAGGGTAGGTACAGAAATCACAAGATCCCATCCCTGTGTTTTAAATAATTACAATTTGGATGAAGAGACTGAATATCACAGGTCATTGTTTATGGGACCAAACAAGATAGTTTATATATTTGGGTTAAATGCAAAAGGGATTTGGGGGTGTGCAGGAGAGTTATAAAAATTTGGGGGTGGGGAAAAGCAGAGAATAGAGCTCCTACCCAAAGGTGGACCAGAGACAGGGTATACTGAAATAACAGGGCTGCTTCCATGACAGTTTCTTGGGCTCAGGAGTCTCTCCCATGGACTCAGGAGCTTTTGGATCTGGACTTGTGCCTCTGAGCTGAGTTCTAAGAGGAAGCTGCATTTCTGCCTCCTCTTCCCTAACATGCCTGATCCCACATCTCCCAAAGGACCATGGAAGGACTGATGAGGAAACATCCACTCTAGGGTTAATGTTCAACAGACTCTTCTGGTAGAATGCAAATTATAACCAGGTGAAGTCACGTGGTCTCAAATAGAAATCCTAGAGCTACAATATTCTAAATACAACCCAGAATCCATAATCTTCCCCACATTAGAGGGCTCCAAGCACAAATGATGTGGCAGGTTTTCTGGTCTTTCCTCACCAGCTGTAACACCCCAACATTTGGCCCATGGTATGTGGGTTTCGGTACATAGTATGGGAAAAAAAAGTATTGACTTTTTGTGAGCCATGGAATGGTGTTCCAAATTAAATCAGGACATACATGTATCTGTTGTACTCATTTCTTCGGCTCTGAATTTAGCCAGGTGATGTCAGTACTTAGTTTGCCATAAGGCTAGTTCTGGCTGGCGTGCAGTGTCTGTGCGATATGGGATGTCAGGGACCAAAAGGAGCAGTGGGAAGCAGGAGATAAAGTACAGGAGAGCAAGACAAAAACCTTCACTTCCGACAGTGGCTCAACAAGTCACACACACACTTACATTCATCCTCCCCCAAAGAGCCTCTTTTAGAGCCATCAGGAGTTGAATAAAACTAATAGGTGCTTTCAAAACATCTCTACAGCACAAAATTCTAGAGCAATGCTGAAGAATACCCAAAGTATACACCCCAACTTCTCTCTGCAGGGCTGCCCAGTGAAGCCAAGGCCTTACAAGGTTTTGCTGATAGTGGTAGCTTTAACATGCAAAACTGATGCCTCCCCAAAAGGAATGCTTTTTTTTCTAATAATAAAGCTTCCTTTTTGCATATTTACAAAATGTTACAAAATTTATAAATATCACCCATAACCCCAATGTCCTGAGATATCATCAGGTAATTGGATACTGTATTAGTCTCCCATATTTTTGAAAGCACATATGTTTAGGTTTTTAACGAATTTAAGGTTCTGATTCTTGTAACTGTCTTCCCCCCCCCCGTGTAATTTCAATTATGTAGAAGTTATATGTGGGGTGACTGGTTCTTGGAAAGATCAACCTCCTGGAATGTATTTTCCAGTGTTAATTTAATGATGCCCATAGGAAGCGAGAGAAACTGAGGTGGTCACAGAACAAGCATTGCACAGGTCCTGGCTGTCAGATAGACTTTCCTTCTGTGTAAATACAGGCCTGGGCTGGAGCAGAGAGCACACAGTTTGGCTAAGGAAAGCCAACAGTCTCTGCTCGTTCCCTTCTCTTTCAACCTAGTTTATTATCCTAACAAGCTACGGAACTTGCGAGCAGAAAGCTATTTTTACTCTTAATTTACAAGTTAGAAAAGTATGGCAAAAATATTTGCAGAACTTGTCTAGAGCCATTACATAAATTGGGTCCTTTGTAGGGATACAACTTTTCAGCCATTCCCTTAACACATTTCCCTTAGCACTAAAGACTAATTCCTTAATAAAAATGTTTCTTTTATAAATAATATATTATTTCTCCTTGATTTTAATTTGTGTGAATACTTAAAATGATTATTTGTTCCCAGGCTTGGAGTGAGGAAAATGGATGTAGGGGAAATCAACTCTATTTTAAAAGCCCTATTTCCTAAATCAGAATACATGCTTATACCATATTGCTTCTCTGGTCGAGAAACTGAAAGGGCAAATAGAGACCAAAATGTATAATAGACTTTGAGAAACAGGAAGAAAATGTTCAAATTGAAAGGGGAACAAGGGAAGGGGCAGAAGAAAGGAAGAGAGGCAAAAGAAAAAAAGAATAGAAGGGAAAATTGAAAAAATTGCACATAAGACACGAAGAAAGACAGTTTTGCAGGAAAATAGGAAATAGGACTTTTTCAAAAAATTAATTTTATCGGTACATTTTAGATATATATAATGATCACATTCATCATAGGGAATTTCTACCTGTACATAATGTATCTTGATTCTTCTTTTTCCTCAACCCCCTCCCCTCTCTTCAATCCCTCTCCTCATTTACAAAAGCTTTGGTCCAATCTTTCCCATTTTGTCTTTCTTTTTCTCTTTTTTTATTAGTATACATTTTTTATAATGAATACATTCATTGTGGAGAAGTAGTACATGTACATACAGTATCTCTCTGACCTATCTTTCTAAGTGAAACCTATTACTATTTGATCCCTTTAAAACTGGACTCTTTGTGAAGAAAATAAAGCCAACTTTGCAGACCTTTTCTAGCATTTATTATTGTAATAAAATTGTTGCAACTTCTCTCTGTCCAGAGCATCCCCTGTACTGATGAGCTTTGCTAGAAATTCTGCTCAGTGTAACTTGGGAGTCTACTCTGCTATGAATGAGAAAACACACCAAAGCTACATTTGAATCTCTGATGGAAACACTTTAAGTTTTTAAAGGTCAAGTTCAATCTGAAGAAAGTTCTCTCAGTTCAGCTTTGAATGGACACTACCAGAATTAGAGTTGTTAGAGTTTTGGGTGCTTTTAACAAGCCTTTTAGGCAAGCACCAGCAACAGGAAGATATTGTAGCTGGAACAATCTGTGACAATTGCATCCAACAAACAGAAAAGTTGATGAGCGCCCTTATTTCTTATCTAATTATACAGTGTGGATTTCATTTTATTAAGTCATTAAAATTAACAGAAAAGGAAATAAAAGAAAAAATAATAAAAATAAAATAAAGCTGGACTTTCCCCCAAATTTTCCATTTGCCAATTTTGGTGGTATAAATTCTACCCCTCCCAAGACTTCAGTTGCTTTTCAAGCTACCAACACGACAGTAACACGGGGTTGGAATGAGATGCATGTAGTCAGCTCCTATGTGACTGGAACTCTTTGGAGGAATATATTCATCTTTCACCAGGGAACTACAGGTGTAAGCCCTTGTAATATCATACTCTATAGAGCTCCAGCTGCCCCCAGATGCTTTTTTGCTAAATGTGCGCACATCCTGGGATTTTTCCAGACCCAGGGCAAGGTTTCAGGCACCTTAAGAATAACACATTTTATAAGATGCTCAAACTATAGAGCAAGGACCTGCAGTACTGACCGCACCTGACAACTTGTCAGAATCTCAGGTCCTCCCAGACTCACTGAACCACAGTCTTCCTTTTAACAAGATTCCCAGCTGGAGAACCTCTGATGTAGTAAATCCCATGTGATCTCAAAGCTATGATGCAAATTAAGACCCATTAACAGCACTGGATATTCTATAATTACCCATAGTAGATATTAAACAGAATTTGATACTGATCTGAAATTGCAAATGAAAATCTACCTCCTGAGATTTAAAGAAATATAACTGGTTAGGACAGGTGAGTGTTAGGATCCCAAAATTGCTGAGGGAAGAAGTTTTTATTTGAGTTGGGAGATATTTTTTTTCCCAGTAAGAGCCTCAGAGGAACAAGTATCTATCAAAGAACCACTTTGTCTGATTTTATCTACTTGCTTTTATATAATAAATTGTATTTTAAAACTCCATTGGTTTAATTAGTAAAAAGGAATGAAATGCCTTTCTGTGTTATGTCCAACTACTGAATAACATTCCACTGTATGTACATCCTTTTATCATGTTCTGCTTCTCTTTTAAAAGACACAGCCAGGCATTTAGCTCAGTAGCTCCACTGCCTGCCTCACAAATGCAAGGTCCCAAATTCAATCCCTGGTACAAAAAAAAAAAAAAAAAAAAAAAAAAAAAGAAAGAAAGAGAGAGAGAGAGAGAGAGAGAGAGAGAGAGTGAAGAGACAACTCACAGCATGAGGAAAATTGGGGGCCTGGGATTTAGCTCAGTGGTTCTGCCAGCTGCCTCGAAAGCACAAGAACCTGAGTTTGATCCCCAGTACCAAAAAATATAAATAAAACAATAAAAAATAAAATTTAAAAAAAGATGCATAGAATATTTCCCATTCTTTGCTACCTCTAACAATGCTCCAGTGGACAACTGCACATATTTCCTCTCTTGGATCAGTTGGAGAATTAGTCTGGGTGTATCTCCAGGAGTGGGATCCCAAGAGTCGTAGGTTAAGTACATGCAATTTTATTGAATACTTTCAGATGATCCTTCAGAATGATTACACCAACATACATTCACACCAAGGTGTTTCACTTCCCCACTTTTGTTTTTATTGTCTGACTTTTGAGGTTTTGTCAATTGAAGGATATAAAATGCTATCTCATGCTTCTTTTCATTTACATGTTTTCTGATGTAACATTAGCATCTTGTATTACCCATTAAGATTTTCCCCTTGGGGAAGTACCTACACATTGATATTTTTCCATTATATTCTGCTCTCTCTCATGTTCATCCACAGGAATTTGCTTGTCCACTCATCATTTAACAAAGTTTCATTGTGCACCTACCATGTATTAGGTATTAGTAATTCAGCTAATTCAGTAAAATGAATGAAACAAAAAGCCCTGATGTACAGACTTTGAACTTATTAGAAAAAGAACATGAAAGCTATTTGTTCCAGCATAATTTACTGAACAATCTTTGCTTTTACATTGATTTAAGTTGTCACCTCATAATATGCCAAGTTTTCAAGTACTCGTGAATCTTCCAATGGGCTTTTTTGTTGTTATTGTTGTTTCATTGGTTCATCTGCCATCTCTAACAAGATTTACAATTTTCTCTTGTACTATGGCTTTGTAACATAAACTGTACCTTGACAAGTAGATTATTTCTGAAAAAGGAAGATGTCTAGAGGAAAAAGTATGACTCACTCATCTTTGTGTTGTCCATAGAACTAAGTACATAACTTTGTATGTTTAGATATAGATATGGCCCCAAAGTATCATGTACTCAGAAGTGGGCTTTGGGAAGGTGACTGGATTATGGGTGTGCCACAGAAGACTTGCCTTAGGAGGTGGGGCTTGCTTGAAAGTATTTCACTGGGGGGATAATCTAGAAGGGTATGTTTTTTAAACCAGCTCCTCCCTTCTCTCTCTGTTCCCTACCATGGGTTGAACACCTTTTCCTCTGCCACACCCTTCTGCCTTGGAGCCAGCCAACCATGGACAGAAACTTTGAGTCAAAATAAACCTGTCCTTTCAGTGGTGAGAGTATTGGTTATTTTGTCTCAGTAACTGGACAGTGCTTAAGAGAACTGTCTTATAGCCATCAGTTGTTCCATAATATTTTTAAAGTGTATCAAGATAAACTGTGTTCTTCAAACATAGCTATTCACTTGGCTGTTAGCCTCACAAATAGTCCTTCTCATTCATAATAATTAATTTGAATATTTTGTAAATAGAACTCCTGCTTCTGTTAATGGTCAGCTTGGTAATGTGGCACATCTCTCCTATGAGGAATATTGCAAGCTCAGGGGAACTAGCAAGACAGTGAAAAATTATGGGGCAAAAATACAGAGAAAAGAAAGGCCAGAGACATCAACCTAGCACATGAATCTTATTTTCCCATAATAGTGTTGGCAATTAAAGGAAGTCATTTGTGGGGCCGGGGATTTAGCTCAGTGGTTCCGGCACCTGCCTCACAAGTGCAAGGACCCAAGTTTGATCCCCGATACCACCAAAAAAAAAAAAAAAAAAAAAAAAAAAAA
>NW_022900913.1:50915174-50967181 GCF_012274545.1 Fukomys damarensis | reverse complement strand
AAAAAACAAAAAAAAAAAAAAAAAAAAAAAAAAAAAAAGCACTAATAAAGGAAGTCATTTGAGAGATTAAACAGAGTCTGCCACTTCATCAAAGAAATAAAAGTTGGAGTCCAAGACCCATCACAAAGAATAAATGCTCATGAATTTGATTGGAACCCCTAAGAGGTACACTAAAGAAATAAAGGTGAGTTAAAACAATTTGACCATCTCTTGGACTGAATACTAGCTTTAAATACTCTAAATCTTGATATTAAGATTAAGGTGATTTGGTATTCAAGATTTTGTTTTTGTTGTTTGGTTCCAGGGAACAAACTCAGGTCATTGCACTTTCTAGGAAGTCAGCAGGACCACTAAGCAAAATCCCCAACCCAAGATTAAGGTGATTTGGGATAACTATGTCTCTTGCTATTTAACAAAAATAAATGTAAATACTATTTTTTTGGGGGGGTACTGAGGATCGAACTCAGGAACTGAGCTAAATCCCCAGCCCTGTAAGTCCTCTTATTCTTCAAATTATTCTATAATTTTTCATACATAATGATGAGATTTTTTTTAAAAGGCACATGAATTAACAAGACCATTCAATTTAATACCAAGAGCAGCAACAGATATTACAAGCAGATCCATATGGGACTGAACACTACATTTTATAAAAGCAAAATGTAAAATATGAACTGGAAGAAGAATGTAAACAGAATGAAACAGAAACAAAAAAAATGGAAAATATAAATAAATGGTGTAACAAACATGGAAATCCAGTAGAAAATGTCTAACCTACATGTAGTGGAAGTGCTAGAAGGAGAAGAGCATGAGCACTATTTAAAGAGATTATGGCAAAAATTCTCCAAAAAATAATGGAAATCATCAAGTCCCCATCTTTCTCTCTCTCTCTCTCTCTCTCTCTCTCTCTCTCTCTCTCTCTTTCCTTCTTTCTTCCTTTTTTTTGTGAGATGGAGTCTCACTTTGTAGTTCAGGCTAGCCTTGAACTCACTATTATCTCAGGTTGGCCTCAAACTCATGGTGATCCTCCTACCTCAGCCTCCCAAGTGTTGGGATTACTGGCATGTGCCACCACACCTGGCTCAAGTCTCCTTTTTAAGAGGCTCTAAAGATGTCAAGCAAAACAATTTGACAAAAGCAAAAGGCACATCATAATAAAGCTGCTAAAGGAAAATAAGTAAACAAGTACAAAAATCATAAAAGCAGCCAAAGGATCTTCAAAGAAGCAATCATTAGATTCATATTAGGCTTATTCCAACCATAAAGAAAGTCAAAAGATGATAGAATGATATCATCAAAGAAAATATCTGCATGACAGAAATCTACACTCAGAAAAAAAATCTTTCAAGAATAGAAGTTATACACACACACACACTAACACACACACACACACACACACACACATATATATAATTCTCATATACATACATACATTTTTTGGGTTGCAAGTAACTTGTTCTGCAAGTGGTTCTCAAGATCAGCAAACATTTTTTTTCTCTGATTGAGTTTATTGGTACATTTTAGGTATACAGTATAGTTGCACTCATCATTGGGATCTTGTACCTTTGAGCAAACATTTTTAAATACATTTTAATTTGATAGTCAAGTGATGTCTTGAAATATAAGTAGTATGTGAGGCCAGACATAATATGATCACCACTGAGCCAATGGGTCCCTTCCCTCTCTGTCTCTGTCTCCCCATTCACAGGAATGTGAATGTCTCCCAGCAGCAACAGGTTATGGAGAAGATCTTGTCTGCAGAGGAGGAGGAGAAAAAGGCAGAGAAATCCCTCCCTTCAAATGAAATAGGGAGATGTGTAAAATATGGGAAACAGTGCAAAATTGTTTACAAAAGCACCACACTCATAAGGTTGTAACAGGGTGAGTGATGAATCTCTTTAACAGCAAAGCAAGGTCCTGGGCCAGGCATTTAGCTCAGTGGTGCCGCCTCACAAGCACAAGGTCTCAAATTCGATTCCCAGTACCAAGAACAAAACAAACAAACAAATGAACAAAAAACACACAAAGCAATGTCCCATTTCCACAAAATCCTCACAAGGAGGCAAAAGCAAGTATCTTTGGATTGGTTCCCTGTTAAAGATGCATGAGAAGAAAAAGATTCCATTAAGCTAATAGGCAGCAGTGACTTGGTTAGTGTTAGTGAATGTTGTCTTACACACCCTCTTGTCTCCTCACACCAGCCACAAAGATTTTCAAATGCAAGTGGAGGTTAATTTGTTTATTTTTCTGCATATTTTGTATTTTCTTTATTATTATATAACAGTATTATTCATTTTTATATTAATATTTTGGGGTTGTAGAACACATCATCTGAGTTTCCAATATTTCTTATGGGGTAATTTGCTTAGATGTACAAGTCTTTTGGATTACACTCATGTTTCTAGAACAAATTATGCTCTCAAGCCAAGGTTTTATGGTATATGAAATATGAAAATATAAAAAAAGCAGGTTTTGTTACCAATGGATACATATACAACATATCAAAGATCACAAAATGAAAATAATCCCAATTAGAAAGCCAAAGATATGGGAAAGAATGAAACACAACCCAGAGTAAATATGTAGAAAAATTCAAATGAATACTGATTATATAAAACAGTGGTAGCACTTTCTGATGTGATTTAAATTAGGTATAGACTTGACTTACATACATGAAAACAACAGCATATATGTGAGAATGGAAAGATTTAAAGTGGTCTAAGTTTTTATTGTTAGCCAGAAGGAGGAAAAAGTATTAATTTCTACTAAGACATGATATGTCTGTATATGTTTCCATCATGTGCAACCGCTAAAACAAATGAACAAACAAAACATCAAAGAAATGAGGGACTGTGCAATGTATAGTGTGTGGCAGATTGTATTTTCAAAAAGGATCGGGCAATATCTATCTTTCTACGTACTTTTTGGCAGTGTGAACTTCCTCCTCTCCAAACAAGAGATAAAATCTGTTTCTCCATGGTTTTGAGTCTGGGTGACCTTGCAACTGCTTTGACTAGTAGAATCCAACAAAAGTATCAGCTCCAGGATGTCCGTGAGCTGGTTTAATAGCTTCTACTTCTGCCTCATGGAACTAACATTCATATAAGAAAAATGATTGTCCAAAAAAACTACACAAACCACACAGAGAGACTATAAAGGATGAGATAACATACAGAGAAGGGTGAGGCCAGGAGTCAAGAAGAAAGAGGGAAGGGAAAAGGGAAGAAGAGAGAGAGACAGAGACAGACAGAGAGAGAGAGAGAGAGAGAGAACACTTCACTTCCAGGACAGCAGAACAATAATCAGCCTCTCCAAGAATCAGACTCTAGACACTGGAAAATAATTACTTGAGGAAGAAAAGAAGGATGGAAGTGGACCCCTGGGACCCAGGAAAGATCTTTAAGGAAAACTGAAGCCTATAGAGAAAATGAAGAGACAGACCACAACACAGAAATAGGAAGGGGCAATCTACACTTTCTCCTTAGCTCCTGGCTTATAGTGATAAAAAGGAAGATCAAATCTACAGAGACACAGTGAAAGTGGGCAACTCCAGAGGCCCTCGGGGAGAAACACACCAATGACCCAGAGCAGTGGATGTCACAGCTGATGAGTGACTCCAATCCAAGCACCTGCTATATTCCCTGTGGAGAGTTCCTGATCAGATGCCATTTTAGGGAGGACCCAACTGAACCTGGGACTCAGGCCAGCTGCAAGTTGGCTTCATCTAAAAGCTCCCAGTGTTGGACTCCCACAGTGACTGGTTGAGGAACAACAACAGGGGATATCCATGGTCAGGGAGCTGTGGTCAGACCTGCAAGAGACATCTAGAGTTATAAGCTACATGACTCAGGATCCACCCCATGACCAGAGGTCAACTTCAACCTGAATTTGTGTGGAATTAAATGTTCCAGAACCAGCATCCCACACTAATCCTACAGTCAGCTTGCTGGGATTATCCAACACAAATCTAGGTTCCGACTGCCTCTTTCATCTATCAGTGAGAGCAGAGTCACCCCTTGAATTAGACAATGCTACAAAACTGTAGACCCCAAAAGGTGATCACGGGCTTGAAATCACAGAGAAATTTTTTTTTCTTTGCTTTTTGGATTTTAAAATTTTTGCTCATTTGAGTTTTTTGTTTGTTTGATTGTTTTTAGTTTTGTGTGCATGAACACTGTTTTAGAGGGGTTTTGTTTTGTTTTGTTTTGTTTTGTTCTTGTTTTCATTTTCTCCTTCTTTCTTTCCCTCCTGTCTTCTTTACTAGTTTTCTGAGGTTTGGGTAACCTTCCTTTGTCCTTCAGCCTTGTTTCTAATCTTTCTTCTGTTTTCATTTCTCTAATTTTTCCTCTTCTCCCCTTTAAATACTCTCACCTTATGGTAAAATTACCCTATTGAGTGAATATTTACTGTATATAATTTTCTGATTTGTCTTAGATTTTGTTATATGACTATAAATCATGTACCTAGGGTTACAGGTGGAAAATTTTTAGTTGTCACAGTTTGTCATTTTTCAGTCTGTGTTTGATGCTATTGCTATTACTAATTATACTACTTTAGCCAAGGTGACATAATTGTTGTGATAATTGCTCTTCCTTGTGTGCCAATACTTAGAGTGTATGGGGATCATAAACAATACTACAGCCCAGTGCCAAAGAACTGGGTGCTAGGCCAGACTGCAAACTTTCATAACTAATAAACAAAAGAGGCAAGACCCTGGAATAGACTCAAAAGCCAGCTAGGCCTAGATGACATCTCTGAAAAATAGTCTTCCTTAAGAGGTCTCAATACAAGTAATAAAGCTACCTGCCATAAGCAATTTACAAGCTTTGATGCAGAAAGCAAATTTAAAGAATAGAAAATGAAAAACCATGGAAGAAACATGCAACCTGACACCCCCAACTCTCCCAAGGCAGTTCCAGGAGGCATTGAGGTAGAAGAAATAAAAAAACATTGTTATGGCTTGTTTCTAGATGTCCCCCTAAAGCTTCATGCAGTGATAGGTGGGGCTTTTCAGTGGTGCCTGGATCTAGAGTACATGAAGCTAGCATTAGGGATGTAATACTGGGTGCCGGGGATTTAGCTCAGTGGCACTGCATTTGCATCACAAGCCCAAGGTCCTGAATATGATCCCCCCACCAAAAACAAACACAAAAACAAACAAACAAAAAAAGGACGTAATACTGGACTGATTCATGGTGTAATGACATGATTAAAGGTGTGCCACCCTAGGTGTGAGTACTACCCATCCCAAGGGTTAGTAGCCTGGGTAGAATATAAGGGGCAGAAAGAGGGCTGCTATTGTCACTTGCTGCTTCTTCACTACTTTGCTGCTTGTTGCTTGTTACTTGCTACTTTGCTGCTTTGCTGTCTTTTGCCTGCCATGAATTATCTCTCCTCTGCAATACCCTTCTGCCATGCTACATTGCCTTGGAACCAGCCAGCTATGAACTTAAACTTCTACAAACTGTGAGCCAAAATAACCTTTCCTCTTTTAACTTTGAATGTTTGTATTTTGGCTCAGTAACAAGAAGTAATTAAGCCAGCCACCCAGCTGAAATTTCTTAAATGGTAGTAGTGAAAAGAACAAAATGATAGATAAGTCTCTTGACAAAACCAAAACAGAAATAATTGCACAGATAATTAAAGAGATAATGATCATAATGAAAGAAATGGTTACTGAATTTAGACTATATATAGATGAAAAAAATAGAGGAGCTTAGGAAAGACATGGACACCATGAATGCCCAACACAGGAAAGAACTAGATTACATAAAAGATTCAAGCAGATATCCAGGAGATTTAAAATTCTGTTGAGGCCAGGGATATAGCTCAGTGGGTCTACACTTGCTTAGCAAGCACAAAGTCCTGAGTTCAATCCCCAATACCCCCCACCAAAAAAAAAAAATCTATTGAAAGTATACACAGCAGAATCAAGTGATGTGAAGATTAAATATCAGATCTGGAAGACAAAGTTGTGGTTGGCAATCATCAAAAGAGAAATTTTTAAAAAATAGCCAGGGACCTAAAAAAATCAATCCAACAGCTGCTAGATGTTGAAAGAAGAATAATATAAGATTAACTGGAATCAATGAAAAAATTAGAAGATAGATCAAAGGAAATAAAAATTTATTCATAGGGCCAGGGATTTATCTCAGTGGTTCTGTCACCTGCCTCACAAGCATGACGTCCTGAGTTTGATCCCTGGTACCCCCCCAAAAAAATGTATCCATAGAAGTAATAGCAGAAAACTTTCCAAGCATTGAAAAAGAGCTTGAGATATAGATATAGATATAGATATAGATATAGATATAGATATAGATATGGCATATAGAATTCCAAACAGCCATGATCAGAAAAAAAGTACCAAAGCATATAATAGTCAAGATTTCAGAAATTCAACACAAGAACAGAATATTAAAAAACCGTTAGATAAAATAAACAAATCACATCTAAAGGAAAACCCATCAGAATTACAGCACAATTCTCAACACAAACCCTTAAATCAAGGACAACTTAGAGCGAAATATATCAAGCCCTAAAAGAAAACAACCTCTAACCTAGATTGTTGGATCCTGCAAAATTATCTTTCAAATTGATGGAGAAATAGGATATATTCATGATAAAGAACATCTGAAGAAATTCATGACCACCAAACCAGCATATCAAAAAGTTCTGAAGGATATATTAGAAAAAGAACAAAGACAAAAATTCCAAGAATTCCAATACGATGTCTCCAAGGCAAGCAATTAAATAGAAGGGAAAGGAAACAAAACAACAGCAGGAAAGTAATATAATGATGAGGAAAAGTCAATACATTTCAGTTATAACCATCAATATGAATGGTGTCAATTCACCAATCAATAGAAAAAAAATGTCAGAATGGATCAAGAAATGAGATCCAACAATATGCATACAATTGCATGCAAGAAACACATTTAACTCAAAAAGAAATTCATAGTCTGAAAGTCAAAGGATGGAAAACAATACATGCAACAGGAACCCAGAAAAAAACAGGGATAGCTATTCTATTTGCAGAAAAAGTGGATTTCAAGATAAGATTGATTAGAAGAGACAAAGAAGGTAACTACCTACTTGTCAAGTGAACAATCCAAAAGGAAGAGATAACAATCATAAATATATATGCACCAAGTGTCACCACACCCAACTATATAAAACAAACACAAATATACATGAAACATCAGATAATCATTAATACAATTGCAGCCGGAGACCTCAATGTCCCACTGTCCCCACTGTCATGAATAGATGAACTAGACGAAACATATCTGAGCCAAACCAAACCTTTGAATAGTGGACTTAGTAGATATCTGCAGAGTGTTCCACCCACAACAGAATACACATTCTTCTCAGGAGCACATGGGATGTTCTCCAAAATAAAACATGTTTAAATAAGTGCAAAGGAAATGAAATTATCCCATGCATAGTGTCAGATAGCATTTCAATAAAACTGGAAATTAATGGCAAAAGCCCCATGAAAACTACATCAACACATGAAAATTAAATAATACCCTTGTGAATAACCAATGGATCACAAATGAAATTAAAGAACAAATCAGACATTCTCTATAATAGAATAATAATGCCAATACAACATACCAGAACTTATGGGATGCAATAAAAGCAGTCCTGTGAAGAAAGTTTGTAATAGCTAATTTCCGCATCGAAAAAACAGAGCAAGCTCAAATAAACAGCTTAATGCTGAACCTCAAGCTTCCACAAAAAGAAAAATAAGCAAATACAAGGCCTGTACAAAGAAGAAATTATAAAGATCAGAGAAGAAATTAATGCAATTGACACTAAGAAAACAATAAAAGAATCAATGAATCAAAGAGTTGGTTCTTTGAAAGATTAAATAAAATAGACAAATCTTTAGCCATCCTCATCCAAACAAACAAAGACCCAACTCTATTAGGAATGAAAAGAGTGAAGTCACAACAGATCCTGCAGAAATCCAGAATATCATCAATACTTACTTTGAGAACTTGTACTCTAATAAGACACAAACTATAGAAGAAATGAATTCATTCCTATATATGCATGAATTATCAAAGCTGAATCAAGAAGATATAAAAATTCTAAATAATCCACTATTGGTCAATGAAACTGAAATAGTAATTTAAAAAATTACCAACAAAGAAAAGTTCAGACTGCCCTCTGGGCATCCAGCAGTGTGAACCACACTAGTATCTAATATCTGAATACACATTGCAGAGGCACAGGGGGTCATAAAGGCCATTTTTCTGAGCTCCAGAAGGTTGAACAGAAATGAGAAACACAGAGAGGGCCTCTCTGAGGCTCCTTGATGAAAATTGAAGCCCACTGGGAAAGTAAAGAAAATCTCTGCAATAAAGGTACAACAGACCACTATAATTGGTAAGTAGAGGGATTAGCACCTCCCATCAGAACTTGGACTATCTTTGGAGGAAGGGCAGCTAGAGTCTGCCATAGAACCCTGTGGAGTTCAATCCAGCAGGTCAGGGAGCTCAATTTCGGCCTTGCAGCCGTAAATCAGTCTGAATCTCAGTGGATTGTGGCTGGGTTGCTGACACTAATTGACTTAGATCTGCACACTGCTGCCCACATTGTCTATTTTGACAGTAGAGACATATCTGGAAGAAGGCTCTTTATTTTCATTTTTATTTTTTTCAAAATTTTTTCTTTTTTCCTTTTCTTTTTTCTGCTCCCCCTCCTTCTCTTTCTCTCACCTTGTTTTTTATCTCTCTCCCTTTTTGTTCCTCTTCCTGTCTGATTTCATATTTTTCCCTTTCTTTTTCTTTTCTTCTCTCTTTTCCTTCTTTCAATTATGATTAGTTTTAGAGGAAAGTGAATACAGTTTCTAGCTTCCCTACTGCTGGTAGTTTGTTCTTTTCTGGTCTTTGTTCTTTTATTCTTTCTTTTACTCTTGTCCTCAACAGTTTCCCAAAATTTGCATGATCTTCCTATGTCTTTTGGCCTTACTTCTAAGCTTTTCCTATCCTTTTACCTATCTATTCCTCTGGCCCATCTCCTTCTAAGTACTCATGCCTAAGGGTAAAGCTGTTATATTGAAGAATGTATTCACTAAAAACATATTTTGGGATGGTCCTCAATTTTGATTTAATTCATATGGTTAAATGTGATAGATTAATAGCTACCACAAATTGTCATTTTCTAAGCTATGCTTGATGCTACTGTTGTTGCTGATTGCATCACTTGGGCTAAGGTGTTGTGATTGAAATAATCAGTTGTCCTTCCTGCTATACTGAAAATGAGATTGCCTAAGAGTCATTAGAGACTCAAAACATAAAGACCAGCTATATCTGAAAGACACCTCTGAGAAGCAGTCATTCTATAAGGGTTTTAAATACAAGCAACAAAGATACTTACAATAAGCAATATTGAAGTATAGACCCAAGAATTAAACCAAAGACAGCACCAACAACAAAAATAGAAATGAGAAGACACCTAAGCAAGGTGCAAACCCAGACTTCCAGCTCACCAAAGGTAAATTCTGAGGAAAGCAAGGTGGAAAAATCTTATACTCAACCACTTGGACACCCTGAACTGATAGCACAGGAAGTAACAAAACAGATGTACAAGGTTCTAGAAAAGTTCAAAACAAAAATAATTTCCCAGATAATTACAGTGATGGTGAGCAGAATGAAAGACATGATTAGAGAATCTAGAACAGGAACATATAAAGAAATAGATGATCTCAGGACCATAGTGGAAGCCATGAATGCTTAGCATAGGAAAGAAATGGAAACCATTAATGCTGACATAGGAAAGAAATGGAATCCATGACACCAATTCAAACAGATATCCAAGAGATTAAAAACTCCATTGAAAGTTTTCACAGCAGAATGAGCCAATGTGAATATAGAATATCAGATATAGAATACAGGATTAGTGACACCATGAAAGAGAGATCTCTTAGAAATAGTAAGGGACCATGAGAAATTGATCTAACACCTCCTAGATGACACAAAGAAGACTAACATAAGACTGATAGCAGTCCACCAGAAAGCAGGAGAAGGCACAAATAACATTAAAAAAAAAAAAGCTGTTCACAGAATGAACAACAGAAAACTTCATAATCAGAGCAAAAGAATTTAACATACAGATAAGTGAGGCATATAGGACCCCAAGTAGCCATAATTTAAAAAAAAAACTACACCTAGACATATAATAGTCAAGATCCCAGAAAACTAGCAGAAAAACAAATAGTACAAGCAGTCAGATAAAAGAAATAAATCAGATACAAAGGAAAGCCCATAATCACAGCAGACTTTTCTGCACAAACCATCAAGTCAAGGACTGCCTGGAGTGAGGTATTTCAAGCACTAAAATAAAACAACCCCCAACCTAGATTAATATATCCTGCAAAACTATCTTTCAAAATTGATGGGGATATAAGATATTTCCATGACAAAGAAAACCTGAATACCAAACCAGCAATCCAAACAATTCTAAATAATATCCTAGAGAAAGACAATGAAGGTCACAACTCTATGAAGCCCAACAGAGCAAAGCCATCAGGCAAGGAAAGAAATTAAAGGGAGAGGGACAATAAACAAATAGAAGAGGCAACAAAAGGAAAACAACATGACAAGGATAAATCAATACATATCAGTTATAACCATCAATGTTAATGGTCTCAATTCACCAATCAAAAGAAATAGACTGGCAGAATGGATTAAGAAGCAAAATTCAACAATATGTTGTACACAAGAAACTTCAAAAGAAATTCTCAGGCTAAAAGTAAAAGAATCAGAAAGAGTTCTCCATGAGACAGGAACCCAGAAAAAAGGAGGGGCAGCTATCTTATTTGCAGACAAAGTAGATTTCAAACCAAAGCTAATTAAGAGAGACAAAGAAGGTCACTACATCCTTTTAAACAGAAAAATCCAAGAGGAAGAGATGACAATAATAAATATATATGCACCAAATTCTAATGTCCCCAACTATATAAAACAAGTATTATTGGAAATGAAAAACCAAATATGCATTAATATAATTGTAGTAGGGGACCTTAAATACCCTACTGTCACAAATAGACATATCTTCTAGACAACAAATCAACAATGAAATATTAGAACTGAACCAAGCTTTTGAACAAATGGACTAAAGAGTTGTCTACAGTGTTCCATTCCACAAAATCAGAATATACATTCTTTTCAGCTGTAGAGGGGTCATTCTCCAAAATAGAACACATGCTAGCTTATAGAACATGTTTAAGTAAATTCAAGGGAATTGAACTTATCCCATGTATATTATCAGACCACAGTTCAATTAAATTGGAGGTCAATAGCATAAGAAACCTCACAAACTCCACAAACTCATGGAAATTGAATGATATACTCCTAAACAAGTAATGGGTAACAGAGGAAATTAAACAAGAAATTATATAGTTTCTACAATTAAATGGTAATGCCAATACAACATATAAAATTCTACAGAACACAATAAAAGCAGTTCTATGAGGGAAATTCATAGCCCATACTAGGAAAACAAAGTGAGCTCAAATAAGCAACCTAATGGTGAACCTCAATCTCCTAGAAAAAGGAGAGTAAGACAAACCTAAAGCTCATACAAGGGAGGAAATTATAAAGATCAGAGCAGAAATCAATACAATGGAGATGAAGAGAACACAAAAAAATCAACCAAAGAGCCAGTTTTTTGAAAGAATAAATAAAATTGATAAACTCTTAGCTAACCTTAATGAAAAAAGGGGAAAAAAAGGCTCAAATCCATGCAATTAGGAATAAAAAGGTGAAGTCATAACAGATCCAGCAGAAAACCAGAGGATCATCAATACCTACTTCAAAAATCTGTACTTTAACAAAATGGAAAACACAGAAGAAATGGACAGATTCCTAGACACATATGAATTACCAAAGTTGAATGAATAAGATATAAAAATTATAGACACCACAATTATAATCAGTGAAATTGAAAATATAATTAAAAATTTACCAACAAAGAAAAGCCCAGGTCTTGATGTCTTCACTGCTGAATTCTACAAAACATTTAGAGAAGATCTATTGCCACTACTTTTGAAATTTTTCAGTGAAATTGAAAGGGAAGCAATATTTCCAAATTCATTCCTAGAAGCAAGTGTTACTTTGATTCCAAAACCAGAGAAAGACCCAACCCCCCCAAAAAAAGACTCTACAGGCCAATCTCTCTAATTAATAGAGATGCAAAAATCCTCAATAAGATAATGGCAAACAGAATATAGTGGGTCATCAAGAAGATCATACACCCTGACCAAGTGGGATTCATCTCAGGGATGCAGGGATGGTTCAACATACACAAATCAATAAATGTAATAAACTATATTAATAGAGCCAAGAACAAAAACCATACAATAATCTCAATAGATGCAGAAAAAGCATTTGACAAATCCAACATGCATTTATGATAAAAATCCTACAAAAAATTGGAATTGACAGTCTACCTCAACCTAATAAAAGCCATGGAAAATCATGGGAAACCAACAGCCAAAATAATACTAAATGGTCAAAACCTGAAATCCTTCACACTAAAATCAAGAACAAGACAAGGATGTCCACTATTACCATTTCTGTTCAATATAATTTTGGAAACATTAGCCATAACAATTAGACAAGAGAAAGAAATAAAAGTAATAAAGATAGGAAAGGAAGAAGTTAAACTGTCATTGTTTGCTGATGATATGATACTCTACATAGAAGCCTCAAAAAAACTCTGCCAGGGCCAGAAATTTAGCTCAGTGGCACTAGTGCCTGCCTGGCAAGCACACAAGTCCTGATTTTGATCCTGGTTCTGCAAAACAAAACAAAACAAAACAAAAGAACTCTGCCCAAAGACTTCTAGACTTTATTGACAAATTCAGTAGACTATCTAGATACAGGATCTACATTCAAAAATCAATAGTTTTTGGGCCGGGGATTTAGCTCAGTGGTTCTGCTGCCTGCCTTGCAAGCACAAGGTCCCTGGTACTAGCAAAAAAATAAAATAAAATAAAAAATCAATGGCCTTCTTGTACACAAATAACAGATTCACTGAGAGATGAATTAGGGAGCCATTTCCTTTCACAATAGCACCCAAACAAATGAAATACTAGGAATCAGTCTAAAGAAGGAAGCAAAATACCTCTACATTGAAAACTACAGAACTCTGAAAAAGGAGATCAAAGAAGATATAAGAAAATAGAAAGGCATCCCTTGCTCCTGGGTAAGAAGAACCAACATAGTGAAAATGACCATACTTCCAAAATTGCTATATAGATTCAATGAAATCCTGACTGAAATCCCAATAGTATATTTCACAGACCTACAGAAAATAATCTGAGAATTCATTTGGAACCAGAAGAGACCTAGAATAGCAAAAAACAATACTAGCAAAGACCTGACAGGGTATATCACAATCCCCATCTTTAAACTATACTACAAAGCCACTGTGATAAAAACAGCATGGTACTGGCAAAGAAACAGATCTGAGGATCAGTAGAATAGATTAGAAGATACAGAAAACAACTCCAGAAATACTCAGACACTTATCTTTGACAAAGAGCCAACCATCCTCACTGAAGGAAACATAGCCTCTTCAATAAATGGTGTTGGGAAAACTGGATTTAAACCTGCCAAGGATTAAAACTAGACAATGTCTTTCACCATGCACGAAACTAAAATCCACAAGGATTAAAGACCTAAATATTAAAACAGAAACACTACTATAATATATATGTAGTAGGTAAAATTCTTGAAGACTGGTGTAGGCAAAGATTTTCTGTACAAAACCCTGATCACACAAATATTACAAAGAATCAATAACTGATCAACTCAAAGTAAGAATTTTCTGCACAGCAAAATAAACTACCAACAGAGTGAAGAGATAATGCACAGAATGGGAAAAAAAATTATCAGCTACTCCTCAGATAAAGGACTAATATCTAGAATATATAAAAACTAAAAAATACAGACCCTCTCAGATTTAAAGACCAAATCCAAAACTGGGCATCTGAAATGAAAGTACATTTCTCTGATGAAAAAGTACAAATGGAAAATAAATATATGAAAAAATACTCAACATCACTCATCATTCATGAAATGCAAATTAAAACAACACTGGGATTTCATCTCAGTCCAGAAATAAAGGAATATCATTAGGAAATAAATCAATTACAAATGCTGCTGAGGTTGTGGAGAAAAGGGAATCGTTCACCACTATCGATGGGAGTATAAATGATACAACCACTATGGAAACCAGTATGGAGATTCCTCAAAAAACTAAAACCAGCAGTTCCATATGACTCAGCTATTCCCCTTCTACATATCTTTCTGAAAGTGTTAAATGTTTCATACCACAGTGTATATGTATACTCATGTTTATAGCTACACAATTTATAACACCTAAACAGTCCATATGCCTATCAACAGATGAATGAACAAAGAAAATGTGTTTTTTATATACAACAGAGTACTACTCTGCCATGAAGAAGGATAAACTTGAGTCATTTGTAGGTAAATGGATGCACCTGAAGATCATAATTTTAAGCAAAATAAAACAGACACACAAGTTTAAATATCACACTGTTTCTCTTGTGTGAAAAACCCAATGGGTAAATGAGGAGCATAATTGAGAACAGATATTGGGAAGTAGGAAGAACACGTTCAAATGGGAAGGGGAACAAAGAAGGCAGAAGGAAAGGAAGGGAAAAGATATTTTTTTAAAAAATAAAAAGAATAGAAGGAAAAAATGGAAACAAACCTTTTGTAAATAAGTAAGGGAAGAAAGGTTGAAGGGAGGGGAGGGGAATTGGAAAATAGAATTAAGATATTTTATTTACAGGTACAAATTTCCTATGATGAATGTGATCATTATGTATGGCATATATATACTAATTTTTAAAAAAACAAAGGGAGGGGGAAAAGAGAGAGGGAAGAGGGGAGTGGAGGAGAGAGGAAAGCAGAGGAGAGGAGAGGAGAGAAGAGAAGAGAAGAGAAGAATGAGAATTAACATTAAAATTACATCAAAAATTTAAGAATCCAGAAGAATTGAAAGTAAAACAATGGACAAGTATATAACATCCAAATGCTAACCAAAATAAAATACTATAATGAGTAAATATAAGATAAAGTAAAATTTAAGGCAAAAACATTATTAGAGACTAATGGGGACACTGTAATGATAATACACTCAATGTACCAGAAGAAAAAATAAATATAATTTGTCCCTACACTCATGACTTAATAAAGCAAAGACTTAAGAGGGGAAACTACCCTAGAAACCAGCACCATGGCAGAAAAACATCAACTGTAGTTAGTGGATACCTCGTGGCTCAGTGGAAAAGCCTGGCAATTGAAAACAACTTCAAGGGGACCCAGTTATAGTGGAACATCAATACTTTTGTTTTACCTCGAGGAACATGACTTGATTCTCACAGTAAGTATTAGAGAAAAATCCTTCTGTGCTTTTGGCAGAGGTAGGGAGAATGGACCCATTTCATATTTCAAAACACACCAGAATAAGTCCTATCCTCAGGGCCTAACCTACTTTTTAATCAGAACCTAAGATCTGGGGGATGGGAAACAGCCAACTCCTTCCTAATTTTGCCATCCTGTCCTACCCAAGTGGGGTAGGAGTGAATTGAGAAGAACTTATTCATAGTCCAGGGACTCCCTAAATGTACTCATATAAAACTATAGTTTTAAAATATAGAAAACAAAACTCCATGGTACTTCAAGGAGCAACAGAATGGTCCACAGTCTGACCCAGAGCTTTTTAAAAAAAAAAAATACTTTGATAATAAATGTTTGTTCATTTAATCTCTCTTTGTATCTTCATTTCCCAAGGAAGAAGTGTGCTAGATGCTTTGCTATTAGTAACAAACAAAATCAACTGAAGGTACCATGACCAGCATCCAGTGGAAGGAAGGTGGAAGGTGGAGGTGCAGGACAGCCACTCTGAGATCCATTCTCCCTCTGGCCAGCCTGAACCCAATCAGTGAGGACTAGCTTGCTGCATGGGCACCCCTGTAACACCCCTATCCTTGCCCCCCCTCTCAGGCCTCCTGATTGTGCCAGTCCTTGTATCTACTCTGCAGAGGCACAGGTGGTCATAAAGGGAGTTTTTCTGAGCTCGAGTATTTGAACATATTTAAAGAAAGAACAGAGGGAACCTGTAGTAGAACTTTATGGAGTTCAACCCTGCAGGAGGTCAGGGAACTCAATTTGGGCCTTGCAGCCCAAAATCAGTCTGAATCTCAGGGGTTTGCCATTGGCTAGCTGAGATCAAAGGACTTAGTTCTACACATGGCTGCACACATTGTATATTATGACAGCAGAGATATAGTCTGAAAGAGGCCCTTCAAATTCTTTTTTGTGTTCTTTGCCTCATTTCTCTCTGCCAATTCTTTGTTTTTTGTCTCCTGTTTTTCCAACTCAGGATCTTGCTCCACCACATTATTTCTCATCTCCCTTTCTGTTCCTGTTCCTGCCCTAACTCAGATTTCTTCTTTTATCATTTTTTTTCTTTTTCCTTTATGTTCTTTTCTTCTCTCATTTTACCTCACTCAAGGGTCAATAGTTTCAAAGGAAAGTGAGCAACTATTACTGTTAAGTGATTATATTATTGTCCTTATTCTTACACTTTGTTTTTCGTTTTGAATTTAATAGTTTCCTAAAGATTGTATGGTCATTCTATGTCCTCTGGCTTCACTTGAAACCTTCTCCAATTCTTTTGATTATCTACTCCTCTCATCCTAACTTTGTCTAAGCCACCATCCTAAATGACAAAAATGCTATATTGAAGAGTTTACTTGCTGCAAACATATTTTGGGTTGCTTCTTGATTTTAATTTAATTCACATGGTTTAAAGGTGATTACTTAATGACTACCACAAGTTTCAAATTTGTAATTTATGCTTGATCCTATTCTGTTGCTGATTGTATCAATTGGGCTAAAGGATTGTGATTGATTTAATGAGTTGTCTTCTCTGATATTATGAAAATGAGAATGTCTACGAGTCATTAGTGACTCAAAAGCTAAAGTGCAACTATATCAGGAAGATGTAAGTAATAACCCAGAAATTAAACCAAGGACAACCCAACAATAAAAAAAAAAAAATGAGAAAACACTTAAGCAATACAAAGACAGACTTCCAGTTCACCAATGGCAAACAGTAGGGCAAATGAGGATGAAAAGTCTGATAGTGAACCACCAAGACACCCTGAACTCATAGCACAGGAAGTAACAAAACAGATCAATCAGGCTCTAGAAAAATTCAAAACAGAAATAGTTTCCCAGATAACCATACACATGGTGAGCAAAATGAAAGTCATGATTTGAGACTCCAGCACAGAAACTGAGAAAAAAAAATAGATAAGCTCAGGACCATGATAGAAGCCATGAAGGCCCAGCATAAGAAAGAAATGGAAACAATAAATGCCCAAAAGAGGAAAGAAATGGAATCCATAAAGCAGATTCAAACAGATATCCAGGAGATTAAAAACTATTGAAAGTGTTTGCAGCAGAATAAAAGAATGCAAAGATAGAATCACAGATATAGAAGATAGGATTGCAGTCAGTAACCATGAAAAGAGAGGTCTCTTAAAATCAGTAAGGGATCATGAGAAATCAATCTAACAACTCCTAGATGATGCAAAGAAGAATAATATAAGACCGATAGGAATCCATGAAGTAGCAGGAGAAAATACAAATGAATTAAAAAAGATGTTCACAGAATTAATGACAGAAAACTTCCCAAACAGAGGGGAAGAATTTGACATACAAATAAGTGAGGTATATAGGACTTCAACTAGCCAAGATAAAAAAAATCTACACTTAGACATATAATAATCAAGATCCCAGATATACAATAGAAGAACAAAATATTACAAGAAGTAGGAGAAAAGAAACAAATCACATGCAAAGGACAGCCCATCAGAATCACAGCAGAATTTTCAACACAAGCCCTCAGGTTAAGGAGAGCCTGGAGAGGTATTTCAAGTCCTAAAAGAAAACAACCTCCAACCTAGACTGATGTATCCTGCAAAACTCTCTTTCACAATGGATGGGGAAATAAGATACTTCCATGACAAAAAACATCCGACAAACTTCATGAATACCAATCCAGAACTACAAAGAATTCTAAATGATATTCTAGAAAAAGACAATGTAGGTCACAACACCATGAGGCGCAACAGAGCAAATCAAATAGGCAAGGCAAGAAACTAAAAGGAGAGGGGGGAAAAGTAAAAAGATCAACAAAAGATCAACATGACAATAATAAATCAGTACATATGAGTTATAATCATCAATGTCAATCGACTCAATTCACCAACCAAGAGAAATAGACTGGCAGAATGGATTAAGAAGCAATATCCAACAATATGTTGTATACAAGAAACACACCTAGTGCAAAAAGAAGCCCACAGACTGAAAGTGAAAGGATAGAAAACAATTCTCCACATGACAGGAGTCCAGAAAAAAGTAAGGGTAGTAATCTTATTTGCAGACAAAGTAGATTTCAAACCAAAACTGATTAAGAGAGACAAAGAAGGCCACTACATCCTTGTAAAGGGAACAATTCAAGAGGAAGAAATGACAATCATAAACATATATGCATCAAATATAAATGCCCCCAACTATATAAAACAAATATTAAGCAACATGAAAAACCAAATAACCAGTACTACAATTGTAGTGGGGGATCTGAATACCCCACAATCAAAAATAGACAGATCATCTAGGCAAAAAATCAACAATGAAATACTAGAACTGAACCAAGCTTTTGAACACATGGACTTATTAGATGTGTATAAAGTATTTCACCCCACAAAATCAGAATATACATTCTTTTTTGGCTGCACATAGGTCAATCTCCAAGATAGACCACATCCTAGCTCATAGAACAGGTTTGAATAAATGCAAAGGAATCAAAGTTATACCCTGTATATTATCAGATCATAGTGCAATCAAGCTGGAGATCAATAGCATAAGAAACTATTAACTTCACAAACACATGGAAATTGAGCAACACTCTCCTAAACAATCAATGGGTCACAGAGGAAATTAAAGAAGAAATTAGACAGTTTTTACAAATAAATGATAATGCCAATACAATATAGAGGAATCTATGGGACACAATGAAAGCAGTTCTATGTGGAAAATTCATAGCATTGAATGCCCACACTAGGAAAACAGAGCGAGCTCAAAAAAACAACATAATGATGAATCTTAGACTCCTAGAAAAACAAAAGCAAGAAAAACCCAAAGTTCATACAAGAGAGGAAATTATAAAGATTAGAGCAGAAATCAATGCAATGGAAACTCAAAAAATAATACAAAAAATAAATGAAGAGTAGCTTTTTTGAAAGAATAAATAAAATTGTTAAAACCTTAGCTAACCTTATCAAAAAAAGGAAGGAAAAGGCTCAGATCCATGCAATTAGAAATGAAAAAGGTAAAGTCACAACAGATCCAACAGAAATCCAAAGGATCGTCAATACCTACTTTGAGAACCTGTACTCTAATAAAATGAAAACACAGAAGAAATGGACAGATTTCTAGTTATTTATGAATTACCAAAGTTGAATGAAGAAGACAAAAAACATTTTAAACATCCCAATTATAATCAGTGAAATTGAAAATGTAATTAAACATTTACCAACAAAGAAAAGCACAGGTCCTGATGGAGTCACTGCTGAATTTTATAAGACATTTAGAGAAGAACTCCTTCCACTACTCTTTTAACTTAAATAAAATTGAAAGGGAAGCAATACTTTGAAATTCATTCCTGGAAGCAAGTATCACTTTGATTCCCAAACCAGGGAAAGATGCAACTAAAAAAGAGAACTACAGGCCAATCTCCTTAATGAATATAGATGCAGAAATTCTTAATAAGATAGTAGCAAACAGAATACAGAGGATCATCAAGAAGATCATATATCCTGATCAAGTCAGATTTATTCCAGGGATGCAAGGACGGTTCAACATATGTAAGTCAATAAATGTAATACACTATATTAGCAGAGTCAAGGACAAAAACCATATGTTTCTCTTGATAGATGCAGAAAAAGCATTTGACAAAATTCAACACCCATTCATGATAAAAACCTTGCAAAAAATTGGAATAGATAGTCTATATCTTAACTTAGTAAAGGCTATGAAAAACCAACAGTCAACATCATATTAAATGGCCAAAAACTGAAAACCTTCACATTAAAATCAGGAACAAGACAAGCATGCCCACTATCACCACTCCTCTTCAGTATAGTTCTGGAAACATTAGCATAGCAAATAGACAAGAGAGAGAAATTAAAGCAATAAAGATAGGAAAGGAAGAAGTTAAACTGTCATTATTTGGTGACGATATGAGGCTCTACATTGAAGACCCAAAAAACTCCACCAAAAAACTTCTAGACTTAATTGACACTTTTAGCAGTGTAGCTGGATACAAGGTCAACACCCAAAAATTAATAGCCTTCTTGTACACAAATAACAGGCTCACTGAGAGAGAAATTAGGGAAACAATTCCTTTCAGAATAGCACCCCAAAAAATGAAGTATCTGGGAATCAATCTAACAAAAGAAGCAAAAGACCTCTACACTGAAAACTACAGCACTCTGAAAAAAGAAATTGAAGAGGATATTAAAAAATGGAAAGATATCCCCTGCTCCTGGGTAGGAAGAATCAACATAGTGAAAAAGGCCATACTACCAAAACTGCTATACAGATTCAATGCAATGCTGATTAAAATTCCAACACTATATTTCACAGAACTAGAAAAAATCCAAAATTATATTTGGAACCAGAAGAGTCCTAGAATAGCAACAGAGATGTGGCAGTGGGCATAGCAATTCCCAATCTGAAACTATACTACAAAGCCACTGTGATTAAAAACAGCATGGTACTGGCAAAGAAACAGACCTGAGGATCAGTGGAACAGATTGGAAGATACAAAAACAACTCCAGATGTACTCAGATATCTCATCTTTGACAAAGGAGCTGACCATCCTCACTGGAGACAAGATAGCCTCTTTAATAAATGGTATTGGAAAAACTGGATTTCAACCTGCCAAAGATTAAAACTAGACCACTCTCTTTCACTGTGCACTAAAATAAAATCAAATGGATTAAAGATTTAAATATTAAAACAGAAACACTAAACTTGCTGGAAGAGAAGTTAGCCAGAACTCTTGAAGACATTGGCATAGGAAAAGACTTTATGAACAAATTCTCAGTAGCACAGGAACTAGCAGAAAGAATCAACAACTGGGATCTCATCTTATTAAAAAGTTTCTGCCCTGCAAAAGAAACCATCAACAGAACTAAAAGACAACCTACAATGTGGGAAAAAATTTTACCAGCTGTTGCTCAGACAAAGGACTCTTATCTAGAATATATAAAGAATCTAAAACAATCAGTCCCCCATATATAAAGACCTGATTCAAAAATGGGCATCTGGAATCAACAGACATTTCTCAGACAAATTAATACAAGCAGCAAGTAAATATATGAAAAAATGTTCCACATCACTGGTCATTCAAAAGATGCAGATGAAAACAACACTGAGATTCCACCTCACCCCACAAAGAATGTCTGCTATCAAGAAATCAACCAATAACAAATGTTGGCAGGGTTGTGGGGAGAAAGGAATCCTTTTCCATTGTTGGTGGGAGTGCTGACTGGTGCAACCACCATGGAAATCAATAGAGAGATACCTCAAAGAGCTGGGACTAGAGGTTCCATTTGACCCAACCATCCCTCTGCTGGGTATCTTTCTGAAAGAATTAAAAGAATCAAATCACAGTGATATATGAGCACCTATGTTTATAGCAGCACAGTTTGTAATAGCTAAAATTTGAAAACAGCCCATTTGCCCATCAGTTAGGGACTGGATAAAGAAGATGTGATTTTTCTATACAATGGAATACTACTGAGTCATAAAGAATGAGAAATAAGAGTCATTCATAGGAAAATGGATACATAATGAGGATATACTCCTGAGTGAAATAAATAAGTCACACATGTATAAATACCGAATACTTTCTCTGGTGTGAAAAATTATAATGGTACATAAGATCCTAATGATATAATTGACAATGTGAAATTGGAAGAAAAGGGCTAAAGGTGTAGGGAAATTGGAAAGGATGGGGAAAGGTAATAAGGGAAAAAGAAAAAATATAAGAAAATGCAAAAATGGAAATAAAATGTTTGTAAATAGGGAAGGGAGGAGGCTGTGAAGGAAGGGCAGGGACAAGGGGGAAAAATGAGAACCAAGACCTGTCATTTAAAAGTACAAGATCCCAATGATGAATGTAACTGTACTGTATACTTAAAATGTACCAAATAAACTCAATGAAAAAAAAATTCTACTGAAAAATTTATTTTGATGCTAATTCAAGGCAAATAAATAAAGGTAAGGCCCAGGTTTAATCTGAAATCTTAAGGTTTCTCATTCATCTTTGGCCTAAACTCTATCAACTGGGAAATTTCTGGAGGGTTTTGGGTAAGACTAGATATCTGGAGCCTTATGGAGTTAATTTCCCACATCAACCTATTTGTAGACTTTGGGATTATCTCTCAAAAAAGGAAGGAAGAAGGGAAGGAGACAGAAAAAGACAGGGAGGAAGGAGGGGAGGAAAAGGAGGGAGAGAGAATAAGAGAGAGGGAGACAGAAAGAGAGAAGAGGGTAGACATGGGTTTAGAAGTGGTAAGACATTATGTTGTAATGAGGCAACCAACAAATCAGAAACTAGACTTTCATTTGAGACACAACAATCCCTATTTCTCAGCAGATCAGCTGAACTGAGTTCCCTGTGACCCGTTTTCTCTAGTACCTCATGGGAGTAATAATTTACTTCCCAACAAAAATCACCCAGGTTATATAAATATTCAGTGCACAGCCAGACTGCCCCATTTTTCTATCTTCCTCTATTGAAAAATGCAACTCAACTTCCACATAATAGTTACCAACACAGATACTCATATAGTTGATACATGATACATAAATATCGACTGGCATGTCAACATATGTCAATGTTGATAACTATTTTATGACATTTCAGTTACATTTGAATCATCTATTATCATACTTGTTCATGATGCTTTAGCTCTGCTTATACCATCTGCTCCTTAAGGGGTGAGGGTTATTTTTCTGAGGACTGTGGGCTTTGATGAATACGAACCCTTGTCTTATCTTGGTAAGAGAGCACCCTTTCTTAACCCAAAACATACACATTCAGATTTGGATTTTATAGCCTCCTTGGTGAGCATTTTGCTTTTCTAGGTACGCATGTCACTCATCCTGCATGAACAGCATGATGCATTTAGAATATTGTTTTAAGTGTTCAGGGACTGAGATGAATATAGATTCCTAGTAGCTAGACAGAGTCCTGGCAGTCTGTCACTCTCCATCCCATGCAGGTCCCTAAATAGAGTGTGCACAAATCTGTGCAGTAACTCCTGCCAAGTCTTTCTACCATGATTGTTACCATCACACCATGGTTCTGACTCCCTGCCAATAATACATTTATCTAAGTCTGCTAAATTAAAATTGAGGAACAATTTTTTTCTTACCTACCAGATATACAGCAAGGAGGCTCCCCGAAGCACAGAGAAAGTCTTCCTACAAAATACCTGCCAATGAGGTACAGATTCTGCTTAGGTAAAACAGCTCCTCTAAGAGGTAGGTTGAAACTTTCCTTATGGCTTCAAGTACCTAGCTGTCTAGAACATCTTTAAAAAGCTAATCCACCTTTTCTTCCATTTCTAACTATAGTCTTGTAGGTAAATGTATCTGCTTTGCTCAGTTTGAGTGACCGGTACTCAAAAGCCAGTCTTAGCACCATAGAAAGGCAACGTTGTCTGCTTTACTCAGTCCTAAGCAGGATGCTTCTCCCCTGGTGATAGTTAATACTCTTTACTATGCTGGACCTTCGCTTTGATCTGTGACTCAATTGATCTTGAATTTCTATTGGTTCTGGTACATCTTGTTTTGAGATTTCGCTCACCTGTCTTTGTTAAATTCTCTCTTGCTTCTCCTTTTGTGTCTGGCCTTCAAATTCCCTGAGGAGCTAGATTTCCACCCCCATCCCTTTTTCTCTTTTTTGATAATTTTCTAAAGCTGATTTAGCCAGATCTTCATGTAGTGTTTTAGAAATAATGTGTGGAGAGGGGAAAGCCACACCAGTAAAGAAGCAGTAGTATATTCACAACTCAGTTATATTTGAAAATGTGTATCATATCCCCTGGGAGTGTGTGGAGTGTTTCTGTTTCAAGCATTTGTGTATTTTCCACATTTTAAGAACCAGAAAACTTAACAGCCATACAATGTTGTGATTTAGCTCTGTGGCCTTCACTGTGGCTCCCTGAGATTCAAAGATTGTTGTCAATACCTGGCACTACTAAAATCTTAGGGGTTCTACATAGTAACACAGTCCCTTAAGTTTGTGTAATACTTTAGTCTGGCTTTCAGGGCAACCTTGCACTTTGGCAGCATAGACTAGACATGCAAACACTGGTACCCTCAGTAGTCAATAGGAGTCCTTCTAGGAGGCCAAGCCCCTCTTCCTTTTCTCCCCTCAGCAGAACTGGATGACAATCTGTCCCCTTTGCCTTAAAGAATCTAAGGCCAACTGAAATGAAGTAGTCAAAGTGAAAAAGTGCCTGCCTGGAGCATTGTGCTTGAGTTATGAACTACCCTCCTCTAATGGGGAACAGAAGGGTGAGGCCCCTCAGTTGCTTCACTAGACAAATAATGATGAGGAGGCTGTAGCTAGATGCACATTTTCAAGGTCCTGATGGGTAATTAGCCAAGTAATTATTATTAAGGTTAATGGACTTCCCTAGGTTAAACTCCCTTCTATTGCATAACACTGGAAAGGGATCCTTGGGTTCAGTGAAGCTATTTTAAGGTCTTTTTTATTATTAACAGACCCATAGCCCTACTTGGCAGGTTAGCAGCAGCTTCTAAGTTACTGTTTCCAGGACCAAAATGTCAAAATCAAGCACTAAGAAGAGGTGATCAACAAGCCAAGTAGTCTGAAAGACGCTCTTGCATGTGGCACGAATAAGACCACAGCTTCTGGGAACAGCAGGTAGGAAAATAAAGCCAGCTATAGGGGAGAAAGCAACTCATGGCAGCACCATGAAAAATCACCTGTCTACTAAAATTACAGCAAAACAGCATGTTGGTGAATTTAAGGAAGATTTTTATGCAGATGGGAACTTACTTTTTTTTTTGGTACCTGCTGTCAGTACCTGCACTCAACCATAAACATCAGCAAACATTGATTAAGCATATTGCCTTGATGGAACTTCAGGTGAAAGAAGAAAGTGCTTCAGCTGCTGTAAAACCCAGAAGACAAATTACTCTTGGTGTAGCAGTTACAATGGGGAAAATCGCTGTACCTTCTTTGAAAAAGCACTCGGAGCTTGGATCTTTAGATAATCTAATAATAGCCAATGTGGCTTTAAGGAAAGCACTGGCATTCTCTTAATGGTTTTGTAATTTTTAAAAAAGTACTTAAAGGTACATAAAGCTTTGCATGGTCAAAACTATAAAGGTCAACCTGCTTCTAAGGTATACCTCAGACTAAATATTTAAACTAGTTTTTGTCAAGAAATATGTGCTATATTCAGTGAAATAAGAAAGACTTTAGGGAACCAGAATTTCTGCACTTCCTATAGTAAGGTCCATCCTGAGCTAGGTTTTCTGTCAATTTCTCTCCAGGAGGTCGATAGCATGAATGTTTCACAGGCAACTTTAAAATGTATTAGTCATTTTCAGATTCGTTTCCTCTGCATTCTTGGCTCCTTTTGACCATGTAGCTGCAGTTGGCTGACAAGCACAAAATGGTAACTTCACAGTTGAAATCACCTACGTATGTTGTGGAGCAGGGCTGACAATAAACACAGGTGCTTTCCAGCTTACTTCCAGTTTACACACCCAAGCTGAATTTGAATGTGAATAAAGTTTAAGATTGGGTATATTTGTGTATGTGTATTTTGTGCATTTACCCAAAAATGCACGTTTGCACTCAAGTTTTGTATTGTTCCTTCCTTTAAAGCAGAATAAAAATCAAATCATATTTATTGTACATTTATTTTGTATCAGGCTCTGTGCTGGGTGCTCTGTATGGTTCCAATCAGAGAAGCCTAGTTTGGGGCCTCTGTCCCTGAAGTCAGCTTGTGTGGGTTCACATACTTGCTCTGCCATGACTAGCTATGTAACACTGACAATACTTAACCTCCCTAAGCTTCTGTCCTCTCACCTGTGAAATGTGCTTACTACTGTACTAGAATTTATTGCACAGATTAGGACAGGGTAGAGAACTTGACAACACTCAATAAACAAGCTAACATATCTCATATAATATGACAACAACCCTATGACGTACATAGCATTAGCCCTATTTTGCATCTATGAGAATAGAGATGAAGGAAAACGAATTCTTCAAAATTTCAAAACTGGTAATGATCTCAAATCTATGAAAAAATAAGGTAGTTCTCAAATAAACTAGCAATTATATTCATTAGGAGAGTGCTAGCTGATGTAACAAATAAGCCTTGAGTTTTCCAAGGTTCAAACAACAGAATGTTTTGTCTCTCATGTGACATTTTATGGTGGGTGTTTCTTGTTAGCAAATGGCTCTCTTCCCTACCAGGACTCAGACATGCAAGTTTCTCTAATCTGGGACTTCTGCCATTCCTTCAGGTCTTGAAGTTTTTTATATACAGCTAGTACAAGGGGAAAAAGAGGTTGGATGCGCATCACTTCTTTAAAGTTTTGGCTTGGAGTAGCACAGGTCACTTCTACTGACATCCCATTGTACGAGCTGGTCAGAAGGCCATATCTAGATGCAGAGGGTTCTGTGAGAGACAGTCTCTAGACAGACAGCTACTTCACAAAGACAGTTCTAGTGTCTAGAAAGAAAAGGACAGTGTTGCCATAATATAAGGTTCATTCCCTGCTTCCTGTGAGTAAAATGTTAAGTCTTAAAGTGTGATAGACATTATTTAATTTGACAGTTTTCTTTTATTTTCCCTTTTATTGCATAAAATTTCTCCAAATTGAAATCTCACCCCTCTTCTACCTATTATTATCCTTATTCCACAATAAGGAAATTTCAGATCAATCTATTTTAGGACCTTAAACAACTGTCTCATAGGCCAACATATTTGTGCTATGCTAAGTCTGATGGAGAAAAGATCTGAAGGAATCCAGCCAATTCCATTTGTAGCCAGAAACTGCTGGTTTTATTATGTATGTGTTTTTCTGGGCTTCAAATATTGATAAGGACCCTCAAATGACCTTGTACTGATTGTGATTTTGTACTGAACGGCTATCATCAACCCACAGAAAAAAAAAAAAAGTCATACAAAATGCCTGGAAGTGGAGTTCAGTTAAATGAATAATTAAACAGTACCACACACATAATCAATGATGCCTGTTTCAGTTACCTTTTGTCATGTAAAAAACTTCAAAACAGCAGTTTTAAAGAAAAATTACTTTACTACCCTCATAATTTTAATGGTCTGACCACAGTTGGGGCTGCAGTCATCCAGGAGCTCAACTGGACCAGAATGTCCAATTTGGCTCTCTCCTATTTCTGAGACAGATTGAAGATTGGATACAGTTAGAACACTGGGACAGTGGAGCCCCCTCTCTCTCCATGTAGACTCAAGGTCTCTCTTTCCATACGGCCTCTCTGTGAGATCTCTCCATGTGATCTGTCTTGCTGTGCAGCCACAATTCAAACACAGCAGGTCAAGATCCCCAAAAAGGCAGAAATGGAAGCTTCAGTTACCCTTGAGGCCTAATCCCAGGACTAGCACAGAAGTCTTACAAGTTCCATTGTTGAAGAGAATCACATTTTCAGCCCAGGTTCAATAGGGGAGGGAATACAATATAAAAGCATATGTACTAGGTGCTGTCTAGCAGACTAGCTACCACTCTCTTAAGAGAACAAAGACAATAAGCACCATGCCATGTTCAAGGTCTAGAAAAGTCAGGATGACCGATGAGAAATTTAATATGTTTGGTTGCTCATCTGTCTTCTCCAAGTTTATTTATTTTAGCAGTCACTTTTACTGGGGAGCACTGTGATTCCACGGTGTTCCTGATCTCAGGGTGAGAGACAGCAGAAGGTGGAAATGTGAGATTATTAAAACTCAATTTCATTCCATTTCTTGAGAGATGATTCTCTCACTGTCCTATTTGTAGATATCAGAAGAGAAAGCATAGAGAGGACAGAAGAGATTAGAACGGATGGGATGAATCAAATAAACAGTAATTGTGACAAGTACTATGGAACAATTCAGAGGCTAGGAGCTCCTGTGGTCATCTAGGTAAAAACTGATGAGTTTTGGGTTTGAATTTCAGTGCTCGATTTTGACATTCTAGTCCAGGAGACAGGCTCTATCCCTGAGTAATGTAATAGGCTTTCAGAAAAGGAGCAGTATTTTAGAACATTAAAGTTAGGACCCACATGTCCCTAATCTACTTGATAACCAGCGGCTTAAAGAAAGAAGGGAGAACACTATGAGATTAGGAGGTTGAGTGAAGGATGATGCAGGATCCAATCAGATTCCAAAAAAGGAAGGAGAAAAAGAATGAATTTGAAGTAAATTGCAAGAGCATTCACTTTTAGACAGAATTTGAGCTGCTTGTAGGAAACTGATGATTTTGTGCAGTAAGAGATTAAACAAACTTCTGTAGTAGATTTTTTATTTTACTTTCTCTTCTTTACTTTTCCTTTCTTACACATTTATTTCTATTTGCCCAGCATCTCCTGCCTTGATTAGTTGGAAAATTTCTCACTGAATGAGTCCCAATGGGAGACAGCCTGTGTCTCAGTATAAAATTTTAACATTCCAGTGTTTTGCTTTCCCAGAACCCTGAAAGCAAGGATATGTACATGTGATCCATGTTTGGCCAACTAGATGGGTGCATCTGAGATCTTGAATCAGGAACAAGTGACTCATCGCCACCAGCTCAATGGAGAATTAATTCTGGAGGTGGTGATAACATTCACTTCCTCAGGAGAAACAGAACAAACAGCAGAGTCCAGTAGTTAGGGTGGCAAGGATCTTATTGGACAAATATGACTTGGCTTGGCCTTCCTTTCTTCCAGCCTCCATTCTGAGTCTTGTTCTTCAGTTTTTATAGCAAGTCTGAGCGCTCTTTGATAAATGATTATCTCTTTGATAATCAATTTATCTTTCTGTTCAAGTTAGCTTCTGTGGCTTGTAATTTAGATCCCCGGCCCACGCACATACTCGAAAGCCTGCAGAGGGCCTGGAATCCATCAGAGAAGAGACTGAAGGTAAAGCCACAGGGATAAACGAGATCATCCTGGGAGAAAGTGTGAATATAAAAAGGAGTGAGCTAAGGACAGGACCCCAGGAGCAGGCATTTAAATGCCAACTTTGTGCCTTTGAGGATAATTGAAGGAGTAGATTTCTTGTCTAGATTCAGCAACATGAAGTAATCCAGAGAATAGTGGATTCAGGTGTTAGATGGCTGCTTAGGACTTTGTATTTCACTAAAATGAGAAATCTGTTGGTATCACTGGTCAGAGATGTCATGACGGACTTTGAGGGAAGTTGTCAAAATTGGAAGCAAGAGAATGGCCTCATGAGTCAGGCAAGTAGCATCCACAAGACAGTAACTGTAGAAAGGATCAGGGCAGCTGAAACAACTAGGTATAGGGATATAGGGAGTCAGATTTGGGAGGAAGAGTGCTGGTTGGAGAGCACACAGGTGTGTGCTACTCGCTGGGCAGACACTGGTTGCTTTCCTGCCCTTTCACACTTTACACTGCCTGCTTCATTTCAGTGTGTCTGGTCCAGGTCGTATAGGTGTGCTGCAGAAAGCTAAGTGCCTCACTGGGCGTGGAACTTATTACTGAAGCAGTGCAGTTCCTGAGCCCCTTAGGAAGGCTCCAGGTAATACAAATGACTGAGGGTTTAGTTATAAAAGTATAGCAAAATTGGAAGCAAATAATGTGTCATTTATTTCTGGATATGAGTTCATCCCTAGACTCAATAGCCATCAAGGGTGGGGCCCTACTGGTCAACATCATTGTCCCCTGAGATCTACATTAGTCACTGCCTCCCCTGGTAAATCAGCCTTTGTTGTTAAGATGTTCCTTAATACTTAGTACTACATGATATAGCTGTGTAATGCATAATGTCCAGTATTGTCCTGTTGGCTTTAACTGTCACATGGCCAAGTCTTCTCTTTTTAAGTAGGCTAAAGCATCTCCCAGCATTTAACACCTCTTTTGTCCTTCCCCAGGAAAGCACTTGCAAGTACATTGTATGTATTCAATAAACCCATGAGCTGGACAGCTTATATATACAGAGTCAACAATACACGTTTAGGACTAGAACTCCAGACCAGTCCATACCACATGTTGGGTATATTTCTCTTATCATTGTTTTCTCTTTTTTTTTTCTCTAGTGCTTCCCAGAAAAAAACTAGGACACTGAAATTTGAGGACTTAATGGAGTTTGGTGCCTTCACTTATCTGATGTCTATGAAGTCTTACAGTCCACTTGTCATCTCTAAGATCATACTTAAGCTTCAGTGACAAGCTTCTACTCTGCTAACGATTTTATGATCTTGTTACCCATTGTAATTGCTTAAATGGCATTTTAATTAGTTGCTTTAAAGGCTATTTTTTAAAGCCATGTGTGCTTCAGTTTAAAATACGTATGACTGGTATTTCTACAAGATGACTGTGTTTAGTTTAGTACAAGGGGAAAACAGAATATCTGTAGAAGTTTTAGTTGATCATTTCTGTAGGTCAGATTGATTTCTGAAGTATGAATGCCTCAATATTTTTGTGGATGCAATAATGTTTTATAAAGATTTATTGCTTTTTTTCTGGTTTTTAAATAATGTTAATTTTTTTTTTCAGTACTGGGAATTGAACTCAGGACCTCACGCTTGCCAGGCAGGTGCTGTGCCACTGAGCTACATCACTGGCCCTAAATAATGCTAATTTTTTATGGGCTTATCAGAAACTAAAGAGCGGAAATGGTATATCCCTAGTAGTCCACCAACAAAATTTTGTTTCCTAAACATGAGACATTAACTTCTACTGGCCTAGAAGTCTTAGTTCAGGCAGGAAACAACAGAGATTCTATTAAACTAAAAGTTAAGCCAGCCACTTGGAACTCCTTATGCCTCTAAATAAACAGATAGAAAAAGGAATTATGTATTGGCTGGGTGGTTGATCTTGATTACTAAATAGAAATTGGACCGTGATTCCACAATAGCAGTAATGAATGGTGTGTCTGGAATACAGGAGATTCCTTAGGACATCTCCCAATATTGTCATTATCTTATGATTAAAGTCAATGGAAAATTACAACAACCAAAGCTGAGCAAACCCACAAATGGCCCAGAGGAATGGAGATTTGAGTGTTACTCCACCAGGTAAAGACCTACGACCAGCTGAGGTCCTTGGTGAGGGCAAAGGGCATAGTAGTAAAGAAGGCAGAAATAAATACTAGCTGCAACCATGTGACCAGTTATAGAAATGAGGACTGTGATTGTCATGAGTATTTCTTCCTTGTTTGGTTATAAATAAAAGCATGGTGTGTGTATCAAACATCATTGTCTTCCAGTTCTAATCCCCTTGTCATGTACCATAAAATACATTGATTTACATAATAGCATACAGTTAATGTTAAATTTATTTCAAAATACTTAAGTTGTAATAAGAGGAATAAATATCACCAAAGGATTTTGGATCCTTTGGAGTGGAAAGGTTTCATCCAATTTCTATTGTATGCAAGATAGTTGTCAGAACATGTTAGAGGGAAATTTGACCCTATTATTTCTTACTTTGGAGATTAAATACATGTTTAAGTAGATGCATGTGGGTGCCAAATTGTGACAAGAGATAAGCTTGTGATGTTTTTGTCTTGTTTTGTTTGGAGTACTGGGGTTTGAAGCCAGAGCCTCACACTACGGTATATTCCAAGTCCTTTTTATATTTTATTTTGAGACAGGGTCTTCTTTTTTTTTAGCTTTAATTGAGTTTATTGGTACATTTTAGGGATACAGTACAGTTACATTCATTGTTGGGATCTTGTACCTCTACATGACAAGTCTTGAGAGACAGGGTCTTCTTCTTAAATGCCCAGGCTGGCCTTGAATTTACAGGATTATAGAATGTCATATAGAGAGATCAAATTATAGAAAGTTAGAACTAGAGACTAACAGACACAAGATATAGACTGAAAGTTCACTTATGTCTAACAGAATTTCCAGAAGGAGAGTCTAAAACAGAAATTGGCAAACTTTTTTCTGGAAAAAAAAACACAAATAGTATTTTAGGCTTTATGAGTCATATCATCTCTGTCACAACTAAAGTCTGCAGTTATAATACAGCAGCAGTCGTAGATTTGCATAAATAAATGGGTATGGCTGTGTTCTAATAATTTCATTAGCAAAAACTTTATTTGCAGTGGCCGGGTTTGGCCAATGATTCATGATTTACTAGTTCCTGGTTTAAAGATAATGGATGAAATCAAATTTGAGAAAGTAGCAGAGAATTCTCCTGAAATTAAAAATTCTTAACCTTTAGGTTGAAGAGGCATACTGGGCCCAGGAAAGGTAAGTATGAACAGATCAACACTGAATCATATTGTAGTGAAACTTCAAAGTGTGGAGATCAAGAGACAAATTGTATAAACAACCAGAGAAAATAGAAGATCTATAAAGGAATGGCTAATAATACATTTATCATCAACTATTAGAAAAAAAAAAGAATCAAATCATTACAGGCCTGAAGCAAAATAACAGGCAACCTCCAATTTTATAACTTGTAAACACACCATTCAATAATAAAGCTAAAATAAAGATATTTTGAGATAAATCCTAAAAGGATTTAGAACTCACTTACCCACAACTAAAAGAACTAATGTTAGGTATGCTTCAGAAAGAAGGAAAGTGAACCCAGAAGGAAAAGGTTAGGTGTAATGCTAAGCAAAAGAGCCTACTTTCTTTAAGCAAATTAAATACTATTTAATGATGATAACTGATATTGAAGATTTTTAAAACAAGATGGAACTAAAATACCATACAATAATCATTTAGATTTTTTTAAGTAATCTGTGCATGTTACAATTTTAAACAAAAAATAATCCAAAAGAATATAAATGAAATGTGTAATTTCCAAAGCAGTAAAACAACTAAGTTACTTTTACAGTTTAAATCCAATGGAAGTCAGAAAAGGAAGCAAAAGAAAAAGAATAGCACAAGAAAACACACAACATGCAAAGCAGAATAAATTCAAATACATCAGAAATTAAATGTAGCTGGATTAAACTTCCCCCAGTCTCACATTTTATTGTTTTTCAAAACTAAATCCAGTTGTGTTAGATTTCTGACGCTGTGACAAAATATCTGAGAATCAATTTTAAAGGATGAAAAGTTTATATTGGCTCATAGTTTCAGAGGTTTCAGTTCCTAGTAAGTTGGCTCTGTTGCTTTTGGGCCTGTGGTGAGCCAGAACATCTTGGTTGCAGGGAAACTGCTCACTGCATGGCAGCTGGCAAGCAAAGAGATAAAGAGGGAAAATCTGAGGTCCAAATATCTCCTTCAGAGGTGTGCTCTGATGACCCACCTTCTTTCCACTGAGCCCCCTTCTTCTTAAAGTTTCTATCATCTCCCAACATCCATAGGCTGGTGCCTAAACCTTTAGCACATGAGCCTTTGGGTGACATTTAAGACCCAAATTACAACGCCGATTATAACCTATTTATAAGAGTTACCCCCACAACACTACAAGATGTCTAAAAGTTAAGAAATAGAAATAATACACAAAAAGGACTAGCTTAAAAAATCGTAAGTGCTCATTATATGCCTGCAATTTATCTCCTTTTGCAGATTAATAAATTTGTATGCCTGTTCTCCTAAAAAAATATCTGTAAAAATATAGCTGTCAGAAAAATAAACTTTCAGGTACTAGTACTAGGTATAAAATAAGCTGTTAGGCTCTGATAAAAGAAATATCTAAATGTTTTAAAAACAAATTTGGACTTGTGTACATCTAACATAGTCTAATAAATACAAATGTACAGTCAGAATTACTGTACCAAGAGATGGAAAGAGCTAATTATTTCAGAAAGACTTTACTTTGGTAGTGGCTTTGTGGGATCACAATTTGTAAGAGTTTAATTTTTTTTCAGTTCAAGGAGGATGCTAGGCACTGATTAACCAATAACACGCAAGAAAGAATGAAATGCATTAATGCACTGCAATGTGTACAGGTTTGTTTGCTTTTCATGAGTTTCCATGTGTGATGCCTTACTAGCTTTCTAATACCACCCAAGGACTGGACTGTATGAGGCTTTCATTTATAGTTGGAACATATTTCTATAAAAAGCTAATAAAGTGAAGAAACTAACTTAACAAAATGAAAAATTAAGTGAGAAAATTCCATGAGGAATTAAGTGAGGATAGAAAACCCCCCAGGTTACAAGGTAATGTGTGGAGAAACAGCTGCTTCAATTGATTAAGACTTAGAGAAGGGCAAGGGGGATGCACAAAGTTTGACTACAAGTAGAGAGGGACAGTCAGTGGATGGGATACCTACTCGTTAACTTCCATTTGATTGCAAGTAGTCCAGAGAGTACAAGCTCTTGGTCTTCTTGGTCTTGGCAACTATGTATCCTCAACACCTAAAACAGGGCCAGGTACATGTAAATACACAGTTACTACTTATTCAACAGTAATGGCCTCTTGAATACTGTGATGTGGTAGAGGTGGGAACAAAAGAGCAAGCTTGGGAAAGCAAGTACAGAAGCAGCAAGAGGGTGATTAAGGTTTGCAAATGAGCTGTACATTGAATTCCTCTATCAAAACAAACTTTGATGGTAGTGTGAGCAGTAAGGGATCACTGTGTATGATAGGAATCATAATCATTAAACAAAAAGTTCTAGAGGCACTCCCATAGACCCTTCAGACAGCTTTTTAGAACCCTTTGCTGGTGGGTGGAGCCACCGCTACATGTTAGTGGCTTCTGAAGCAAAAAAACTGCAGCTCAGTGGAGCCTGATGAGGGCTTGGAGAAGTATATAAAGTCAGTTGTTGGGGTCTCACATATCTTTATCCCACACATACATATAGACTAATACTCAACAATGTTCCTTTTTAAATATTCTTTGTTTGTTTGTTTGTTTTCTGGTTTTTTGAGAAAGGGTCTCACTATGTAGTTGAGACTGACCTGGAACTCACTATGTAGCCCAGGCTGGTCTCGAACTCACAGCAATCCTCCTGCCTCAACCTCCCGAGTGCTGGGATTACAGGCGCGCACCACCACGCCTGGCTCTTTTTAAATATTCTGTATTGAATCATTAAGACTATTCCATGTATCTATGATTTATAAAATCATAGAGTTTCTGTGGAATACAATATTTACACCTAAGTTGGTGACTTCCTTAGAACTTTCGAATATACCCATCTTAGCTATACTACACAAGTCATTTCCTTGTCAGGTAATTCCAGATTCCTACATGTACCTGTCTTGAGCGAACAGTTTCAAAGGGCAGCATTCTTTCATCTTATCAGAAAGAAGTACATCTCTTTTGGCTGTACTGTAGTAGATATTTTGTTTCCAAGATGTCTTCATTTTCACCGTTTTTCAGACATAGAGAAATCCAGTCCAGGTTTGCTATTGGTGGTCAATTGTCACATTTTAGCTATTTTCTTGTAATGTTAAACCTTTTGCAAAATTTTACTCTTTGCCTCACAAAATATTCTAATGCTACCATGCCAAAATAAGGTATTGCGGAATTTAGCAAATCTAAATGAAGTTGTTCTTTCCTATTCACATACAAGTTTGTAGTTGGTTCCTTCTTAAGAAACCTTGAGTAAGAAGTGTTAGGCCATCCCTATTAACAACAGATGTCTTTATTAAAAAAACACTCATGTTAATATTTCATAAGCAGCTGAACACTTTTCCAAGACAGTAACAGTTTTATGATCAGGACCAATGTGAACAACTGCTATTGTGAAAATACACAGACAGTAAGTGGTATCGAGGACCTACCCAAGACAAAATAGCTCAAGGAAACAAAACAAAACGTGTTTTTCTTCACATAACTATAATGTCCATAAATTATATCATTACAGTGGCTTCATCTTCAGACAGATTTTTCTCCAAATGACAGAAAAGATGTCCCAAGAACATCAAAATTACACCATCTTTTGGCTTTCACCTCCCACCATGCAAACCCTGAAAATACTCAGAGTGGTTTCTTTGAGTCATGTGCTCTTTGCAGATCCTCGCTAAGTCAGGAGATTTGAATGATCTGATTGGCCAGCCTCTACCATGGCCCCATTTCCCATAATGGAAAAGGCACAGCTATGTGACTGACAGCCTGTCCTGAGGGCCAAAGATTTCAAGCAGACTCAGACAAAAAATGTTTATCTTATTCTTTCCAGAGACAGCCCAGTACAAGAGATCTACAGTCAAATGCACTAGGTGAAGCAAGTATCTCATTGTCTGGATCTCATTTTCTCCTATTTCTATCTAACTTGGCAGAGTTACTGTAAGGTTAGAGAATATTTGTGTCAAACATTGTTCAGCTACTTCTCTGCCTCCTCTATGTCAGTCTGTCCCCAAGTGGATCCCTTCCAACTTTGTTCTCAGCCCACAGTGGAGGAGACAGTGTTAGTCTGCATTCCCCTTTTCTCCACAACTCCAGCTGTTGGAGTGTCTTTGGTTGCCTGGAAAGTTCCTATAATGTGCCCTCATGATTTATCTTATTCTCTTTAAACTCTGCAGAGTTCTTGCCTCATTCTTGGTCACTGACTCACTAGTCTACACTGTGCTCATGCTTCTTCCACACCCCAGCTGACGTATGACCCAGTCAGTGCCAGGAAGCAGACAGATGCTGAGGCGGAGTTGACTGTTCAGAAGCTTTACTAGGGAGTAACACTCTGGATGGGGAAAAGAAGAAACAAGATTGGGCAAAGGAATGTCAGATATGACCATCTCTGTGCCGATCCAACGGGAGTCATGCCCTAGCAGAGGGCTCCAAAAGGGGTGGAAACATCCGGGCTCTAACACCATCATGCCTCTTGTCATGCCTCACTGTCTAAAAACAATGTAGAAAAAGTATACTTTCAGTCACCAACCCTTTACTCAGACAGTGGCTGGGGGAAGCTCCAGGAGTGTGACATTGGCTCAAAAGCTGAGGTCACCCTGAAGGAACAGCTGGAGACTGCAAGTCAGTTGTACTCAGGGCTGGGCAGTACCCTTCCTTAAAAAGAGATCTGTATGCTGTCATGCTGTGTCTTCCATACCCTCCCTGACTGAGAACAGGAAATTTCTAGAGAATTCATGTCTGACCCTCAATGAGGGTATCCTGATTATGATAGGTTATTTGGCAGGGGAAATTTTTGGATTTCAAACTGTTATCACATGGATAGATGCCACTTACTCAGAGCCAGCCCTATTCAAACTACTCATTTCCTGTAGAAGCCCTCAAAACATAGTTCCTGCTAATTTTGTGAATTACATTCTTTGATCTATTCTGTGACCTCTCAGATAAAAGTTTAGTATTTTCTCAGATCCTGTCTATCTAAAACACAGAAGATTGGAGCCAGGCTGGAGGCTTATGGGAAGACTACTTGCTATGTGAAACCATTAGCCAACACTGTACTTACTTAGTTTACTATATACTGCAATTATGCCCATTTACAGGTTAAGAAACTAAGACTCAGGATGTTTCACTTGCCCAAGGGCCTTCAATCAGTAAATTAGGCTGTGTGTATTCCAGCTCTCCTAGCTTCCATAGTCTGTAATCTTTCTACTGACTTTTCAGGAGAGTGTGTCAAACATTTTCCAAAAAGTTTTTACCCAACATAGTTCTTACAATATTTTGTGCTTAATCATATAAGTTTCTGGCTATTCTTTGTTTGGCTACATGGAATGACCCATTCCAAAGGGGTCCTAGGAAGATGAGGTTTTAGTCTCTCACAAAAATATGTTCAAGAATCAGTGTGAAAGTGAGCTCCCTTTCATAAGAGTAGTGTAGATGTATTGACTAACCTTTGCTGATTCCTTAAACTGCAAAAGTTCTTTCTTGGTCTCTCCTCTTCCTGCTCAGTGGCATTACAGTTTCAGCCGTGACACTGAGCTTTTGTGAATACCTGTTGAGGCTTCTGATCCTTGATTTGTTATTCATACCAGATCTTCCCTGCCTTTGTGTGAGGAGTTAATATACATACAAGGACAGCAAGGTCCAAACCCTACTCATTAAAACAAATGCACCAGAATTACTGCAGGGACCAGTATCAAAAGCATCACGTGCATATATAAATAGTCCTTAGTTACTTTTACTTGTTTGTATTTAAGAAAGACTGAGAGCCTTCTACATGCAAAAGCTCTGTTTCAGGAATGCCAGGAGAAAAGCAGACGGAAAACAAAGCACTTGGCTAATAAGAACAGAGACATGTGCTTTAGATATTTAAAGAAGTAAAGGGGAATTGGGAACATATTTGTTTAAGCATATTACTTATTGCTTTATTATTATCTTGTTTAATGTCTGGCCACAATCATGTATACTCAGCACTGGAACCACCAACCTGAGATGCTTAGCTCCTTACTTTAAAACAAACACATCTCAGGAACTGGGAGATGTGATCTGAAAACCAACACCAGACCTGAACAATGCAAAGATTATTGGTAAGAAAGAAAGTCACGGCATTATTTTTTTCTGCCCTAGACCTGTATTGATTCCCATTTTAAGGCAAACTCAAGAGTTAATGAATGCGCTTTCAGCCAACTCACCTAATTTTAAAAGCTATCCCATCAAAGTAGGATGCAGAGATCTGAGGCTTTCTAGCAAGGAGAACCTGGGGGTGGGCATACAGTGTTGTTATTAGATTGTTTTCCAATATAAAGGTGGATTGTGGGAGCAATTGCCCAGGAAGCAGATCACACTGAGCCTTGAAATCTAGACTCTGAGGTGCCAGGGTGAGACAGAGGTGACCTCCCCTTTCCCCTCAGCATCACTGGCTCAGTTAAGTGGTGCTGGGTTCAACTCTCCCAAGATATCTGTCCATATTTAGACCCACCTCTACTTGAAACTCACTTTACTCTTAGAAAGACTTACTCCGAGTTTTATTTAGAAATTTTTATACAAACCAGGTGTGGTGGCACATCCCTATAATCCTAGCTACTCCAGAGATTGAAGCAGGAGGATCACATTTTCAAGGCCTGCTTCAGCAACTTTGAAAGACAACACTCAAAGTAAACATTTTTTAAAAGGTTGGGGATATAGCTCAGCGGTACAGTACTTGCTAGTAAGCCTGGACTCAATCCCTGGTACCAGGGTGGAAGGGGTGATATTTATACAGAAAACTTTACAAAGCAAATGTATAGCTGGAAGAGGTGCCAGAGTCAAGAATATATCTTCCAGGTCACATTTCCAGTGACCCAACTCCAACCAAGCCCCACCTTCTAAAAGCACACTCAGTTACTACACCCATCAATGGGTGGGACCCCCTAATAAAAATAGTGCTTCCACGGTCCGATCACGTTCCAAACACATGAGATTCGGAGGGATGTTTTAGATCTAAACCGCAACATACTATTTGGCTTTTCACAAGTCTAGCAGCCAAAACATCTTCCTTCTTTTCCTCCTACCTGGAAGGTAGGGCCTTTCCCCCAAGGTGCTGCTTCGGTCTCTTTTGACACGTTACTCCTTTGGCGCTTCTGAATTTCTCACCCTCTTTCTCCACTGCCTGAAGTGACTCCCGCTCTCACCTATAAAATGACAGGCGAGTCTCTGAAGCCTAATCAAAAGTCAAATGTCACTCCCCAGCTCCGTGCAGTTTCCACACAGCCTCTAGGCAGAGTACGTCTCTGAGTGTGTTCTTACTCACTCCTGGGTCACACCTGCTACCTTGACTCAGAATTGCCTAACGTGCTCGTCGTCCCCGCCGTTCACAACCCTCACCCCAGCAACTCCAGAAGAACTGGAGCCGAATCTGAGCCTTATCTGAACAAAAACAGATCGCTGACACCTGGTAGGCGGGCAACACTTTTACCCCACCTTACAAAGAACTCTCAGATTCATTTTGCTTCACTACCCCTCAGGGGTTCACAGGGTGGGTCTCCCCTAAGGACTCCCCTTTTAGGACACCTCCAATGTCAGCTCTGTGCTCCCACAGCTCTTTGGTTTCAAACTGCAGCATGCTTTTCTGCCCTCAGCCTCTTCTTTCATTAAGAAGTTCCTGTACTCTCACCTAATTAGTGTGGGAGTCATTTTCAGGAATTTGGCATTCAAAGAGGAGAATCTTCAAATCAAATTTCACCCTGTCTCTGCCTGCCCTGTGCCATGATATATTCACAGCATTTCTAGTGTAATCCTGCCTTTCTTCAGCCACCCCATTAACCAACAGGACAAATGACGTTGGATAAACAAGCCCCAAATTACCCCCACCCTTAAGATGGGCAAGCAGTGAGGGATGAATTCTCCCGCACCGTCCCATTAAACTCTCACTCACCTTTCAAATTTTGCTTGCAAATGACTCCATAAGAACTTCTGGTTGATTTGACCCAATTCCTTCAAATCCACTACTCAATGAGCCTTCATTAATTATATACCTAGAGATTTTATCCTATTCACAAACTCTTGCAATAGTATTCTGTGAACCTGTTTGTTGGTGAATCCTTTTCATGCACAGTTCCTTGATAGGAAAGTCTGGCCTTGCAGTTCTTTTGAATCCTTCCCACTAAGTTCACATACTGCACAGACAGAACGTCACTAGCAGACAAACACATGGGACTGTAAGGGTACCTGCACCCTTGTAACTTTCTAGTGTAAGAACTGAAGGAGCTAAGGAAGAGAAGGTGCCTATGTCTATATCCTGAATGAGACTCTATGTTCTTCCTAATACGCTGAACTTTGCTAACTAGCCAATCTCTTGAGCTCTTTAAAGTCTTATTTAGCAAATTCTGACTTTTCAAAGAAGGGTTTCAGAATCCCATTTAAAGTTCTAAGTATAAGCCGGACATGGTGGCGCATGCCTGTAATCCCAGCACTCCAGAGGCTGAGGCAGGAGGATGGCTGTGAGTTCAAGACCAGCCTGGGCTACATAGTGACTTCCAGGTCAGTCTCAACTACATAGTAAAACCCCTTCTCAAAAAACCAAAAAAAAAGTTCTAAGTATAGTGAAGTATATCGAGTCATAATTATAGCTGTTTATATTCACTGCAAATAAACAATCATTGAATCAATTTTTTTCACAGACATGTCAAGATTTTCACTAATTCTGCTACAATAACCTATGATATCTTAATAGTCTCTCCGAGCCCTAGAAAAAATGTTATAAGTCAAATTTGAAGTATTTAATTTTTCATTACTTTTTACCTGCAAAGGAACTATTTCTTAATTCCTAGATTTACAGCTGTATGATACTTTAGAGTAAATTGTGATACTTTTTTGAAGACAAAAAATATTTCGCTAAATCTGGGCCAAAGAAATTTGATACTTCTGAGAGAAAGCAAGCCAAGCCCTCGATGATTTCATCATCTTTTCCTTAACCCAAAGGTTTATAATAAAATTAAGTACCATAGGTGTGTGTGTGTGTGTGTGTGTGTGCTCACAAAATTGTTCAACTTTTACATAGCAGGTTAGGCCCTGTCATTGCCAAGCCAAGGGAAAGACATCATGTATTCTAGAGAAATGATAGGAAGTTCTCTGGGATCTTTGGTCATATTTTTTTAGTCAATAAATTAAGGGAAGATTTAGACAGTTTATAGAAAAGAAGCAAGCTAAGATCATTGGATATGTGCTCGACACACTTGTTTTGGGGTCCTATGGCCAATTTGTAAATACATACCTTAGACTTCATCTATTAATTTTAAAGGGAGAGATGGCTTTGGTTATGCCAGCCAATGTAAAACACATTTTCATTTATAGTAATTTAATAGCTGAAATTGGATAATATTGCTTAAAATAAATGAGCAATTTCAGGCAGGAGATTAGAGTGTGGCAAACTGGCTAGGGAAGTGGGTGTGACCTATGGATCACAGAATTCCAGGACACGTGCACAGAAATTTTCCTAAAGCCCTGTACTTGGAACCAATCAGAGAGCCCTATCTTCAATTCTTGCTAGAGAAGCAGGTTTTTGGTAGGACAGCCTAGACTTGACGTCAGCCTGAGGAGTGGGAGATATAAAAGACAGCCACCATCAAGCTTAGTGCCACCATTAACTCTTTTAGGTGCCTACCCTGTTGCAGGCATGGCATATCTCTTTTCTTGCCTTTACCTGTGCTGTACTTACTATACAGAGCATGCATGTTTCCTTTGTTTCACACCTTTAATAAATGTAAAAGCTCTCTACCTTTTCCATCTGTCTCACCCAATTCTTTGTTCAGGACAGGAAGCACCTAGAAACCACCTCTAAAAGGAGACTCCAGCACCCCAAAACCTGGTGACATTCACTTTGAAAACATGAAAAGAACTGAATTTATTACGCTGCCCTTACTTCACACTGCCTATTTGACCTAGCTAAATTTACTTCCTGCTTCACCATCTTGCTTATCTTTGAGGTCAGAGCTTCCTCTTCAGGAGAGCAAGCTAAACTGCTGGATCTAAGGGGGCTGACGGAAGGACCGCCAAACAATTGCTAAGCTCATTGTAATTCCAGCTGCATGCTAAGGCACACACATTCTCAGCATCATGACCGTTGTCAGTTGCCATAAGCATAACCAGAAAGAGCCATAAAAGGAGCAAAAAGAGGTAACACCTAAATTCCCCAAAATTTCCACTCACTCCCAGAAAAGACATGACTCTTCCTCCCCTTTATCAGCCTATCCTTCTCCCCCATTTCTTTTATCTGTAACTATAACCTTCCTACCCTCAACAGACCAAGTTGATTTGTGAGTTTATCTCCCATTTCTTGGCCAAGAATAACTGTCTGCATTGCTCAGTGTTCTACCTTATTACTGGATATAACCTAATTTGGAGAAATTGACCCAATTTGAGTTTTAAAATTATTAACAAGTAGACCCCAAGGTCAGTCATTCACCCCGATGTGTTTTCTAAGCTTCTTCCCCCCTGCCCTCCCCCAAAGAAACTGGATACCCTTGCCTTTCTTGTTTTTTATTGGTACCTGGGATCAAACTCAGGTCCTTGAGCTTGCAAGGCAGGCAGCAGCACCACTGAGCTAAATCCCTGGCCCTTGCCTTTCTTGTTCTTAGCTGCTACCACTACCTCCATCCATGACTATCTCCACTTCTTTCTCTTCATATTCTCTTCATAATCATTCAGCCCCTGGGAATTCTCCAGTTTTAGTATTAGTCCTTGAAGAGGAGGTTCCAGAAATTCTAAATAGTCAGATAGAAACTTATTGAGCCAGAAACAGTGTCTTTCTTAGACTTGCATTTTCCAGTGTGGTGGACATCGGCCTTATGTTGCTATTTAGACATAAACTTGTTAAAATCTTATCTCCTCAACCTCACTAAACACATTTAAAATCCTCAATAGCCACATGTGGCTAAGGTATTGAATAGCATGGAACATTTCCATCAGCACAGAAGCTCTGCTCTGCAAAGAACTATTCTAGATTCCATTTTCTGAAGGAGAGGCCTAATGCCCTTATTTTATCATATTTCCTTTTGGGAAATGCCCTTTTCTCTTGTTGAAGAGGTCATCACCTTCAGGCCTCAGCAGACCTCCTCCCAGTGGGGTGTGAAAGTGAAACAGTCATCCTGTCTATGAATTAAGTGCATGCTATAAGGGCTCCACAAACACAATGAATCTTAGAGGAACTACAGGACTCACAAGGAAATGTACAAGCCCAGTGGAGCTTAGTCCTCTGCCAAGAGATAAGGATAGACCAGTGAGAGGGAAAGTTAAGCAATTCTGGGAGCATATATAAGACCCAAACTTATACCACTTTCCCTTTTGTCAGAAAAGGAATTCTGTATTACAGTAGTGCCTTTCTTTTTTATTTTTTATTTATCACTTTTTTGGTATCGAGGATTGAACTCTGGTCCTTGCGCTTGCGGGCAGCACGGGAAACACTGAGGTAAATCCCCAGCCCAGTAATGCCGCTCTTTAACATGTAATGTGTGTAAATAAATAATAAATGCATTGCAATGAAAAGAACCCTGCGGGGAAAACATTGCTGAGGTAAGAATCCTTTATCAAGTGTAAATCACCATCCACTCAAAGGATCAGGGCTTTCAGAAGGGAATAGGGCATTATCTGTAACCAAGGCCTTGGGGAACTTGCTGGAAGCATCTTATTAACGCAAATTACTTTTCAATCTCTCCCTTCAGACTGTGCAGTTGGTATTTTCACCTTACTATCTGCAGCCACCCCTGAGCTAGACACACAAAGGAGCCTAGCAAACTTTTGTTGAACGGATGTTGTACAAACGGTTCCAAGTCTCAACTATCATCTTTCCAACGCTGTTAAACTGTAAGTCTGGGTTACATAAATATTAAGGTCCATACAATCATGGTTGTATACATGACAAATGTTGCTGAGCCAATAAGAGCTTATGATTTCTTTTCATTGATCTCATTGTTACCAGCTGTCCAGGTCTGTGCCACTCGCCACTTCCCAAGAAACACAGGAGGAAATTTATTCATTTGGGTGAAAGGGAAAAGGATTTGCTCAGAGCTACCGTCTAAAGAGATGGAGGAGCCTCTCATGGTTTCCAATCACCATCTCATGGTACTCAGGTATGCAAGGGCTTTGATAGGAAGAGAGGGAGTGACTACAGTGAGAAATTATTAGAAAAGGAGATACCGTCACTGTTTTATTTCCCAGCCATTTCAGGCTTTTTCCCTTTCTTTCTGTGGAGAAAAAACCAACCCAACTCCTGGCGTCCATTCATCTGAGCTAAGGAGAGGAGGGTGGTGGCATTGCACCCTCAGCACGAGGGAGTTTGGAGAAGCAGCTTATCTCTAAAGGAAAAGAAATCTAAGTATTTTTTCCTCATTGAGATTATTGGCCCATTTTAGGGATACAGTACAGTTACATTCATCATTGGGATCTTGTACCTTTACATGACAGGTCTTGGTTCTCATTTTTTCCCCCAAGAAATCTAAATTTTAAAGATCTAGTTTGCCTTCCAGTGCCACCATTGTTTTCCCGTTTGCTTCAATTTCTTATATACCTTTCACAGATTCTTCCTGCAGTTCCAACACCTCCGGAAAAATGCTCTGGACACTGTTCTTTGGGTGAGACTAGTCACACATGATTTCTTCATCTTGGAGATCCCCTCCTGGTACCTCTGGTTCTTCTGTTTCCCCAAAGCTATTTCAGACCAAGCCTGCCACACCCCATTTGCCAGGGTCTTCTCTTTCTGTCTCTTGGATTCTATCTCCTGGATCTTCTGCCTTCTTTCTTGATTTACTCCTCTGTCTTGCTGGATAAAATCTTCTAGTTGCTCTTTAGAAAAGGGTGCCTGGGATAAGTATCTGAAACTGTCTTTATTTTACCTTTGTGCTTGATTGACACTCTGGCTGGTGTTCTGGCTTCTATCTAGATGTCTCCTCCAAAGCCTCATATGGTCATAGGTGGGGCTTTCTGGAGGTATCTGGATCTAGGGCATGTGGTGATGGGACTAAGGATGTGTGGTACTAAAGTAGTCCACTGAATGGAATTAGCATAGTTCTGGGTGTGGCTGAATGGATTTACTGAAGACAGAACCCCACCCTGGGTGTAAGTGGCACTAAAAAGGCTTGTAGCCTGGATGGGACAAAAGGGACTAGCAGTCTTGCTGACTACTGCTTGCTGCTTTCTATCTGCGATGCCACAGACTATTTCTCCTCTGTGATACCCCTCTGTCATGTGGCCCTGCCTTGCAGCCAGCTGCTGACTATGGACTTAAATCTCTTCAAACTGTGAGCCGAAATAAACCTTCCCTCCTTTAACCTTGGGTATTGAGTGTTGTGTGTCAGCAAGAGAAAAGTAAGATAGCTGGGTTAGGAATTTATTGTTGAAGTTTATAATAGCTAAAACTTGGAAACAGCCCATTTGCCCATCAGTTGGAGACTGGATAAAGAAGATGTGGTTTTTCTATAAAATGGAATACTACTCAGCCATAAAGAATGAGAAATTAGAGTCATTCATAGGAAAATACATGCACATTGAGGATATATTTTTAAGTGAAACAAGTCACATGTGTAAATACTGAATAGTTTCTCTGGTGTGAAAAACTATAATCATAAATAAGATACTAATGGTATAATTGACAATGTGAAATAGGAAGAAAAGAGCTAAAGGTGTAGGGGAAGTGGGAAGGGTAGGGAAAAGGAATAAGGGAAAAGAAAAAAATATGAGAAAATGAAAAAATAGAAATAAAGTTTTTGTAAATAGGGAAGGGAGGAGGGCGTGAAGGGAGGGCAGGGCTAAGGGGGAAAAAATGAGAACCAAGACCTGCCATGTAAAGATACAATATCCCAATGATGAATGTAACTGTACTGTATATCTAAAAAGTACCAGTAAACTCAATGAGTAAAAAAACAATTTATTGTTGGAAGTAAATTTTTCTCAGATTTTGAGGGTTTTGCTCCATTGCCTCCCAGCTTTCTGTGGTACAAATGAGAAGTCTCTTTGATTCCTAATCCTTTGTATATGATCTGCTTTTCCCTTTAAAATGCATTAATATGGATCTTTTTGAAATTATTATTTGTGCAAGGAATGTGATGGACCCTATATGTCCAGAGATGTGAATCCTTCAGTCCTGGTAATTCTTACATAATTTTAATAATTACTTTTCCATTTTGTCTGTTTTATCATTCTAAAAGTCTTCTTAGACCCTCAATTCATCTTTAATGTTCTTATTTTTCTTTTATTTTTCCATTCCCTTATTACCTATGACTTTCTAGATTTTCTCAACTTTATTTTCCAGATGGTCTCCTGAAACTTTCATTTTTCAGTTTCCAACATACTTCTGGCTCCTTTTGTTTCATAGATGGAGTTTTTTTCTCAGGGTTTTCAGGAAGAGTTACTTTAAAGTTTGCAGTTTCTTGTCCGTCAGTTTTCTCGGGTCCCTTTCTTCTGTTTGTTGATATTGGCCTTTGTCTTCCACAGGGGAAGCATCCTTCAAACCTCTGGCAATGTACTGGTTGTCACAGGAGGAAAGACAGTAAAATGTTGATTGAAAACTCCAGGTATGGGCCAGGCTTGTCAACTGGAGGGTTTCACTGTCAGGATTTGTAGGCTTTTCTCTGTAGTTCTTTAACTCTCCAGAGAAGAATCCTCCGCTCTTCAGCTTGAGCGGGTCTAAGCCATCTGTCGGTCAGGAAGGTGTGGGGGAAGGGGCCTGAGACCATCAGAATGCAACGTTTTCCACGAGTGGCTGCTCCGGGTGGCAGAGTGCTGGGGGCGGGGGTGCAGTTCTTTTCAGTGGTGCTGCACTAAGGGAACCACTGTAAGGAATGAAAAACTGCATTGAATCCTGGAGAGAACTGGAAGAGGAGTTGCTGAAACCACTTTCTGCAGGTTTTAATCCTGTTGTGGAATCCCGGGTCAGGAAAAGCTGGTAGCGAGGACACACAGACTCTCAGTCACGCCCCTGGTGTGCAGCCCCACACCCACCCACGTTTTCCTCAAGATTCGCACAATGACTGCCAGCCTCCCCACGGGTGCTTGGGTGCAGTCTCCTGACTGATCTCTCACCTACACCCAGCTGCCTTACTCCTATGGCATGGGCACCTGCCAGTACTTTGTGTTTTCTCTAGGCCTCTGCTCTTTGGTTTTATGAGCTTAAAGCGTTTTCTTCCCTTATCGTCACTTTGGTGGATCTTATAAAATAGATAATTAAATGTATCAATATATCATGATCACCTAGAAGAGAAGGTAGTCTGAATATATGATAAGTAAATATGATAAGAATTACATCATTTATTATCCAAAACAGTATATCACTGAGAGTGAAAGGGACACTAGGAGTTTGACTATAATTACCTAATTTTTATAAGCTTTTTAAAAATTAACTAACAAATTGGTAAATATTAGTGAGATTACACAAAAATAATTTAACCAAACTATTTTGAAATATTGAAACTTTCTGGAAAATTTAAATTAATATGTTCACAAATAAAATTATATATCCAGCCAGCCATGGTAGTTCAAACTTGTAATCCTAGCACTCTGAGAGGCTGAGGCAGGAGAATCACAAATTCAAGCTCAACCTGGGCAATTTAGCAATATAGCAAACCCTGTCTCAAAATTAAAAAGGGCTGGAGATGTAGCTCCCAGCCCTCCTTGATACTCAGTCCTAATATCTCAGATACACACACACAATTATATATCCATATACATTAAAAATTAAAACTTTAAAAATGTTCTTATAGTATTTGAACATTATAAACAGAGTATTGATTATTGGATCATGTTCATGTACTTCAATAAGTATTCTAGTTTTGTCTATTTTTAATAGCATGACACTATTACAGTATTTTCCTGATCACTGTGCTTTTAAAAGTATAATACAGTATATAGTAAAATTATTCTTCAATTTTTTAAAATGTTTAATACATTTTTAAGTTGTAATTATACAATTAAAAATTGTGATATTTTAGCTTAGAAAATACCCTCTCTACAGGGGCTAAGTACTTGGGAAGCTCAGAAAATTCTACTACATAGAAGATACTCAAAATTCTACTTTGCAAAATGAAATACTCAAACCTTGTGTTTTCACAAGTACTGCCTTCCCCTCCATTCAGAGTGATTTTCCATTACAAACTTAGAAGATAAAACTTATCAAATATGTTGTCTCTGTTCACTATTAAATAATGTTTTTGAACAAGATGCAATCTAGATTTAAAAGATGTATAAAATAAAGCAATAAGTTACTTAGATGGATTTTTAAAGTAGTTTTCTAAAAGTTTCCAATTTTCTAATTTCCAATTTCCAATTAATGATGGACCATGAAGAGAGAAAGCATAAAGCTAAACTAAAATGTCTGCGCAAAGAATTGGCTTTGTCACAACCCTATAGTTCTGACACTGCACATATAAAGTATCTGAAAATTTTAACGACTAGAACTGTGTTTTGATTAGTAGGGTATGATCACTTACTTTAATACAAAATTGGCTGTGTGTGCACACAATTTCAAATGCATTTCTTTTCTGTAGTTTCCTAATTTAGTAAGAACGCTGCTATTGCTAAGATGTCAAAATCTGTATTTCTGTTACCACTACAAAACAAACCATTTTATCTTGAAGGTTAAACTTTTGACCTGCATAAAATATTTCAAATTCAACACAGTGAAACTCCAAAGGCTTTATTTAATTCTGAAAACTTGAAGGGGGAAAGAAAAAACAACCACCATTTGTATTAACTTGGCTGTGTTTCTGTGTGAAGTATCTGATGTCACAGACAGAAAGAAGGTATTAATTATCTGTTTGCAGATTTCTTCCTTTGCTAATGGAGCCCATAGCCTGACTGTAATTATATGAATGAGATTTTATACATGCACAGAGAACTTGGGAGAAACATGAGAGAAATTAATTTAGAACAATAGTCTTTTTATAAAGAGGCATACTTCAGAGTGTGATAAGGTAAACACTGTCTGCATCTGTTCATGTTAAACTGTCTCAGATGTGTGTGTGTGTGTGTGTGTGTGTGTGTGTGTGTGTGTGTGTGTGTGTGTGTGTGTGTGTGTGTGTATGTGTGCACGTGCATGTATATGTTTTGCAGGGAATTAACACAGGACCTTCACATTGAGTTACAACCCTAGCCTTTAAATTTTTTTTTTATTTTGAGGCAGTGCTCATGCTAAGTTACTAAATTGCCTGTGCCAAGCTCAAATTTGTGATCTTCCTGCTTCAGCCTCCCAGAGTTCGGGATTATAGACATGCACCACCAGGTCAGATAGAGTAATTACTTTTGAAGTAGATGTTACAATTTTTTTAAAGTAAATATTGATAGTTCTTCAGCAAATTTGTATCTTTTGTGTTAAATGGTCAGGGATATCTTCACTACTTCCATAGCAACTGGAAAATTTACTCCTTTCTTTCTTTTTCTGAGATTACACATCCACGGTTGAGTTTCTTGAGAAATTAAAATTCAGTTCTTAAGATTTCGTTAAACACATGCTCTTTAAAACTTCATTGCTGAGAGAAAATGAGAGGTGAGGGAGGAACTCCAAAAGCCCATTTCTCCATAAAGAGTAATGGGAAAAAAACTGTCAAAACAATCAATCAATTTTTTTGGAATTCTGAAAACTAATCTAAAACTTGTAACAACCCAGGAGCAATTTATTCAAGTGAAGAGGCAAATCTCAGTAGGAACACTGAGCTTTATGGCATTTTAACATATTCTAGTCCCATCTTCCAGCTCAGTGATAACCTTAAAACTAACAGCCCATAGTCCCCTCTCTGCCAGCTGAGAAGAGGGAAGAATAGACAGTTTTCAAATTATCTTTACTTACCTGTCTTGTGGCTCCAAGGCTAGGCTTTATCTCATCTGACTGAAATCCTCCCCTTCTAAAGTTGATATGGGAATAGAGACCCTTTGTCCAAAAAAATGCTTATGGGCCAAATCTTATAATCCCTGCTATCTGATCCAATGTAACACTATAAATAATAAATAAGCAAATAATAGATGACTTTAGATTAAGCAATGTTATTTCTTAAATATGACACCAAAACACAAGCAATAAAGGAAAGACAGATAAATTGGACCTTATCAACATCAAAAGCACTTATACTTCAAAGACACAATCAACAGAGTAAAAAACAACTCACAGAATGGGAGAAAATATTTGAGAATTGTATCTGATAAGGATCTAATATTCAGACAATAACAAAGTTCTTACAATTTGTTAATAAAAAGACAACCACCAATTTTTTTAAATGGGCAAAGGATTTGAATCCACATTTCTCCAAACATGATACATAGATAACCTATGCATATGAAAATACTTTTACTAAAACCCTGTGCGGCGCGGGAGCTCCCAGCCTGCACGGGAGCTCCCGGCCTGCATGACAACAGACCAGGAAGGCCCCAAAGACCCCGGAGGGGGTTTCTTCAGCTGCCTGCCTGCCTGCCTGCGATCACCCGGCGGCATGCGGGGGAGCTCCCGGCCTGTGCGACAACAGACCCAGGAAGGAAGGTAGTGGCGCAGGCGCCCTTGAAACACCCACACGACACCCCCCCATTCTCAAAACTCCTGATTGGGCTACTCCTTAGACCAACTCTGCAGAGGCATAGGTTCCCATGAAGGGTAGTTTTCTGAGCTCCCAACTTTGAACGTTTTTAAGGAAAGGGCAGGGGAAACCTGTAATAGAACTGAGTGGAGTTCAACCCTGAGGGTAAGGAAACTAAAGTTAGGCCTTGTAGATTGTGTTCAGTCTCAGTCGTGAGGAACAGCCGTTGGCTAGCTAAGACCAGGGGATTGGATTCCACATATGACTGTGCATGTGGTATAATATGAGATCAGAGATAGCCTGAAAGAGGACCTTCAAATTCTTTTTCTTTCCCTCTCTCTTTTCTCTTTTTTCCTCATTCCACCGTAAAATTTCTTTCCTTTTTCTGTCCTCTCTCTCCAACTCAGTCTCTTGCTCCACCATAGTGTCCCTCATCTCCCTTTTTATTCCAGCTCCTGAATAACTCAGACTTCTTTCATTATTTTTTGTTTTTAGGAGGGGTTTCTCTTTATGTTCTTTTCTCCAGTCATTTTACCTCACTCATGGCTCTGTACCTTCAAGGGAAGGCAAGCGCCTGTTACTGTTAAGGGGATATATTCCTGTCCTTATTCCTGCACTCTCTCTATCCCCCCTGAAGTTAATAGCTTTGTAAAGATAGTAAGGTAATTCTACAACCTCTGGATTCACTTCAAACCTGCTCTAATTCTTTCACTTATCTAATCCTCTTGTTCTAAGTCGAACCCCCCATCCTAAATGGTAAAGATGCCATATTGAAAAGAATATTCACTGCAAACATACTATGAGCTGCTTCTTGAAATTAATCTAATTCACATGAGTTAAAGGTGATACATTAATGACTACCA
>NW_022900913.1:50901803-50911898 GCF_012274545.1 Fukomys damarensis | reverse complement strand
ACCTCACCCCACAAAGAATGGCTGCTATCAAGAAATCACACATTAACAAATGTTGGCGGGGTTGTGGGGAGAAAAATACTTTTACCCTCCTCCATTGTTGGTGGGAGTGCAGACTAGTGCAACCACTATGGAAATCAATATGGAGATACCTCAAAGAGCTTGGACTGGAGGTTCCATTTGACCCAGCCATCCCTCTGCTGGGTATCTTTCCAAGAGAACTAAAAGAATCATATCACAGAGAAGTATGTGCACCCATGTTTATAGCAGCACAGTTTGTAATAGCTAAATCTTGGAAACAACCTATTTGCCCATCCGTTGGAAACTGGATAAAGAAGTTGTGGTTTTTCTATAAAATGGAATATTACTCAGCCATAAAGAGCGAGAGAATAGATTCATTCATAGGAAAATGGATACATATTGAAGATATACTCCTAAGTGAAATAAATAAGTCACACATGTGTAAATACCAAATAGTTTCCCTGGTGTGAATATTCTGCAACAATGCATAAGATTCTAATAAGATTACTGACATTTAGAAATGGGAGGAAAGGAGCTAAAGGTGTAGGGAAGGTGTGATGCGTAGGGGAAGAACAAAAAGGGAAAAGAAAAAAATGTGAGAGAATGAAAAGATGAAAATAAAGTGTTTGTAGATGGGGAGGGGAGGAGGGGGTGAAGGGAGGGCAGAGGTAAGGGGAAAAAATGAGAATCAAGACTTGCCATGTAAAGGTACATGATCCCAACAATGAATGTAACTGTACTGTATCCCTAAAATGTACCAATAAACTCAATAAAATTAAAAAAAAATACTTTTACATTGTTAGTCATTAGCACTATAACTTAAAGCCAAAACGAGGTACCACTTCATACCCACTAGGCTGGCTATATTCAAATAGACAAACAAGTTGGCAAGGATACAGAAAAGCCGGAATCCTCAGAATTCCCCACTTGAATGTAATATGGTGTAGCCCACTTTGGAAAATATTTTGGCTGTTGCCCAAAAAGTTAGATACAGTTACCCTCCTCAAAACTGATATTTCACCAGCTATCTAGTAGCCAGATTTTTGTGGAGATTATGTATCTTTAGAAGATATCCTTAGGATATGAGATGAACTTCTTAATTTGAAAATTTGAGCTGCAATTTGCCTTTTAAGATTTATTAGGTACCAGCATGAAATTTTTCAAGTATGGACAAAACGAAGGAGCTAGATTCTATTTCTACACTGTCTTGAAACATTTTTTTATATGAGCCATTTCTGAGGGAGAAAAATTCCACTAACTCCGTTGCTTGTGTTTCCTGTGGTTAAACCATGAACTGAAAGCTGTGTGTGGTGGTACACTGCAATTCCAACACACAGGAGGCTGAGGCAGGTGGATCACCGCAAGCTTGAGGCCAGCTTGGGCTACATAGTGAGTTAAGGCTAGCTTGAACTACATAGTGAGACTCTGTCTCAAAAAACCAAAAAGCAAAAACAAAACAACAAAAGCACAACAACAAAAAACATGAAATGGAGACTCATCTTCAACAAATAGACTGGGAGTTTTGCCGTCAGGAAAATTAGCAATGAAGATAAAAAGTGAAAAGACTAATTTTCCTCTTAAACATTAGAATAATCTACATAAAATATCTTAACAGTTGATAAGGCCTCATGTTTAGCCCTGGATGCTTGGAACTTGCCTGAGACTCTGCTCCAGTAGTGAAAGGCAGCTGACAGGAAACCAGTCAGCTTAGAGAGCCACTGTTTGTTTTGCTTTATGAAAATTTTAATTTAAAAATTAGATCCATGAGAAAGGGTCATGAAAAGTTGAGCAGTTTTTCCCACAAGAAGACAGGATGGCTGTTTATAAGTACAGGGCTTATTCTCAAATAGCAGCAAGGGCACAACCTAAAATTATGCAGAAGGTCCCAGCTGCAGCCAGCTGTGGGCTGAGTTACCAAGCTGACTCAGGCCCAGAGTGGAGCATTCAGGACCATGCCCTGGGCAAGAACCCTTTCCTCAGAGGACCAAAGGAGGGCAGATTTCAGTGTGGCACGTCCTGAAAACAGGAGGAACCATGGCACCCAAGACACACAGGACACATTATTGTCTCTTACCTCAGGTCATCTATAGTCCTTCCTGCAAATGTGTGTTCCCCAGCTTCTTACTCTGTGAGCTGACAGGAGCAGCGTGCATAGTCCAGTGTCCAGGCTCCTTGTGGCTGGCAGGGTCCCAAGAATGGCTGAAGGCTGACACACCTCACAGCGTGTGTGTGGGAAGGGACAGTTAGAGCATCACCAACGAAAGGAATATTCATTTGATGCCACAAACTTTGAAGGGACTGCTTAGTCTTCTGTGTTTGGTCTAATTCCCCTTAGTGTGGAATTGCAGGCTTAGGAAAACCTTGTCTTTCTATACTAGGCAAAGACTAGTTTTTCAGTTTTGCATTAGAAATGGAGTGGGCTGAAGGGCATCTGCCTTGATGCTTTTAGTCCAATTTCTAATCAAGCCTCTAGACTTAAAGCCATTTTATTCTTGGATTCACAGCTGTGATTGAGGATGACTTGGAGCCAGAAACACACTTACAACAAGGCCTGCATGAATACAGAACATCTCCTCCTTACGGAGACAGACCGGGAATATACTGGCTCTCGCCTGTGTTACCTCCTTCCCACTGACACCACGGGCAGCCCATCCTGAGAAAGACACAGCAGTTTGAAAGGTGGGATCACAAAGGCATAAACTCAAATTAGTGCCATATGTTGAAAAGCCTTTGTTATTTATGCCTGAACCAGATGCTTCTATCCCCTACATTATATTTGCAATCAATCATTTTTAGCTCTTTTTCCTGATGCAATGCCAATTTAATGAAAGAATTGTGCTTCAGTATTTTTTTTCTTCATGACTATGAGTGCTCCCATGACCAAATAACCTCAGTATTTCATCTCAGAAAGGTTCCCCTTGGAATTAATTACTTTGAAATCAAAGTATTCCTGGCTCATAGCTTCTTTTAAAAACATCATTGGCACCTCTTCCCAGCAGATTATCTTTCATAATTGAATGAAAGTTTTACATGATGTCACAAGGAAGAACATAGCGATAAAAATATATGGCAAACTATTAGAAGTTAACCCGGACAGTTACTGCACGCATGCTGCTTCCCAAATGATATTATTATTTTACATTGTAAATGGATAAAAATGTCCTACTGAGGAATTAAGCCTGAGATTTAAACATGGATATATGGGGTCATGAAATTCTGCCTTGAGCGTAGCAAGCAACATCAGTACTGTGCACCTGTATTATTAATTCTCATTTAAAGAAAAATGATGCTAAATAAAGTATACACACATATGTGCTTGCTCTCTTGAAAGATCAGAGATAGATGACTCTCCTATCATTAAACCCATTCCCCAAGCTTCTCAAGAGCATTTCTCCCATGTTTGTTTCTTCAGCCCCTTAATTCTTCCATTCTCCACACCTTACCAAGCACCTAACTCTTTCATTATTTCCTAATGAAAATCCATGCCTTAGATTTTTCCTTTTTAAAAAAATGAGATAAATATACAGAACACATAATGTACCATTGTTAAGTGTATAGTTTTGGTGTACTTAATACATTGTTATATAATTATTTCTGCCATCTATCTCCAGAACTCCCCTTCCCTGCTATTGGAGATTGAATCCTGGGCTGCTGTACCACTGCAATTACATCCCCAGCACTTTTTTTTTATTTCGAGACAAGGTCTCACTAAGTTGCCCAGTTGAGACTCAACCTTGTGCTCTTCCTGCCTCAGCCTTCCTTAGTGCTGGGATTACAGACATGTGCCATGCCAGAACCTTTTCATCTTCGGTAACTGAAACTGTACCCATTAAATAACAACTTCTCACTCTCCCCCCACCTCCTGACAACCATGCTACTTCCTGCTTCTATGAATTTGACTAACCTAGATACGTCATGTTTAAAAAGCCACAGTTTCTGTGGAAAACAGTATGTCAGTTAAAAGTGAAAACAGAAACTACCACAGAGTTCAGCAATCCTACTTTGGGAATTCTACTTTTGCAAATGATATAACCTTTAAGAGGTAGGGCCTAACAGGAAGTCCTTAAGTCACTGGGGGTGTGCTCTCAAAGAGGACTGTGCGGCCTCCGACCTTTCCTCTCCATTACTTTCTGCTGATGAGGTTACAGTATTGTTGTGCTACACTCCCACCACAATGTGCTGTCTCACTACAGGCCCAAACCCAAGGAGCCAGTCAATCATGCACCAGAACCTCTAAAACTGTAAGCCAAAATAAACCTCTTCTCTTTTCAAGTTTATTGTCTAAGGCAATGGTGGCAAACCTATGGCATGTGTATTTATTTTTCTTTTAAGACAAAAGCTGTTGGTGCATGAGTTGTTTTTCCTGAACTGAAACCTCAGTATTCAGGTTTAATTGCAATGTTTGCACTTTATAATACATAAGTGGGTTTTGGGTTGCAGTTTGGAGGCTCGTCTCTAAAAAGTTTGCCATCACTGGCTTAAAGGATTCTAATACACAGATCCAGTCCACTTAGATTCTATATCTGGTTCTGCCACATTTTATTTGGGTGACCTTAGGATTGTTACTTATCTATGTCAATTTCTATAAAATGATGCCAAGCACAGACCTTGAAAAACAAGTTTTAGAACAATTCCTGACACATAAAGAATACTAATAAATGCTACTTATTAGTATTTCTGAAGAATGCCCTGCGCCTTGGAGCACTCTATCTTCAGCTGCACACTCAACTGAGTCTTAATCCTTCAAACAAGTTGAGTCCTCACAGACAGGCAATGATGCATTCACACAACTATAATCTTCCCTTGGAAAAATTTCTAACTTCCATTAGCATCTTGGGCTAACCAAACAAACTATGGAAAAATCCTAACTGCTTCAGATACTTTATTTAGATGATTTCAAAAAGGGACAGAATGCTGGGTGTGGTGGCACATGCCCGTAATCCCAGCACTCCGGAGGCTGAGGCAGAGCGCTATGAGTTTGAGACCAGCCTCAGCTACATAGTGAATTCCAGGTCAGTCACAACTACATAGTGAGACCCTGTCTCAACTCCACCCCCCAAAAAGACAGAAACCTTTGAAATGAAACCAAAGTCACAACAGAAACATTGTATGGTTGGAACTACAAGGATTTCAGTCATTCAGTTTTTTAGAGCAAGATTTGGGGAATTTGACCAAAATACTATGTAAGAGGCGGGATTTGTGCGGAAGAGGAACTTTATTGGTAGTAAATGTTTCATCTCTACATCTTGAAAGGGACTTTTGCCTGAGTATTTGCAAAGTTCTGTTTAAAATAGCCTTTATCTTGGGGGTGGGGTGGGTGGAGAAAACAGTCTCTAATCAAAAAGGAAAGAAAAAACTAGAGAAGAAATACTTGAGTAAACATAGAAATCATAAAAAATTTGTGGCATTCAGAAAAACTTTGCTCATTTGTATCATCTTCTACAAGTTCTAAAACTCTGCAGAAATAAAAAATCTAGAAAGAGCAGTGGTATATCAGTGTAGACATAGCGTCTTGCAGACTGTAGAAAAATTAATTAATAACTAAAAACTTCCAAGCTTCCTCCCAATGGACAAAGAGAAACATCAATATCCCATACTGACCATACTCTAAAGTTGAATGGTTGTTAATGTCACCTCAGATTGCCTCCCCGCATCATTCACTATAAAAATGATTGTTCTCGGGGTCTTTCTTTTCTTTATTCAACGTTTGCCTCAGCTGCAATTCCCAAATGGATTATTTGCTCTCTTGCTGATTGTTTATTTCTACCCTAGAATATATCCCTACTAGGCGGGAGTATTTTGTTCCTTTTTGTGCTCCCAGTTTCCAGAACACCCGGAACACAGTAGGATGCTCAGTAAACACATGAGTGAACAAGTACATGACTGGATGATGTCCTCGCTCAGATGACCACTCTGAATAAACTGTTGGGTAAATTTGGTGCTGTGTATATGGTATCAGTGAATTGGTCAACTGAGGAAACTGATAAGGATCTTGATCGGATTAAGTGCACAAATCGATCAGACATGATCAAGCCAGGGATTTCACTCAGGGTTTTAGTATACATTCATTACAGCTTTAACTCTAATTCTGACAGAAATATTTAAAATTGTCCTCCTGATATACCTAGTCAATAATTTTTTTTTCTCTAAGTGGCTGCTTCCACAGACATAACTGGTAATAGGAATACAAAAAAATGTGTATTTAATTGCAGAACAACTAAGTCAATTGAGGCCAACTGTTCAATCCAGGTAAATCAAATGAAATTAAGGCTTAGTGATTATGGAGTAATTAACCTGCATGTGGTCAGAATATTGACCACTGAGTCAGCTCATCTAGAGCTTGGACAGGGCTCAGGACGCTAGACCATGCTCTCTGCTGCTTTATTTGAAAAGACTAGAAACAACTTTCTAGTTTTTTAGGTGTTGAGTTGTCTTGAATGTTTGGGGAAAGCAACCTTAAGAAAAGATATAAAGAAGTAAAGGAGGGAGGAAGAGGACAAGCTGGCTGGCAAGCAGTAACACACACACACACACACACACACACACACTCCCATATTTAAACAAATCACAACAAGATTCAATTCCCTAAAATCCAATGCACTTATAATAAAAATAGAACAGTCCTCCAAAGTATATTATTGGCAGATACATATAATTGAAGGACCAGGACCATGTCCCGAGAGGTTTTATTAGAAGAAACATAAACTATCTAGCAGTTGGCTCCACTGTTGGAAAAGTTTTCTCAAAAATATATTTTACCAAATGTACTGAGTTAGATGACAGCAGGTCTCTTAATGTGAAAAGATGTGAACATGCTGACATTAACACTTTGGGGTTCTTAATGTAAAAACAGCATTCCAGAGCCCTGTAGTCAAAGTTCACCCCAAAAGTCATGAGAAAGCTTTGTTCATATCATAACAGTAGTGATTACTATGGTTCTTTTTGGGCAGAAAAAAAATTTATTGTTGAAGAAAAAGAGGCATTTTCTTTCAGGCTAGTAGCATAGAATCAGTTCCAGCTTTATCTAGGGCATTAAAAAATATCAGCATCCAGGGCCAAAAACTAAAAGCTGGGGATAGGGAAGGGAGAATGATTTGTGAATTGATTAGTTAAAATTGTTCCATGTAGGGGCATGTGTGCACTGGTCGGGGAGGGCCATAGAAATTTTCATGTCAAATATGGAATCTCTTTCCATGCTTTATAGATATTTGATGAATGTAGAAATTAATTAATTATCATTTCCATAATACATGCCCAGCTTCATGCTAAATATTTTACATAAATTATTTCATTTTAGCCTCACAACCATCCCACGTGGTATATGTTGTCATCCCTGTATTACAGATGGGGATATCATGCTCAAGGTCAAATGTGCATTAGGAAGAAGAGCCAGTGGGTGGTGAAAGCTATGTCCCCACACTGTAGCCAGAAACTTGAGAAGATCATAGCAAACAGAAGTCAGATCCTGGCCTACCATAAAGGATGAACTGTCTTCTATTTCTCCCTGAACCTTTAAATGTCTTGTGCTCTGGACAAGGCAAGGCAGGAACAGAGTAGAAGAAGGTCCAATTAGGCAGAACCAGAACACAACCTAGGTGGTGGGGATACTTGAACCCTTTCTAAGGGAAAGGGCCTTGTTTCCATAGAATCTGGAGGCACATTTTCACTTTTGGGGTACCATGATGAAATCAAGCTCATCAAGAGAGATAACGATCTATTACGGAATTTTAAAGATATTTAATTGGAATTTAGAGGGGAGAGAGAGAGAGATTGGGATGATCAAGAGATTGTCAAGTAGTTGACATCTAGATTTATGGTATTTGGTCAGATTTACTGGGAGAAAATAAATTGGACACAGAGTCTTAATTGAGGTGACAAGGAGTGGGAGGCTATCCCAGATATAAAGAGGGAAAAAGGAGGAAGGGGAAATAGAGGAGACCTGAAGGAGTTCTGAATGAAAACGGCAAGTAAGAAAAGTATGTCAGAGTCAGCCTTTGGGGGATGTTGTAAGGGATACCTGATTAAACTGAGGGACATTTGAAGAAGTATGGACCCCATATACCATTTCAGCACTTTTCATATTTCATAAAATTGAAAGATAATCTGTTTAGCAGAAAAGCACCAACCTACCCTCTAGGGCTCTTCATGCATTTGGACCTGTGTAGCCCTGACCCAGCTGCTTATAAATGATTTCTGAGTCCACAGACTTGTCACCAGCAATGTGAACCCCTAACTTTACAATTCATTTGGCAGGGGAACAAATGAACATCAAATGGGGAAAGGCAGGAGAACTCTATGCTGTCTGTCAAGAGACAGGAAAGCAAAAACATAACCTGGCAATGAAGTGATGGAAAGATTGTTAAGACATCCCATATACAAGATAAATCATCGTCTCCACATTGTGATTGCCTGACCCCCAGGAAAACGATACTGCCGGTGAGTGGCTCCTTCTCTGAATAAAGCAATTGTGCCCTAAGACAAGAACAATTTCCTTGCATATTGTGGAAGAAGTGAGAAGTGGCACTTTGGATAAGGGATTGGAAGTGCCTGTCACATGTATTGTGACAGCTGCTGTCCTTCCCAGGCTCTGGTTGCCCACTGGTTAGGAGAATTCTTTGTTGCTGTTCCAATTAATCTAGCCACACAGACAGGCCATAGGAAAGCTTACCTTCTTGGAACTCACTGAGTGACTGGCTATTCTAGGGCCACAAAGAAGCAAGCCCAGTTCCTCTGCAGCCCATCTGTTTCATGTTTCTAGCATGGGTGGTGCATCGTCTTGTTTCTGCCATTTCTGTGAAAAGGCTGGCCTCAGACTGACACAGCCTGAGTTGGTGGTGTAGAGTTCTTTCTCCAGACATGCAGTGTCTTGGCAGTTAAGTGGAGTTTGACTGATGGTAAAACTGAGTGTGAATTTCAAGCAGGGCACTTCCTTTGACTACTTTAGGCAAATTTTGTAATGAGAAGAGGATATTAATGCCAAAGCAAAGGAGAGCTGATCATTAAGCCTGATGACTTTTTATAGACTTTAGCAATAATTATATTATTATTTACATATTTCCATAGGAAGAGTTTATTTCCAAGGGGGTTTGGATTGTTTTAGAAATACAAGTTCCTTAATCTCTGGAGTATCTCTAGGTTACAGACTGGGATCAGTTTTATTAGCTCCACTTAGAGGTAGGGAAAAAGCAGATAAAGAAAGGTTAAGCTTCTAGCTGCCAGTCACTGAGCAAATGAAGACGTCAATCAGGGTGGAACTTAAGGCCGTGCCTTCCTACCTAGGGCTGGTTCCATCTCATTAACACAAAAATGAGAGATGCACAAAAATGTTTTCTTGTGGATATTAGATGTGGTTTACAATACTAGGACAGAGCCAGGACAGGGGAAAGATGTGGGTGTAAAATCAGCAGTTTTAGGCAGGATGGCTTTGATGTTTTTGCTGCCACGTGTCCAGCCCCACAGGTCATGAAAACAGGAAGGTGGCAGAGTGCAGTGCTGTGTGTACAAAGGCTTTCTCAGTAGCCTGGTAGTGAGGGGGTGAGCATCACAGTGGCCATTCTGGACATCCCTTCCCGTTTCCTTCCTGAGAGTTGCAGAGCCAGGGTAGGGCATGTGGGGTGCAATGTGAGGTGTGTGAACCGCCTGGGACAGGAGGCCAGAGCCTGGGCTCTTGGACAGATTACTTACCTCCTACCTGGAGGCAGCCAGAGGCTGGAACAGCCAGGCAGCACCAGGGAACCTGTTAGAAACACAGAGTCAGGGGCCTCACCTCTGACCTAGGGAATTAGTATCTGATATTATCAAGATCTCTAGAGAATTCCAATGCACATTAAAGTCTGAGATTTCTTTTTAATACTGCTTAAGCATGAGGCTAGACTTATCACACCCGAATTAGTCTCTAGCTCTCCACTTAAGCTACCCAGGCATATTACTTAACCTTCCTTCACTTGTCTGTTCAATGGCGGACAATAAGAATGTCTACACCAGGGGCCAGGGATTTAGCTCAGTGGTTTCGCCACCTGCCTCCCAAGCACAAGGACTGAGTTCAATCCCTGGTACCAAAAAAAAAAAAAAAAAAAA
>NW_022900913.1:50805793-50901709 GCF_012274545.1 Fukomys damarensis | reverse complement strand
AAAAAAAAAAAAAAAAAAAATGTCTACATCAGAGGGTTATTATGAGTGTGAGACAATCCACTGTATGAAGGACTACGAAAAACATTGCACATATATCTTGTGAACAACCCCAGCAAGGGACAAGTGCTGTACCCATATTATCTTTGGGTCCCCTCTAAAATTCATTCTAATGCAATATTACATGGTAATATTGGGGGGATAACACAACGATCTGCTCTGGGCCACTATTCCATTTCATAATTCATATTCTGCCATGGACCTTTCCTCTCTGGTACCCCCTTCAACTCCCCCTACTCCAAGGATTTTATTGAAGAAGGCAATTTCTATCTCAGAGGCTTCCAAGAGCTTGGTTCACCTCTGCCTCATGGTTTAGGGTGAATCTCATCCACCCCCGTGCACACTGGTACCCAGATGCAGCTCAGGAAAATGACTATGAACAGAACAGTGGGACAGTCCTTCACACAGAGCTATGGGCCAGGGCCAGCTTGAAGGCCTGTATTGTCAGGAGGGCTTGGAGGCTAAGCTCGTTTGTAAGGAGTCAGAAACATAATGGGATGAAACAGCCTGCCTACTGTTCGTCTGACCTTTATTTAGAACGTGGAGGTTTTATATAAAAGTACACACTCTGAAACAGAATGAATTCTGCCAGCCAGGTAAAGGCCAACTCAGATTGGTCTATTCATAAAAGATTGCCCTTTCTTTAACTACCAGAGAGAGGTTTATAGGAACAGGCCCACTTTCATCCATAAGCTCAGGATTTGTTTCATACAAGCTGTCAATAAACACCAATTAAGCACTGGCAGGATCAGCTCCTCCTTTGGACCCAGACACGCAAGCCAGGAGGAGAGGGAGCTGCCCCAACGCTGTACAACTGCAGGGAGCCAAGTCTTAAGTTTTCAAAGTAATTTTCAATGAGAACACATATCCAGGGCCTTTTGATTAGAATTTATGAACATATCTAAATTGTACTATTATACAATCGCCTTCCTTCTGGCCGTGCGGGGAGGGGAGCAGAGATTTCAGGGTTAGAGTCTGAAATCATCTTCCTTCAGTGCACAGAGAAAGGTTCTATTAAGCAGTTAACCATCTGCTCGCCAGAGCACCACCTGGAAATAGGACACTTCAGAGCTGACAGATATCTTTTCTGAACAGGTAAAACCCACAAGTGTTAGTGACATCTCCCCAAATTACACACTGCTCCATTTTGGCAGTGTTGCGACGAGGCTGCTGAAGTGAGCCCCTTCTCCCACACCATTCTTCAGTGTCTTTGTCCTCATCAGTCTCCGTTTCTTCCCCGGCCTCTGTAAACATGCTGATCGTATCTCAGTGAGTGGGTGTGACCTCAGACTGTGGGTGGAAGGTCCACTTTGGGTTAGTAGTAAAGCCCTCCCTCAGCCCTAGGCTCTTCCTAGAATGTGGACAAATTCTTAGCTCCCACTCTGCAGATGTGGCGTGTCATCATTGGGTACACACATTCATAGCAGGGATAGGAGGTAACAGAAAGAAATAGGCTTCCTGCTGTTCTCCTGACATTTATTCAGTTGGAGTGGGGTGCATGTTTATATCCATGTTAAACAGCTGTCACACAAACACAGCCTGATATAAAAAAGAAAAACAAGAACCAAGTGAGGCCAAGAGGAGGGAAAGGACTGAGGCTGAGATGTTTACTAGGTGAACAACACCCCAACCCATACACACAGACAGAGAATTTGTTACTTTAGGTATTAAACATGAAATTTGAGTAACATTTGAGTAATAAAAGATGTGAATCATATAAACGGTTGGGCTTTGGCTTTCTTGAGTAAAATTGGAACTGGCAAAAGTGCTGTGTTGACAGCTTTGTAGGTAGAACTATACAAAAAGCAGCTGGTTTGGGGGTCTCGGCACAATTTCTGCAAACTGAATCACTATGCGTGGTTGGTCATGGGTGTGCTGACAGCTCCATTTCCATTTAGGAAAAATCTGGGTGCCGCTTAAACCTTGGCAGGGCCGCAGGGAGCTGAACAGGGAACATCTAACAGCATTTTCTACTTACTGCTCTGTGTTCCAGACAAACCGTGGGGATTCTTGATGTGAATCAAGACGGTCAGGATTCCTCTGGGCTTCCAGGAACTCTTCTTTTTTGGCAGAAGGAGGCTGGGTGATCAAGCCTGGACATCGATCCAACCATGAAACTCAAATCATTCTTCCTGCTCTTCAAGATTTAGCCTCAAATCCCAGGAAACATTCGGTAGGCTTGCTAAAACATACATTGCCGAGACCTCCACCAGAGTTTAGGATTCTGCACTCTAGGTGGGAGCTAAAACTTTGCATTTCTAGCAAGTTCTCGAGCACTGCTTCTGCTGTCCCAGGGATGGCAGTTTGAGAGCTACTGTGTTAGAGCAATTTACAAGGTTGGAATTCCCACCAAAGTCCTGCTGTGGCTTCCGATTTTAAGTCTGAGCTGCCTTCTGTATCCAGGAGAAATTGAAAGAGGGAGAGACTCTCAAACAATGCCCTCAGGCCTCCAGCTGACCCCAAACAGGTATGTTCCTTAAAGGGAAAGGCAGAAACATCTTAGATCCTGCCCTCCTCCTTGGGACTCTATTGGGAATCACAGCAGCCTGGAAGTTAAATGGAGCCAGGTCCTCCCACGAGCTGTACAGACCTTCAGCGAGGGCTCACACTAGGAGACGCCTGCCCAGTTACCTCCTCACACCCCGGATCCAAATGGTCAGACTTTCTCCTTCCTTAACCAGCCACGATCAAGTTATTCAGGGCCAAAATCATGAGAATCTGAGAATACAGATGCAAGATACTCTTCTTCTTTTCCTCAGACACCTACGTGGCAGAGAGCTGAAGTGACGGAACATCTGATGGAACAATTCCACATCTCACGGCCACGTCCCCACTGAATCTAACATGCCACTCATTCCTATTTCTCTTTTTTAATCTTTATTTTAATTCAATACAAGTAAATATTAATAAAGAAAACATATAAACAGTTCTATGAAAAAATAATTTTTCATAACAAAAATAACGAAATAACAATGGTAAATATACTGTGTATGAGGATCTTAAATGAATATATTTTCAATTACTATTCTCTCAATTCCTTTCCTTATAATACTGTATCTTTGTGCATAAAACATTTTAGTTATTAACCAAGTATCTCCCACTCAGTATAATTTTGAACTGTCTCTTCCTATTTTATACTATTATATATATTTGAATCTTTATTTACATTTCAGTTTCTTACATCAGAGAGACCATGTGATATTGGTATATGTGTGTTCGATTTATTTCACTTATGACTGATAGTTTCAAAGTGTATCCAATTACCTAGAAATGTCTCAAGTTTGTCCTTCTTTATGATTGAATAGTACTCCATTATATATTTTTAAAAACATCTTTTTTGTTTATTCATCAGCTCATGGGCATTTTGGTTGTTTCCAAGATGTAGCTATTACAAACTGTGCTGCTATAAACATTGTGCATGTATATTTTTGTGGTATGATGCGTTTAGTTCTTTTGAGAAGACACCCAGAAGGGGAACAGCTGGGTCAAATGGGACCTGTAATCCTAAAAACTTCTTATTTCTGATAAGAACTTCACTTTTTTAGTGTTCTTTACTTTTTGCTCATTATCATAAGCATTAGCTACTTTTCATGAAGAAAAAATATTATAATCTATCACAAGAATTACTGTGCTTGTGTATTCTACAAGCATGACATTTCAAAGTCTGTTTGAGCTGTAGGTATTTACTTGCTTGTTTAGGAACTAAGTCCCATATGTTATCTCCATCACAAGTGCTCAATCCAGATTACAACATAGCATGAGGGTCAGGAATTGAAAAACCAGAAGTTAGAATCATGATATGCCCACAGTTGATTGGCATGGTCTGCCTTGCCTTTGGGGTTCTGAGACAGGTCCTCCACAAACTTCATGAGCCCCTGACCGTGTCACTGAATCTATCTAGGTCCCATCTTTTTTTACCTATGCTTCAGCCATTACCTTGACCTCCCAGCAGATCACTGCCTTTGCAAGGCTGTAAATTTCACTGTTGATCAGCTCACAGAAGAGTCTTCTGTAATTTATGTCCATGTCTGACTTCCCTTGTCATCATCTGCTCCCTAACTGTGCCCTCTGGAGATGCACTGATAAGCTCTCCAACCCTTCACTCCTTGGAGACAGCAGTCACATTCCCTTTAAATCTGCTGTTTCTCATACCAGAGTACATCCCAAAATATAGCATAACTCTTGGCAACTGGGAATAATTGAATAAGTGAATGGATACATTATGCATGGGAGAACACACACATTAATATTCCCACCCTGTCAAGGAGTCAATGATTCTGTAAGTGAGGCACCCAAACATATGCTCAGACCAGTGACTTCTGACAATCGCAAAGTCAACACTTGCAGCTTCAATTATCTGAGTGACTCTGAAATCTCAAACAATGTAGTAATCTATTGTTAGCAGGGAAAAAACTAAATTGATGCCACCAGGATAGTGTGACAGCTAAGTCATTCAAATCGTACAGCTAGGGAATGAGCTTGACTGATTCTCCAACATCTACAGCTCAATTTTATTTCAGTTATGCAAGTATTTTACAGTGCAAATGGTATTCTGCAGTGGTATCAAAAATTCTGGGCTCTTACAAAGACCCTAGGTCATATTTCTCTAAAATTACAAAAGTGAAAGAATGTTCAAACAAACTAAAAATCCAGTACCATGATCACTTTTTATGATCTGTCCTTGCACAGTTATGGGGACTGAGCTTCTTCCATTCTCAGTTTTCTCAGCTGGATCACATCATAAGCATATGGAAAGTTTTCATATGAACTGAGTTTCAGCATTCTCTCCATTTTTCTTTATGATGCTCATTACATTTAAAGAGGAAACTAAACTCTCCAAGAAGGAGGTTGGCTATTCCACTAGGCCTCAGGGGGACATGGGACACATGGGAATTCTGCTCCTCAGTTTTTCAGGCCAAGAAATTTTCATCATATCGGAACAGTCATTGGTGCTCAGGGTCTTGGGCCTGGTTTATACAAACTGAACTCTTAGCATATTGGTGTAGTAACTAAAATGCCCTTTAAAATTTTCCAATGAGATCTGTTTACTTGATTATGATGTTTCTGTCTAATATAAAGGAAACTTTGTAAAAACCTAGGGAAATAAAATTATCAAAAGCTTATTTTATGAAACACAGAATCTAAACAAAGGGAATGGAATGTTCTTGAGTGATATAAAGGTTCTCTCCTAGTACTAAGGTATTCATGACTGCTAAATACTGCCTTTCTCCCTTGGGCTGGGTAAAAAATGATACATCCTTATTATCTGATTTTCTTTTATCTAAACTCTCACTGCCTATTCTTTCTCTAGTCTAGAGGAAAAAAATAAAATGACTTAGGTCATAACCATCTTAAGATATATTTCATGCACAAAGGTATCCTCCTAGTAACAATGAGTATAATAGAAGGCTTTCCAGTCTTATACTAGCAATACCTTTAGAACTTACTTCTTACCATGAGCGGCCTTTAGTCTATTTTATTTTTTGAACTGTTTAATATTTTAGGGTGGGTAATACACATACGTGGTAAAACAAAATATTTTCCAAAAAATATCCAAAAAGGTACATAGTGAAAAGTTATCTCCCAGTTGATTCTCATCCCTTTTCCACTGTTAGCAGTCTCAAGTTTCTACCCAAAGATGATCTAGGCATTTTCTTTTTTTGTATTACATAATGGTAATACACTATACATATTGTTTTGCTTATTTACAAAATTATGTTCTTTTCAATATCTGCATACAATTTCATTTTAAGGATATGCCCTATTTAGTACCAGTAACAGTAAATATTTAGATTGTTTCTGGTGTTTTGCCATTACAAATACTGCTGCATTAAAGAGCATGGTTTAACTAACATTTCATACCTGTGCAATCATATATCTTTGGATGTATTTTTAGATGTAGAATTACATTTTTACTACAATACATACTGCCTACTATGTCTCCATAGTATGTATCTGATTTATATTCCTACCCGCCATTTATGAGGGTGCCTGCCTATTCCCACACACCGCAGAACAAATTCATTAGTTATCTCTCCCTGTGTAACAAATTACCCACAATACTTACTAGCCTAGAATATGCATCATTTTAGTTTCCATGAGTCAGAATTTCAAGGGAGCTTAGCTGAATTATTCTGCCTCCCTGTCTCCCAAAGTTGGCCCATGTTACAGCCATCTGAAGTCTTAACTCTGTTGGGAGGACCCACCTCTAAAATGTCATTTGTCCTATACTAAGTGACAGGGCAATGGTTTAGACTACTGTTTACAGCCACAGGCCCATGTCATTGCATTGCCTCACTTTTAAACCAAATGAACCATAACTTGCTTAAGAACTAAGTCATCAAAAGATTTTTTATACAATGGAGTACTATTAAGCCACAAATAAGTAAAAACTTGAGACATTTCTAGGTAAATGGATGTACCTTAAGATGATACTCTTAAGTGAAATAAATCAAACATGTAAGTAAAAAATAAACAAATAAAAAATTTCATATGATTATTCATATTACTATTGACAAGGAAGCCTCAGTTCCTTCCACATAGACTTCTCTACAGGCTTCAGTCATGTGCACAGGACATAGCAGGTGGCCTTCCTCAGAAGTGATCCTGGACATAGCAACGCTTGTAGTGACCTAGTCTCAGAAGTCACAGACCATCACAATGCTGTATTTTACTCATGAGAAGCAAGTCACTAAGTCCAACCCTCACTCAGAGAGGAAAATTAAGCTCTACTTCTTGAAGGAAAGGAGTATCAAAGAATTTGTAGATATATTTTTAAACTATCACAATGATTTTATCAACTTTTTTTCTATTTTTGCCAACCTGAAGGGAGAAATAGTATCTATTGTGATTTTGTTGTGCACTTTTCTTATTATGAGTGAGATGAGAGCAAGTATTCTTAACAGTTTTGTTGAGATATTATTGATGTACATAGAACCGCACATATTTAATGTGTACAGTTTGATGAGTGAGGACACTGTACGAACTCCCATCACTATAATGAATATAGCAGACATAGGCAATACCTCCCAAGATAGACAAAGCTTTAGCTAGACTAAGGAAAAAGAGTAGAGAATCTGATAAAATCATAAATGAAAGAGGAAACATTGCAATCCATCCCACAGAAGTAAAAAAGAGTACTATAAAAATTATACCCCAATAGCGTGAAGGGAGGGCAGGGGTAAGGGGAAAAAATGAGAATCAAGACTTGTCATGTGGAGGTACAAGATCCCAACAATGAATGTAACTGTACTGTATCCCTAAAATGCACCAATAAACTCAATTAAAGCTGAAAAAATTATACCCCAATAAATTGGATAACTTAGAAATGAATAAATGCCTAGATAGTATCTACAATCTACCAAGACTGAATCATGAAGAAATGCTAAATCAGAACAGATTAAATGAGTAGGAAATTGAATCAGTAAAATTAATCAAAATTTAATCAAACATAAGTTGACTTCAATCAAGAATTCCAGTTTGTTTGTTTTTAAGACCTATGCATATTTCCTTCTGTGAACTTCTGTCCACAATCTTTGTTGAATTTCCTACTAGGGTGTTGGTGTCTGTGGATATGCAGTGCAAGGATGTTTTCTGTGTCTGTTAACTTCTTTGGTGGTGGGATTTTTTTTTACGTCGTTTTTTATGAAATTGAATTTTGATGTTTCTAATACTTGGAGCATCCTAGCGAGACTTTTAGCTTTCTGAGATTACTTTTTTTTTTTTTAAATCCACCATGTTTTCATCTGGATTTTATGATTTATTGCCTTTACATTCAAATCTCTGATTCATCTAAGAAATATTTTAGTGTAAGGAATCAAACTATGTGATTTTTTTCCCCTGCACCTGAGTCTCATTGCCTTCTTTGGCCAAAATCACTTACTGAAGAATTGTTCTTTTCACCTGTATCAGTTAATGTTCTGCCACGAAATCTGAAAGCACTCTAGAGAGTTCAAACAAATAGTCACACAAATAATTAGTGAAAAACACACTGAAAGGGCTCAGGAAGCAGAGGAGCAGGATGCTAGCGATCACGCTGTGAGTGCCCTGGAGATGGCACCGACAGTTTGCATTCACTATTGAGCCCCTGGCAGCAGAAGCATTGATTTTGGGCGCAGGAGCGGGCATCACTGTAAACACTGAATGGGAACCCAAGAAGCTGCACTTCAATGATGCTGCTGAAACCACTACTATGTTCACTACATGGGCCAAGCCCTAGCTGTGTGCCATTGACACTACTCCTACTGCCAGAAGAAGCTCCGGGAGCAGAAAAATAGCTCCTTGTTACCTCTTACACTCAGTCCCAACCAGTGAGCTCCTCTCAGGTGCAGAACCTAATTCAAGGCAGGTGATGACGAAATCTGGACGCAGAGTTCACTGGCTTCCAGCCTGCGCCTCTGTAACACACAAGAGCGTGGAGGGTTGCCAAGCGCAAGGCCTTTGTTTAGAACCCCAGTACTGCTTCAAGTAATAATCCTAGTGATTACACAAAAGGAGTTAAAAACAGTCAAAACCTAATGTATGGAATTGAATATAATCCTTTATAAGGGATGACTATGAGAAGCAAGATGGAATCTTCCAGGGTTAATGCTAATGCTCTTTTAAAAAAAAAAAATCCCAGTGGCAGATACACAGATACGTTCACGCTGTAAATATGCATGAAGCTTTCTGCTTGCATTTTTGTACATTTATTATTCTTCGGTGAAAAGTTTACTTTAAAAAAAGGCATAGAGGGTTGAGAATGGGACTAAGTGCCAACAAATAATCAGCCCACCAACTGATTTGAAAAGCCATGTTTATCATAGAGTAAATTCCTCTATTCCTGAGGGTCTATTTCTAGAGAACCTAATCTCTTCCTATTAGTCTATTTAAGCCCAGTGTCACATTGTTTTGAATACTGTGTTATCCTACCTAGTAGAAACAATCCCCTTATACTTTTCCTTTTCAGAATTTTTCCTGGATTATTTTTCCATATAATTTTAGAATTAGCTTATCCAGTTCCAGAAAATCCAGTTTATATTTTATTGAAAGCATAATTTTAGTTCACCTTGAGGAGGTTTAAAATCTTTGTGATTAGCTGGGCGTGGTGGCATACACTTGTAATCTCAGCACTCAAGAGGCTGAGACAGGAAGATCACTATGTGTTCAAGGCCAGCCTGACCTACATAGCAAGACAGTGTTTCAGAAGAAAAAAAATATTTCTGCTGCTATAATTTTGTGCCTAATAATTTAGCATATAGTGACATGGTTCATTTGTACAAGTCTCTTGTGATCCTCTCTGATATTGAGAGTTTCATTCCTTCCTTCTGGCATATGTCTGCCTAAATTTATTTGTAAGTATTTCATATATTTTGTATTTGCTCTTCAAGTCTCTTCCTTTTGGTTACAGTTTGCATATTTGAAGGTTCTTGATTTCCACATCTGATTTTTGTTTAGTTGCCTTACTAAATTCCTTGTCTATAATAATATTTCAATTCTTCTCCTAAATTTTTCAGAATGTCAGGTTTTCTGATAATAATTATAATTTACGATTAGTCCAACTTTTAAACTACTAATTTCTTTCTCTTCTCTAATTGTGCTGAAAAACAGCAACAGGCTGTGATAAATTACACTAGTGACAATATGTCTTTTCCTAGCTACAGTTTTTAATAAGACTTTTTCCACTCTTTTCCTGTTAGGCATAATGCTGTGTTTTGCATAACAGAATAATACCTATTAATTCCCATTTTATGAAAACATTTTTAAAATCAAGAAAAGGTGTGAAATTTTCTCAAAAAATCATGGACATGATTATATGATTTTCCCCTTTGAATATATTAATAGTTATGCAAATATTGAAACACCCTTGCATTCATGGAATAAATTCCTTTGATCATGCAATATTAATCTTGTAATATGCTGTGTGTTTGCACATACTTTATTTAGGGTTATTGCAGTGATTGCCATGAGTGAGACTAGCCTGCATTCTTATGTATATAAGTGTGGGGATGTGTGTGTTCTTTTTCTTCTTTTATTTTAAACTCATTTTTACTACCCTCACCCTCAATAGTGACCTTGCTAAGGAATTGCCTCAGGGTTCCTTCGTGCTGATTATAAAGCAACTGACCTTTTAAACATAAATACTGGATTTCAAGTTTACTCCTAATAATTTCTTCTCACGGTTTTATTTTATTGAAGCAGCCTATCAAAATCCTCTAGATTTCTGACTTCCCTCAATAGATTTTATTCCTTGACTTGAAGAAACAGCAGGAAGATAGAGCAAAAGCCAGTAACAGACTGATCTGTAGCCTCTCCCATACCTTGTGAGAAATGCATAAGGAACCAGAGTCAGAGGTCCCCGCACCCCAAGAGAGGATACTCAAGAAATGCCTTCTAGAGGGCTGTCTGGGCTCCCTTAGAAGACCACTAGGACAATTCCTCATCACGTAACCAGTTCCAAATGACCACATCTCTTGATACCATTACCTTGGAGGGACACATACATTCACACTGTAGAAGGAGTAAGGCAATACACAGAGTACTGTCGATGGCATATAACATCATCAACAATGACTCAGTCCGGGCCTGAGTTACATCTTGAAACATTCACACTCTGTAGGGTCAGAAGCCAGGAGGCAGCCTGTCTAAAGCTGTTTGCTGCCTTGACTCCCAATTACTACCGTGAGTGATAACAGAAGAATACACACTTCTAAAGGATGCTTCATTGACTGGGAAACCACCAGATATGGTGGTGGTGTAGCTATGGCACACGTGCCACAGCTGGCTGTTCATTATCATTGAAAGCTCTAAAAGGTTCACCATCACTGAACCAGGAGTTACCTTTGACAGTTTCAACAGGATACAATAAACATACCTTTTCTTTTCTGATCAAGATTGCATTTTGCCTAAGTGTTCAGCGTAAGCTGTTTAAACACACACACACACACACACACACACACACACACACACACACAAATACACACACCACTAACCACTACAACCACATCTTGCTCTAGTACTGTATGGCAATAGATTCTGTGAAGGGCATCATTGTTTAAGCTTCATAAAATGCACCTACACAAACTAAGACAGCTACATCACTAGTGGATATAATCTTCAGGTATCACTGTTGTAATTTTGCCAAACTACAAGCCCTTAATGCTTAGAACTGTTACATCTTCTTTTATCATTATTGATTACCCCATTTATCACTAAAATATTCCTTTTTCTGAACTTTTAATATTAATATTTTTTATATTACATAGCCACTCCAGTTTACTTCCTTGCTTTTCTTCTTTCTTTTTTTGAGGGTGGGGGATTGGTTTTCATTATTAGATTTGTGTTTATTTGTTTTATTTTTGTTGCTTGTTTTCAGAAGGACTACAAACTCACTACATAGCCAGATTGGCCTCAAACTCTGCTCATCCTGCCTCAGCCTCCTGAGTGCTGAAATATCAGATGTGCACCTCCAAGCCCAGCCTACAACTTTCTTTATATATCTCTTTTCTATCCTTTTATCTATGTCTTTACATTTAAAATAGGATTCTTGATGTGTTTAGACAATTTATGTTTTAATCATTCATGGGTTGGATTTAGGTCTGTTATGTTATTATTTGTTTTCTGTCTGTCCCATTTGTTCATCTGTTATTTTCCTCTGCTTTTTTTTTTTTTTTTTTTTTTTTTTTGCCTTCTTGTGGATTGTTTGAATGTTTTAGTATTCTGCTTTAATTTATCTGTTGGCATTGTGGAAATATCTCTGAATTACTATTTTTTGTAGTGCTTGCACTAAGGATTACAATGCTGCTACTTAATCTCTCACACTCTATTCCGAGTGTTTTACCACTTAAGCACAAGGGTAAATGTTGTATAACCATAGACCCTCTGTCTTCCACACTGACCTTAATGTTATCATCGTTATATGTACTATATCCACACGTATTAGACCTGCATACATTGAGCATCCCAACAAGAAATGTTGCAGTCTTTGCTCTCTATAATCATGTGTACATGTGTAATGAACCAAAAAGAATATTTTCCTCAGTTATTCAGAGAAATACAAATATTACTAACATAATAGAAATATTAGATAATTTCTTAAATTCAGCTTCCCATTTGCTGATTGTTTGTCAGCTCCAATTTGCTATTGAACCAATCCAGTGAATTTTAAATTTCAGATATTGCATATTTTTAGTCTTGAAGTTTCCATTTTACTCTGCTTTGTAATTTCTATGTCTTGGTTGAAGATGTCTATTTTTCCACTCATTTCAAATATGTTTAACTTTCTCTCCTTAAAACATTCTCATACTTCAAATTCTTTGATCGCTCAAACTTCTGCCTTTTGTGGGTTGGTGTTATTGGTTGTTTTTGTTTCTCCTCCATGATAGTTGGTCACATTCCTTGGGTCTTTGTATATTGATTAATTTGGAATTGTGTCCTAACAATGTGATTACACATCACATTAAAATAGACTTTAGGGAGCTCCCGGCCTGCGCGGGAGCCCCCGGCCTGCGCGACAACAGAACAGGAAGGCCCCAAAGACCCCAGAGGGGGTTTTTTTTTCAGCTGCCTGCCTGCCTCCCTGCCTGCGATCACCGGCGGCGTGCGCGCGAGCTCCCGGCCTACGCGACAACAGACCCAGGAAGGAAGGTAGCCGCGCGGGCGCCCTTGAAACACCCACACGACCCCCCCCCCGGTTCTCAAAACTCCTGATCGGGCCAGTCCTTAGACCAACTCTGCAGAGGCATAGGTTCCCATGAAGGGTAGTTTTCTGAGCTCCGAACTTTGATCATCTTTAAAGAAAGGGCAGGGGAAACCTGTAATAGAACGGAGTGGAGTTCAACCCTGAGGGTAAGGAAACTAAAGTTAGGCTTTGTAGATTGTGTTCAGTCTCAGTCGTGAGGAACAGCCATTGGCTAGCTATAACCAGGGGATTGGGTTCCGCATATGACTGTGCATGTGGTATAATATGAGATCAGAGATAGCCTGAAAGAGGACCTTCAAATTCTTTTTCTTTCCCTCTCTCTTGTCTCTTTTTTCCTCTTTCCACCCTAAAATTTCTTTCTTTTTTCTGTCCTGTCTCTCCAACTCAGTCTCTTGCTCCACCATAGTGTCCCTCATCTCCCTTTTTATTCCAGTTCCTGAAGAACTCAGACTTCTTTTTTTATTTTTTGTTTTTAGGACGGGTTTCTCTTTATGTTCTTTTCTCCAGTCATTTTACCTCACTCATGGCTCTGTACCTTCAAGGGAAGGCAAGCGCCTGTTACTGTTAAGGGGATATATTCCTGTCCTTATTCCTGCACTCTCTCTATCCCCCCTGAACTTAATAGCTTTGTAAAGATAGTAAGGTAATTCTACAACCTCTGGATTCACTTCAAACCTGCTCTAATTCTTTCACTTATCTAATCCTCTTGTTCTAAGTCGAACCCCCCATCCTAAATGGTAAAGATGCCATATTGAAAAGAATATTCACTGCAAACATACTATGAGCTGCTTCTTGAAATTAATCTAATTCACATGAGTTAAAGGTGATACATTAATGACTACCATAAGTGGTCAGTTGGCAAGCTGTGCCTGATCCTATTGGGCTGCTGAATGTATCAATTGGGACAAAGAGTGGTGATTGATTTAAAGAGTTGTTTTCTCTGATATTATGAAAACGAGAATGTCTATGAGTCATAAGATACTCAAAAGCTAAAACGCAACTATATTAGGAAGATTTAAGTAATACCCAGAAATTAAAGAAGGACAACCCAACAATAAAAATAAAAATGAGAAAACACTTAAGCAAGACACAAAAACAAATATCCAGTTCACCAATAGCAAATAGTAGGACAAATGAGGATGAAAAGTCTGATAGTGAACCAACAGGACTCCCTGGACCCATAGCACAGGAGGTAACAAAATTGATCAATCAGGCTCTAGAAAAATTCAAATCAGAAATAATTTCCCAGCTAGCCAGAGAGATGATGAGCAAAATAGAAGTCATGATTCGAGACTCTAGAGCAGAAACTGAGAAAAAAATAGATGAGCTCAAGACTGTGATAGAAGCCATGAAGACTCAGCATAAGAAAGACATGGAAACAATGAATGCCCAACAGAGGAAAGAAATGGAATCCATAAAACAGATTCAAACAGATATCCAGGAGATTAAAAACTCTATTGAAAGTGTACGAAACAGAATAAAAGATTGCGAAGATAGAATTTCAGATATAGAAGATAGGATAGCAGTCAGTGACCGTGAAAAAAGAGGTCTATTAAAAACAGTAAGGGATCATGAGAAATCAATCCAACAACTCCTAGACGATACAAAGAAAAATAACATAAGACTGATAGGAATTCATGAAAAAACAGGAGAAAACACAAATGATATAAAAAAGCTCTTCACAGAATTAATGACAGAAAACTTCCCAAACAGAAGGGAAGAATTAGACATACAGATAAGTGAGGCATATAGAACCCCAACTAGCCACGATCAAAAAAAATCTACACCTAGACATATAATAATCAAGATTCCAGAAATCCAACAGAAAAACAAAATACTACAAGCAGTAAGAGAAAAGAAACAAATCACATGCAAAGGGAAGCCCATTAGAATCACAGCAGACTTTTCAACACAAACCCTTAGGTCAAGGAGAGCCTGGAGTGAGGTATTCCAAGTCCTAAAAGAAAAGAATCTCCAACCTAGACTTTTGTATCCTGCAAAACTCTCTTTCAAAATAGATGGGGAAATAAAATACTTCCACGACAAAGAGCACCTGAGAAATTTCATGAACACCAAACCAGCACTGCAAGGAATTCTAAACAATATCCTAGAAAAGGACAACGAAATTCACAATAACATGAGGCCCAACAGACCAAATCAAATAGGCAAGGCAAGAAACTAAAAGGAGATGGGAGAAAAAGTAAAAAGAGTCAACAAATGGACAAAAACATGACAAGAATAAGTCAAAATATATCAGTTGTAACCATCAATGTTAATGGCCTCAATTCACCAATCAAGAGAAACAGATTGGCAGAATGGATTAAGAAGCAAAATCCAACAATATGTTGTATACAAGAAACACACCTAGTGCAAAAGGAAGTCCATAGACTGAAAGTGAAAGGATGGAAAACAATTCTCCATGCGTCAGGAGTCCAGAAAAAAGCAGGGGTAGCAATCTTATTCTCAGATAAAGTAAATTTCAAACCAAAACTCATTAAGAGAGACAAAGAAGGACACTACATCCTTGTAAAGGGAACAATTCAAGAGGAAGAGCTGACAATCATAAACATATATGCACCAAATATAAATGCCCCCAACTATATAAAACAAATATTAAGTAACATGAAAAACCAAATAAGCACTAATACAATTGTAGTGGGGGATTTAAATACCCCACTATCACAAATTGACAGATCTACTAGGCAGAAAATCAACAATGAAATAATAGAACTGAACCAAGCTTTGGAACACATGGACTTAATAGATGTTTATAGAGTATTCCACCCCCAAAAACCAGAATATACATTCTTTTCGGCTGCACATGGATCATTCTCCAAAATAGACCACATACTGGCTCACAAAACAGGTCTAAATAAATGCAAAAAAATTGAAGTCATCCCCTGTTTATTATCAGATCATAGTGCAATCAAACTAGACATCAATAGCACAAGAAACTATAGAAACTTCACAAGCACATGGAAACTGAACAACACTCTCCTAAACAATCAATGGATTACAGAGGAAATTAAAGAAGAAATTAGACAGTTTTTACAAATAAATGAGAATGCCAATACAACATACAGGAATCTTTGGGACACAATGAAAGCAGTTCTACGTGGAAAATTCATAACATTGAATGCCCACACTAGGAAAACAGAGCGGGCTCAAATAAACAACTTAACGATGAAACTTAGACTCCTAGAAAAACAAGAGCAAGAAAAACCCAAAGCTCGAACAAGAGAGGAAATTATAAAGATCCGAGCAGAAATCAATGCAATTGAAATTAAGAAAACGATACAAAAAATAAATGAAACAAAGAGCTGGTTTTTTGAAAGAATAAATAAAATTGACAAACCCTTAGCTAATCTTATCAAAAAAAGGAAAGAAAAGGCTCAGATCCATGCAATTAGGAATGAAAAAGGCGAAGTCACAACAGATCCGAAAGAAATCCAGAGGATCATGAACACCTACTTTGAGAACCTGTACTCTAATAAAATGGAAAACACAGAAGAAATGGACAGATTTCTAGATACTTATGAATTACCAAAGTTGAACGAAGAAGATAAAAACATTTTAAACACCCCAATCACAATCAGTGAAATTGAAAATGTAATTAAAAACTTACCAACAAAGAAAAGCCCAGGCCCTGATGGATTCACTGCTGAATTTTACAAGACATTTAGAGAAGAACTACTACCATTACTCTTCAAACTTTTCAATGAAATTGAAAGAGAAGCTATACTTCCAAATTCATTCCTGGAAGCAAGTATCACTCTGATTCCCAAACCAGAGAAAGATACAACCAAAAAGGAGAACTACAGACCAATCTCCTTAATGAATATAGATGCAAAAATCCTTAATAAGATACTAGCAAACAGAATACAGAGGATTATTAAGAAGATCATCCATCATGACCAAGTCGGATTTATTCCAGAGATGCAAGGGTGGTTCAACATACGAAAGTCAGTGAATGTAATACATTATATTAACAAAGTCAAGGACAAAAACCATATGATCCTCTCAATAGATGCAGAAAAAGCATTTGATAAAATTCAACACCCATTCATGATAAAAACCCTGCAAAAAATTGGAATAGATGGTCTATACCTCAATTTAATAAAGGCTATTTATGAAAAACCATCAGCCAACATCATATTGAATGGCCAAAAACTGAAAACCTTCATGTTAAAATCAGGAACAAGACAAGGATGCCCACTATCGCCACTTCTCTTCAATATAGTTCTGGAAACATTAGCCACAGCAATTAGACAAGAGAAAGAAATTAAAGCAATAAAGATAGGAAAGGAAGAAGTTAAACTATCATTATTTGCTGATGATATGATACTCTACATTGAAGATCCAAAAAACTCCACCAAAAAACTTCTAGACTTAATTGACAGATTCAGTAAAGTATCTGGATACAAGGTGAATACCCAAAAATCAATAGCCTTTCTATACACAAATAACAGACAGACAGAAAGAGAAATAAGGGAAAAAATTCCTTTTACAATAGCATCCAAAAAAATGAAGTATCTAGGAATCAATCTAACAAAAGAAACAAAAGATCTCTACACTGAAAACTACAGCACTCTGAAAAAAGAAATCGAAGAGGATATAAAAAAATGGAAAGATATCCCCTGCTCCTGGGTAGGAAGAATCAACATAGTGAAAATGGCCATACTACCGAAACTGCTATATACATTCAATGCAATGCCAATTGAAATTCCAACACTATATTTCACAGAACTAGAAAAAAGAATCCAAAAATTCATTTGGAACCACAAGAGACCTAGAATAGCAAAAGCCATTATAGGCAACAGTCACATGGCACCAGGTGTAACAATTCCCAATTTGAAACTATACTACAAAGCCACTGTGATAAAATCAGCATGGTACTGGCAAAGAAATAGGCCTGAGGATCAATGGAACAGACTGGAAGACACAAAAACAAATGCAGATGTACTCAGCTACCTCATCTTCGACAAAGGAGCTCACCATCCTCAGTGGAGGAAAGATAGCCTCTTTAATAAATGGTGTTGGAAAAACTGGATATCAACCTGTCACAGATTAAAATTAGACCCTTATCTTTCGCCATGCACTAAATTAAAATCCAAATGGATTAAAGATCTAAATATTAAAACAGAAACATTAAACTTGCTGGAAAGTAAGTTAGGCAGAACTCTGGAAGACATTGGTATAGGAAAAGACTTTATGAACAAATCCTCAGTAGCACGGGAACTAGCAGAAAGAATCAACAACTGGGATCTCATCTTACTAAAAAGCTTCTGTACTTCAAAAGAAACCATTAGCAGAACTAAGAGACAATCTACAATGTGGGAAAAAATTTTTACCAGCTGTACCTCAGACAAAGGACTATTATCAAGGATATATAAAGAACTCAAAACAATCAGTCCCCCCAAATATAAAGACCCGATCCAAAAATGGGCATCCGAAATGAACAGACATTTCTCATACAAAGAAGTGAAAGCAGCAAGAAAATATATGAAAAAATGTTCCACATCACTGGTCATTCGAGAGATGCAGATGAAAACAACACTGAGATTCCACCTCACCCCACAAAGAATGGCTGCTATCAAGAAATCACACAATAACAAATGTTGGCGGGGTTGTGGGGAGAAAGGAACCCTCCTCCATTGTTGGTGGGAGTGCAGACTAGTGCAACCACTATGGAAATCAATATGGAGATACCTCAAAGAGCTTGGACTGGAGGTTCCATTTGACCCAGCCATCCCTCTGTTGGGTATCTTTCCAAGAGAACTAAAAGAATCATATCACAGAGAAGTATGTGCACCCATGTTTATAGCGGCACAGTTTGTAATAGCTAAATCTTGGAAACAACCTATTTGCCCATCCGTTGGAAACTGGATAAAGAAGATGTGGTTTTTCTATAAAATGGAATATTACTCAGCCATAAAGAGCGAGAGAATAGATTCATTCATAGGAAAATGGATACATATTGAAGATATACTCCTAAGTGAAATAAATAAGTCCCACATGTGTAAATACCAAATAGTTTCCCTGGTGTGAATATTCTGCAACAATGCATAAGATTCTAATAAGATTACTGACATTTAGAAATGGGAGGAAAGGAGCTAAAGGTGTAGGGAAGGTGTGATACGTAGGGGAAGAACAAAAAGGGAAAAGAAAAAAATGTGAGAGAATGAAAAGATGAAAATAAAGTGTTTGTAGATGGGGAGGGGAGGAGGGGGTGAAGGGAGGGCAGAGGTAAGGGGAAAAAATGAGAATCAAGACTTGCCATGTAAAGGTACATGATCCCAACAATGAATGTAACTGTACTGTATCCCTAAATGTACCAATAAACTCAATAAAAAAATAATAAAAAAAAAATAGACTTTAGGTCAAGTAAAATCCTTCATAGGATATTTATTTCGCCGCTGCTACTGTTGTTTTTAGCATGCAATCAATCTGACCTGGCACAGACTGCAAATAATGTTTCATTTCATGGGGGTGGAAATCTTAATCTTAGTTAAAATTTCAAAGTCATTACTTTGCTACTTTCAGACTATTCTGCATGTGCACAATTCTAGGACTAATCTGTATCTTGTGCAGTGGTTTCACTCTTAGTCCAACATGCAAAGCCTTTCCTAAGCTGGCTTGGGTATGTTCCATGTAAATGCAGCTCTAGAACTACCCTACAACTTCTGCAGGTTCACAAAATTAGTTTCATAAATAGCGCTCTCTCTTCTCTGGTATCCCTTCACATTCCCCAGCACTTGGAGGTTGCTTTTCCCAGTTATTCTAGACAGAGAGATGACATTTCTCTAGCCACACACTGGAGTGCTGCCTCATGGCCTCATGGCAGAAGATGACCTTCAGAACAATACCATAAGAACAGAGATCAAAATTGAGACGCTTGTTCCTCTATGTGCCATTTGTGTAAATTGTGACTTTTCCATAACCCACTCACATGGTCCTAAAGTAGCTGCTTTTACATTTGCTCAGAATTTTTGTACCTGTAGTCAACATGAGAGATGACAAATAAGCTGTGGCAGACTTAGTCCATCTTGGTCAGGAAGAGACTTTATCTGAATACATGGGCTATGTTGATGTTTAAAAGTAAACCTTTTGCTTTGAGAGGATTGTAGAACCACATGCAGCTGTAAGAGTAATACATAGAGATCCTGTGTACCTCTAATTAAGTTTTCTTGAATGCTAACATCTTCTGCAACTGTACAGTACATTATGCGATACAGGACAAAGTCACAGCCAGAATATTGACAGTGATGCTGCCAAGATAGAGAGTGTTCCTATCCATTTTTGTTCCCTTTTTTTCCATTTATTTATTTTTATTAGTACATGTCTGTGGTATGTTCTGATTACAATTATTGTGATGAGTTGGTACATGCACAAAACATTTAATTCTTTTTTAATCTTAATTCTTTTTCTCCCTGTCTTTTTTTGTTGTTACTGTTGTGTTCCCCTTCCTGCACCTTTCAACTCTTGGTCCCCTTCTCATTTTCAAAAGCTGTATTTCCATCACTTTTCCCTAAAATTATTTTTTTCAGCCCTTTTCCCTCCCCTTCCTCTCCCTGCCTCTATCTCTGATTCCCCCATCCATGTGAAAAAGATCTCCCTACTTCCTCTTTATCTATCTTCTATGTTGTTATACTGTATATATACAGTGGATCCTTGACTTATGAACTTGATCGGTTCCCGAGGGCTGGTTGTAACTCAAGTTGCTTGTAAGTCAATAGAGCTGAGTACACTCTGTATACCTGGGTAAATGCTATAGATGACAAGAGGCAGATGAATCTTCCATTAGCCTAATTAACCCAAGTTGCTTTTATACCAAGCCAGTTGTAACTTGAGGGTCAACTACATATATATATATATATACACACACACACACACACACACACACACACACACATACATACACATACATACCTCAAGTTGCATCCATTTACCTACAAGTGCCTCACAAGTTTATCTTTCTTTATGGCACAGTAGTACTTTATTGTATATTAATACCACATAGCTATAATGCTTCCCTCTCATTTGTATTCTCTCCTTAATATACTCACCATTTCAATAATTTTGTCATTTTGAGCATATTATGTAAACAGGATCATACAGTGGGTAACCTTTGGGGATTGGCTTTCTAACTCAGCACAACTTTCTGGACAATCATCCAGATTGTTTCGTATCAATGATTCATCCCATTTTATTGCTGGATAGAATTCCATAGTATGGATTTCCCAGTTTCTTCAGACACTCACTCAATGAAGAATATATGTGTTGTTTCCAGTTTTGAGCTGTTTAACAAATTAAGCTCCTTAAATGTCCATGTACAAGTTTTTGTATGAACATGTTTTCAATTCTTTTGGAGAAATGCTGAGGATACAATTGGTGGATCACATAGTAGTCGCATATTTTATTTTTAAAACTGCCAAACTATTTTTCAGAGCTATTGTGCCATTTTCATTCCCATCAGCAATGGACAAGTAATCTAGTTTCTCCACATCTTCCCAGCATTTGGTGTTGTCACTGTTTCTCTTGTTTTATCCATTCTGAAAGTTACATTATGTCTTTCTGTGGCCTCTAACTTGAATTTTCCTAGTGGCCAATGATGTTGGACACATTTGCATATAGTTGTCATCTGTATCTCTCCTTTCATGAAATATATACTCATTCTTTTGCCTATTTTCCTAATTGCGCTATTCTTTACTTTTTTTTTACTTACTCTTAATTCTAAAAGTTCTTTATATGTTCTAAATACTCATTGAGGTCCAGTTTATCAATTTTCCTTTTGTAAATTGTACTTTTGGTGTAAATTTAAAAATTGTTTTCTAGCTCCACATTATCATATAGATGTTTTATAGTTTTTCCATATTACATTTATATCTAGGATCCATTTAAGTTTTATATGAAGGTGTGAGGGTTGGTCTGCTATGAATGTCCAAACTGTCCCAGTGCCATCTGTTGGAAAGGCTGAGGCTATTTCTGAGGACTCTGTTCTGTTGCAGTGATCTACAGAACGGTCTCTGCATCATTACCACACATTCCTGCTTATTATAGCGATGTAAGTCTTCAAATCAGGTGGACTGATGATTCCTCCTCCCACTTACTCCTTTCCAAAATGGTTTAGCTATTCTAGCTCCTTTTCTTTTCCACATACATTTCAAAACAGTTTTTATATATTTACAATTTTTCTGGGATTCTGATAAGAATTGTGAGAGCTGAGGTGCCACCGCTGTAGTCGTGCATGGTTTGGTGAACCCATTAGTGCTCCAGACTGATACTGACACCACTCGCATATCCCGCTACCTGCGCCCCCCGCCACACGTCTCTGTTCGTCATGAATGTTGCCGGTGACACTAGGTCTGAAGATGCACAGCGTGAATTTGGCCACTATGGTCCCTTAGTTGATGTGTATGTTCCACTCAATTTCTACACTTGTTGTCCAAGAGTATTTGCTTACGTTCAATTTGAAGATGTTCCTGATGCTGAAGACACTTTACATAATTTGGGCAAAAAATGGATTTGTGGATGTCAGATTGAACTATAGTTTGCACAGGGGGTTCAGAAAACACCAAATCAAATGAAAGCCAAGGAAGGAAAAAATGTGTACAGTTCTTCATGATATGATGACTCTGACAGATACAGGCATTCTAGGAGCCGGAGTTATGAAAGGAGGAGATCAAGAAGTCAGCCTTTTGATTACAACTGTGAAGATCTTATAGTCCTAGAAACAGTAGACTGATTGGAAGACTACGACATAGCAGAAGCCATTCTGACAATGATAGATTCAAACACCAAAATGAATCTTTTTCAAGATATAAATCCAATTCAAGATCACGGTCCAAGTCCCAGCCCAAGAAAGAAATGAAAGCTAAATCATGTTCTAGGTCTGCATCTCATACCAAATCTGGAAGCACCTCTAAAACAGATTCCAAAACACATTATAAGTCTGGCTCAAGATATGAAAAGGAATCAAGGAAAAAAGAACCACAAATCTCAGTTAAGATCACAATCTAGGTCTACGTCAAAATCTAAATCAAGGTCTTGGACTAGTCCTATGTCTTGGCCACTGATAGTATAAACCATGATAATTTTTAGGCACGTGTCATTCATTTACTTATAGTTTGATGTAAATTATCAGGATTACAATGTTGCGATGATGCATATAAAACACTTGTTAGTTTTCCCTGTACCAGGCAATGGTTATAATTAAAATGATGCACTGTTGAGAACACACTGTTAAAAGTCTAGTTGGTTTAATGTTATGGGCAGCTGCCAGTATGTGTTGTCTCTGTACATTTTTGTAAAGATTCTCATTTTTTATGCTTGAAATATTTGGTGAAAAGATGTTGGTTGACCATAATTTGTAACAGTGTCTTATTAAAAATGAACTTTCATATCCATATATGGTAGAACTGTTAACCTAGACATGTAGCTTGCTAATAAGACAGAATGATAAAAAAGTAAAGTTGTAGCCACAGTTCAACACTGACTACTCAGAAACATTTAGGTTCAGGGTGGACCTTTACATCTCTCAAGGTGGGTGGGCCCAGATAATAGCTCATGTATGTTGTGGTGTGGAGAAGTTAACCCCACTATCTTGGGCAGTGATGCATATTTTCTAGTTGCTATGAATATTTGGAACATTAAACACATCAAAAAGCTCCCCTTAAAATTTGAGTAGGTCAATGATGGCAGAAATAATTTTAAGGAGGAAAATAGGTTCTTAGTAGTTATTCTAAAATGTAAGGAGCAGTGTTGACCATTGTTGCTTAGGTTTTTTTACTGCTGTTAAAAGTAAACTGCTTCAGTGTACGTTTTGTTTGTGTATATGTATAGGGTAGAGGAACTGAATTTTGATGCTCACAGCACTGAGCATGTGCATTTATATCAAAATTTGACTGCTTGTTTATGAGGGAGGCTTGCTGTTCACATTTCAGTTTATTTACTATGAGGCAAGTTGAAATACAACACTCCTATCCTAGGTGATTCTGTAGTGCCATGAAATTTTAAATAATTTTGGAAGACAGGATTAGGTTAAGGAACAGCCACATCTCTTGAGTTTTTGATTATCATTGTAGCACCTGACTAAAAATGAGGAATACCCTCAACTATTTGTAATTTCTCTGAAAGATTGTTTGGGGGCAATAAAGAATGACTTCCAATGTCCAGTCTCATTTCAAAATAAAAGCTAGCATCTTTTAAAATCTCAGAATGCTTGCTTGCAGGTAGAAGAAAGAAATATTGTAGGGAAATGATTAAAATTTTTCTTTTTTTTTTAATATTGGTTTTAGAAATCTAGGCCTTGCCTATAAAGATAAAAAGATGGATTTTAAATACTGTTTGTGGAATGTGTTTAAAGGATTGATTCTAGACCCTACAACCTTTGTATATTTGATAGTATTTCTAACTTTCATTTCTTTAGTGTTTGCAGTTCTACTATGCAATCATTTATATGCACGTTTCTTTAATTTTTTTAGATTTTCCTGGATGTATACTTTAAACAATAAAAAGTCTATTTAAAACTGTAGCTGTAGTTTTGGATCTAGCAAAGAGGAAAGTTGTGGGGTTAAACTTTGCATTTTCTTTCCTATACAAGCTTCTGAAAAGGCATTTTTATATGTTCTTTTTAACAAATATTGTGCGCAACCTTTTAAATGTTTGGATCAAAACAAGACCCAGCTTATTTTCTGCTTGCTGTAAATTAAGGAAACATGCTATAATAAAACCAAAATGAAGGGGGGAAAAAGCATTATGAGAGGCCTGCACATCAACTTGAAAAGAATAAAGGCTCCATCCTCCATCTTCAAATTCAGCACCATTGTATCTCTCTGGGCTTTTTTGCCATGGTTACACCCCACTCTGGCTCTCTGTTTTTACCTCATATTTCTACTTTTAAGCACCCTTGTGGTTATATTTAGAGTCCACCTTGATAATCTCTCATCTCAAGATCCTCAAGTGAATTACCTGAAAAGTAACCGGTCCTGGATGTCAGGATGTCAGGATGTCGTATCCATCCATCTTCTGTTGTTAGCAATGCAACACCACAGGCTTGGTAAGTTTTAAAGAAAAGATGTTTATTTTGGCTTGCAGTTCTGGAGACACAAGGACAAGGGCCTGCATCTGACGATGGCCTTTTTACTGGCAGTCCAGAAGCTATACAGGACATAATATGGTAAGAGACAGTATGTGTGTGTGTGTGTGTGTGTGTGTGTGTGCGCGCGCGCACGCGTGGGTGTCCTAGTCTACCTCCCTCTTTGTATAAAGTCACCAGCATTCAATGATGAGGCCTCTGACTTGATATCTTTATCTAACCCTAATATCCTCCCAAAGTCTTCACTCTAAATACCTTCATATCTTACAAAAAGAATTAAACTCCAGCATGAGTTTGGGAAGGGCCAAATCATTTTCAAATAGGAAGCCATTATTCTCCCCCTACACATGGGTAAATTTGTAAACACCCTTGTGATTTTTCGGAACAAAAGTTTTAAGCAACACTTGAAGGATAAAGGAAGTGATAATTTCTTGGTTTGAATGTGTAATAGTAGAAATAAAAGATAACAATCATTTCAATCTCTAGCTACATTTTTAGTGAAGTCTTAATAGTAAAATTATGTTGGAGAAGAATAATTTTTATTTGACATTTTCTAAAGTCTGCCCAGAGCTAACTCTTTTCTCCCTTCTTTCCTTACTCAAAACATGACATACTGTAGAAGCTTCCAAAGCCACAGTTATAATTAAAAAGACGAGCAAAAGTTATGCAGTTGCATGCTCAAGGTGAGCCTGAAGATATCCAAACCTAGATTTATAGAAAATGAGCTTCTCAGAGGCTGAAACTGAAGAGGCTAATCTGAAACGAAACTCATTTTCTCCAATACAGCAGCCTGAGGTTACTTGAAACTGGTCTTTTGTCAGCACTGGGGCCTCAGAAGTGAAGAGTGTGGAGATGATCAAATGCCAAGATTGCCATATTGCATGAAGAAGGCGAGCATGTGTTTTGGTTGGAAGGGGGAAGAGTGTTCAATTAATCCTGAAATGTTTGCAAAAACAAATGATGAGCAAAAAGAAAACTTAACTTGAAAAGGGCATGAGTCCTTATGAAAGAACGATCATCACTGATCTGGCAGCTGCAAAATAAATACTTCAGCCAGCCTGGCCAGAGCACAGATAATTAGGAGTGAGGAGCAGCACACACGGAGAGTTTTCATTAAAACTAAGGCAGCATGGCAGATGGGCAGGCCTCAGTGGCCATGCACCACAGCTTGGAAGAGGAGGAGGCAGGCTGCACTTTCCTGACCTGCCTGGGGATTGGGCCAGCCCCTTCTCTTCAAAAGGGGCTAGAATGGAAGGCACATTTTCAGACTGTGCAAGTGTCTGTCCTTGCCCTGGTCCCTGGCCTGCAACAGGGAAATTTGGTAGCTGAATAATTAGCCTCCTAGGGGACCCTACAAGCATGTCCTAGTGAAGGGCTCTCCCCCTTTTCCTGTTCTGGTCACTACCAGAATGGCAGACTATTTGACAGTTGCCTTGCCCTTGACCTCCTCAATAAAAAGAAGAAAGAACCACTCAAAATGTATAGATTCCATTAAAGCAAGTGCCTCACTGTTGCATTCTAAAAATGAATATTTACACAATTCAGTCAAAGCAGAGTGGTAGTCTTGCAGAACATTGGTGGAGGTCACAGGGTACCACTGCCACTGTCCCTGTGGTTGACTCCTGTCCTTAAATAACCATGCCATAGCAGTGGCCAGACTTGAGCCTGCTTGACAGGAAAGCACCATTTTGATAAGGATGATGCAACCGATTCCCCAAGTCAGGTTGTTCTCCATTGACTCAATGGAAGATCTGATTTGCATGGGTGTAAAAGGAACAGTCGGCTAGCTGCAGCGGATCAAGGTGAACATCTTGGAACTGATATAGTCAAATATAGGGAAGGCAAAAATACAACAAGGCTTCCAAATTCCTGCCCTGCTTTTCCTGCCTATCTTTTCTGAGCTGAGGCTTGGTAGCAGAAGTGGGCCTGCAGTCCTCTTCCTTACCACTGTCCACACCTGCTACTCCCTCTACTCTGCCCCGAAAGCCACTTTATCCCATCAGTGGAGCTTTCTTTTCTTCTCTTGGCCTTGTCAGTGCTGACACTCTACCAGGATCCTCCTAAGCAGAGCTGGATCTAAGAACACAAGGGTGGCAGGAGCCAACTGTGACTGGAAAGGTGAATCCCAGGTGGTCATTTTCTTGTTGCTGTCTGCCTCTGCCCCCAGGGAAGCTGCCTATGTCCTTGGCATGCCCACCTCTCTCTTGGCAAAGGCACAAATTGTTCCAAGAAGTTTCTGGGCCCTTGTGGTAGTTGCTGTTTGTATCTTGGTTGCCCTTACACTCAAAGCCAGCCCAACTAAGAAACATGGCAGGCCTGGGACCAAGAGCAACTGGACAATTCTGTGAACAGTAGGGCCAGTAACTGATTTAGAGACAGCCTAGAAAGGGAAATGACAATATCAGTTTTGTGAAGCTGCATCGGAGATGCCTGTGGGACCCCCCTTCCCCCCATTGAGCAACAAGACGGCACAGAATCTGCAAGGAAGATCTTGGACAAAACCTGAGATTTGAGATCCTCTGCTTTCACCAAGTGACGGTGAAATGCCAGCTTTCTTTCCAGGGCTTTATACTTGGCATGTATGTCTTTTTCCATCCCTTTATCTCCAGCCTTTGTTTTTGTTTTGCTTTATATTTGGTGCTGCGGAGAGAACCTGGGATCTCACACATGCAGGCATGTGCTCTACCACTGAGCTCCACCCTGGTCTGCTTTAAGTCCCATTCTTAGCCTTTAACCTGACTTTGTGTTTTTAAAATCCAATCAACTGATCTGTCTTTTAATAGGTGAATTTGATCTTTTTACATTCATTCTGCCTCTGATAGATTGGAGTTGTTTTACCACTATCTTTTGTGTTTCTTGTACCATCCTTTATCTTTGCTTATCTGTTTCACTGCCTTCTGTTGCATTGATAACATTTTTTTCTATATTTCGTTTTCTTCTGTCTGTGCTGGCTTGCAAACCATAAATTGTGTTTATCTTCTTTCGGTTGTTATCTTTAAACTTTTAACATAAACATTCAGCCATAAATTTTCTCACAAAGTCTAAATTTGTTCATTTTTTTATCCCTCTCTTCCATATGAAAAGGACTTCCCACATTTTCATTGCTCACTCTCTCCAGCTTCTCTTTGGTTATTCATCCATTTTTAACCCTGAAATCTCCAACATATAAAAATATAATTTTAAAGCCATAACTGTGGAAAGGTGTTAAATATAAGAACCTCTTTTAAAGTTTATTCATGTGCCTGCAGTTGTTTTTTGTTTTTTTTTTTGTAGCCCAGCCTTTCCTCTGGGCTTCCTTTTATTCTTGTAAAAGATATGTTTTAATTTCTAAGGATTGTAAAACCTTTTAGACATCAGGTCTCTAACAATTTTATTATTTCCCTCTCCTGCTTGAGTGATAGCTAAAATGGCTAGAAAATATGAAGTTGGCTACTACTTCCCTCAGAGTTTTGAGGAAGTTGACTTACTCTTTTCTGGCATATATTGTTGCTGATATCTGCTGTCAGTCTTACTGGTTTTTCTTTGTGCGTACAATATCTTTTCTCTCAGGGACCTTGTGAGGGCCTTTTTCACTGTACTATCCTTGACGTTCCCCAGCTTCACCATAACGTATCACAGCTTTTGTGTATCCTTCTTATGTCTCAGGGTACACTTTGAATCAAGAGTAAATCAATGGTAGCTGTAATCCCAGCTATTGAGGAGGCTGACGCAGGAGGATCATGATTTCAATACCAGCCTCAGTAACCCAGCAACACAACTCCATCTCAAAATTTAAATAGATAAATTCATAAATAGGCCCAGAGATGTAGTGCAGAGCTAGCGCACTTGCCTAGCATCATAACACCCTGGATTCAATCCTCAGTATCAAGGAAAAAAAGTCATGTCTTTCTTCAATTCAGCTATTATGTTTTCAAATATTGCTCTTCTACTATTCCCTTCATGATAATTTTTTTTTTTTTTGCTGGAACCCCTAGTTAAATGTCTGTTGGAGTTCCTCAGTCTAACCCTCTGCCTCCTAAACTGCTTTCAAATTTGTCTCTCTATGTTGCATCTTCACGCATTCTTCAATACTATACTATAATTAATCATTCCCTGTTTAATTATGACCAGTCTAAAGTCTAGCTTTTTAACATTTTCAGTTATTGTGTTTTTTCATATCCAACATTTAATTTTTCATATTCACCTATTATTGTCCTTTTTGTTGCTGTTTCAGTTTCATGTTTATTTTAGATATTATATTTTCATGTATCTCTTTGAATATCTTAAGCATTATTACAAAGACTGCAGAATTATTTTATAAAATTAATTTAAGTTGAAGATTTGTCTAATTGTTCATTATGTTGACTATCTTTTTAGCATTTGATTTCATCAGTAAATTTCTAGATTTCCATTTGCATTTATTTGTCAATTTTTATTTTGTTTTTTTCTTTCTCCTTTCTATCTCGTGATTAACTCATCTTGAATTCTTGATCCCTGAGTTCAAAACTATACTTTATATGAAAGTTTGTCGATTCTGTCTTAGGGTGACTAGGCCAGTCATCAAGTTAGCAGACTGACATGCAACTGCCCCTAGCCCAGAGTTTTCAGGAAACCCAAAGCCCCTTAAAAATTGTTGACAGAAGGGAAATTTTCAATCCAGGTATAGTACGGGCATACACCTTCATCCTAGTACTCCAGAAGACTGAGACAGGAAGATCACAAGGGTAAAACAAGACTGGATAATAAAAATTAAATCTTGGGATGTAGTTCAGTGATAGAGAGAGCACCCATGGGTTCAAGCCCCAGTACCACACACACACACACACACACACACACACACACACACACACTCATGCACACAGGAATTTTCAGCCTCCTTTTATGAGGAGAGAACACCTATTTCAATACCTGAATTCAAACAATGACTGATTTTTCTGATTCATCTTGTAGGAAACACCCAGTCACCTGTGCCTGAGTCTGGTCCTAGTGATCAATAACCTATGCTGTCATCCTGGTTTATGCCTTCATTGTTGGTCCATGGAAATGTTTGTCTTGCTTTTAAGTCTTCCCATCCATTTTTGTTTATCTTTTTATATTTTAACTCTATTTACATGTATTTGAAACATGTGGGACAAAGACATTATGATCAGAAAATAGGTACTGGAAGGTGCTAACTGGAGTCCAGGACATGAGTGTCATCCATGGGCATCCTGCAGCCTCTTAACCCTAAGAAGTACAGTTCTGTGAGTCTCAGACTTAGGAGAATTCAAAGGGATCAGGTCTCACTAAGACCCATAGGAAATCTCTGAGAAAATTAAGATCTACGGAAAAAAGAAGTCTCCGTCCAGGAAATCAGAAAGTATCATATCTTAGATACGTGAGTTTTCTGGTTGCAACAGATATTAAAACACAAGTATTTTCTGCTTCACAGATCACATATGAAAGGAATTCATTCAAGAACAAAACACTATAAAGAATATCACTTCTCTTATGAGCAGATTGTCCTGAATCAACTTTCCTCAAAATGTGTAGAAACTGGTGCCCTCCAAGACTAAGGTGATTGTCATAGGTTGGGTTCTAAGCAGGGATCAGCATAAAGTGCTACAGTTTGGATGTGGTTTGAGCATACCCCCCAAAGTTCATGTGTTGGAAGTTTGAACTTTGGGGTTGTTGGGAGATAAGGCCTACTGGGAAGATAATGAAGGTCACTGGGGTTGCTGCCCTCAGAAGGGAATATGGGTCTCATGGAGTGAGTTCTCATGAGGGTGAGTTATAAAAAAATGAGCTTTGTCCCTTCTCTTGCTCTGATATGTGATATCCCTTGCTATATGCTCTCTCCCTCACACACTTGCTTCTGCCATGGTGCCATCAGCCATTAGGTCATGCCCTGGATTGGGATCCTTATAGTGAATCAGTACCATGCTATCTGGACAGACAGCCTCCAGAATGGTGAATGAACCTCTTTTTTCTAATTTACCCAGCCCCCAGTACAACACAGCAGAATCTATGGGACACAATGAAAGCAGTCTTATGAGGGAAAGTTGTAGCAATGAATACTTATACTAGGAAAACAGAGTGAGCTCAATTAAACAATCTGATGCTGAATTTCAAGATTCTCAAAAAAGAAGAGCAGGACAAACCTAAAGCTCATACAAGTGAGGAAATTATAAAGATCAGAGCAGAAATCAATGCAATGGAGACTAAAAGAATGATACAAAAAAATCAATGAGATAAATAGTTTTTTGAAAGAATAAGCAAAATGTACAAGCTCTTATCCAACCTTATCAAGAAAAGGGGAAAAAAACGCCCAAATTAATGCAATTAGGAATAGAAAAAGGTGAAATTACAATGAACCCAGCCAAGATCCAGAGGATCATCAGTACCTACTTCAAGAATCTGTATTCCAGTAAGATGGAAAATACAGAAGAAATGGACAGATTCCTAGATATGTATGAATTACCAAAGTTGAATGAAGAATACCTAAAATTTCTAAACAACCTAATATCAATCAACAAAATTGAAAATATAATTAAAAACTTACCAAGAAAAGTGCAGGCCCTGATATCTTCACTGCTGAATTCTACAAGACATTTACAGAGGAACTACTGCCACTACTGCTCAAAATCTTCAATGAAATTGAAAGGAAACAATACTTACAAATTCATTCTGGAAGCAAGTATTACTTTGATTCCAAAACCAGGGGAAGACCCAACCAAAAAAAAGAACTACAGGCCAATCACCTTAATTAATAGAGATGCAAAAATCCTCAATAAGGTACTGGAAAATAGAATACAGAGGCTCATCAAGAAGATCATACACCCTGACCAAGTGGGATTCATCCCAGGGATACAGGGATGGTTCAACATATGCAAATCAATAAATTTAATAAACTATATTAATAGATCCAAGGACAAAAACCATATGATCATCTTAATAGATGCAGAAAAAGTGTTTGACAAATCCAACATGCACTTATGATAAAAATCCTACAAAAAATTGGAATTGATGGTCTCTACCTCAACCTGATAAAAGCCATCTATGAAAAACCAACAGCCAATATCATACTAAATGGTCAAAAACTGAACTTCTTCACACTAAAATCAGGAACAAGACAAGGACATCCACTATTACCACTACTGTCCAATATAGTTTTGGAAACATTAGCCACAGCAATTAGACAAGAGAAAGAAATAAAGATAGGAAATGAAGAAGTTACATTATCACTATTTGCAGATGACACGATACTCTATTTAGAAAACCCAAAGAACTCCACCAAAAGTCTTCTAGACTTAGTAACCAAATTCAGTAAACTAGCTGAATATAAGGTCAACACACAAAAATAAATAACTTTCTGGCACACGAACAACAGACTCACTGAGAGAGAAATGGAGCAAACAATTCCTCTCACAATAGCACCCCCCAAAATTGAAATACTTAGGAATCTACCTAAAAAAAGAAACCAAAGGCATGCACTCTAAAAATTACAGCACTCTGAAAATAGAGATCAAAGATTGTATCAGAAAATGGAAAGACATCCCTTGCTCCTGGGTAGGAAGAACCAACATAGCAAAAATTGCCATACTTCTAAAACTGCTATATAGATTGAATGCAATCCCAGTTGAAATTCCAGCACCATACTTCATAGACCTTGAATGCAATCCCAGTTGAAATTCCAGCACCACACTTCATAGACCTTGAGAAAACAATAAAAAAATTCATTTGTAATAAGAAGAGGCCTAGAATAGCAAAAGTAATTCTAGGCAACAAAGAGAAAGTAGGAGGTATCACAATCCCCAATTTAAAACTATACTATAAAGCTACTGTGATAAAAATGGCAGGACACCTGCAAAGAAGCAGACCTGAGGACCAGTGGAAAAGATTAGAAGATGCAGAAACAACTTCCGACATACTCATCTTTGACAAAGGAGCCCAACACACTCACTGAAGGAATAAATGGTGCTGTAAAAATTGGGTTTCAGTTTGCCAAAGATTAAAACCAGACCTATATCTCTCACCATGCACTAAACTAAAATTGAAATGTATTAAAGATCTAAATAGTAGAACAGAAACACTAAACCAGTGGAAGAGAGGTTAGGTAGAACTCTTGAAGACAATGGCTTAAGAAAAGATTTTATGAACAAAACCTTAGTTGCATGTGAAGTAGCGCAACCAACTAGTGGGATTTCTTCTCTCTTTTTTTTTGGGCTGGTAATTGAACTTGGACCCTTGCACTTGTGAGGCAGGCAGCAGAACCACTGAGCCAAATCCCTGGCAAGTGGGATCTCTTCTATTCCTTCAACATATGAGATGGACTATTGGGAGGCCTCTGTTTCTAAGATGCTGAGAGATTACAGAAAGGAAACTATCAGTTCATGGGAATACAGAACCAGTGAGTTTCTTTGATGTCTTTAAAAGAATCTGTTTTCTTAATAACTTCTGGGTAGACATAGCTAAAGATTTGGTCCAAAGTCTAATGATACATTTTTCAGAATTACATTGTAAACTGAACAAAAAATCTAGCTGTGGCTCCTATGTCAATGTTAGGGCATTAGTCTTCAAGAAGATACAGGAACCTAAGCCTTGGGAAAGGAACAATTGGATAGTTGCAAAAATTTAGAAACTTGAACTAGAAAATCCCAAGTCCTGCTTTCTTGCAAAGCCTGTTTCCCTCTGCCTGTGCTGTGGAAGATTGCCTTCCCTTGCTGAAAGTCTCCATAATGTAATGATCTTACCTGAAGTAGGTTCTTGCTATAGGGCACTATTCTTCTTGTGATCTACTCTTGTAAGTTTTGGACACCTAAATAGAATGATATCTCTGTACCCTAGAGGGAGAATTCCAAGGGTTTTGAAAAGGTGACATGTTGCTAATTCATATGAGCAGAAACCTGGAAAGCAGCTGTGTAACTAGATCCTAAGATGATAGCAGCTAAGAACAGAAAATAACATGAAGTAATGCTGAATTTATGAATAAGGATATACCTACTCATGATTCCAGAAAATATTCTAACTCAGGCAGCTGGAAATAGTTAAAACAACTTCTTTGACTGGTTGACTGAATCTTGGATTTAACTGCCTACATGAGATTACATCAAGATGCACAAACTTTCATGGTTTAATAAGCTCTGCATACTTCTGTTGACACCACTGCCCCTGAATTTAGGGAAACCCTCATTTATCATCATGATCTCTCACACAACATTCTGAGCAAGTAGTCCATCTTTCAGTGAAGGAGGTGCAATGGCTTCACACTTGCACGACTCAGTAGCCTTACCATATATACCTCAAGTGCACAGAAGAATCTGGCCTGATAGAATGGCTTGTTATAGATTTAATAGCAGTGCTAAATGACAGGTATCACCCCACGAGGTTGGATATGATTCCATAGCTCACAATGGAAGCTTTAATATCCAAAGAATAGTCGGTCCTCTGAAACCAGAACACATAGATCTGGGAAGCAAGGAGTGAGGACTGACCCCATTTCCTATTATGCCCTTTCTCAGAGAGTTGCTGTGTATCCCTGCAATTCTGAAGCTGTTCCCAAGATGGGACTGCTTCCAAAGAAGAAACTGCCATCCACATACTTGGATTTCTTTGTGTCACTGCACCAACAGACAGAGAATTGGATTGGTTTCAGTTATCAAGGGGAAATGGGGTTGCTACTACACAAAGGAAGCAAGAAGGCCATCAATGAGGCTACTCTGAGATGACTTTTAGCATCTCCAAGAGCAATAGAAGACTGTAACAATTCACAAAAGAATGGCCACAAGGAGCCTCTCAGAATTTTGATTTCAGTTATTCCACTAGTCAAATATCCAGACCACGGGGGGTGCTGGCTATGGTCAAGGTGACAGGGAATGAGAGGTAGAAAGAGTAAGTCATAAATGTCATGGTCCACTAAAGATACGAGGACTCTAGCAGCTATAAATATTTTATTAAGCTTATGTTTTTTTTTCTTTCTTTTTCCACTTTTATATGATCAGTGTTGATGGCCTTTAACTTTATAATTAAATCCATAGGCCTACGGACTATAAGAAGCCACTTCTAGACCTTTGGGAAAGATCTTACAAAGTGGAAAATCATGTACTTGAAATGAATATAACACCTGGTGAGACTTTGAGTCTCCCCTTTTTGGGAGATGGAGAGAACATTTTGGTTTGTACGGCAAGTACTTCATGTCAGAAATAGAAGAATGGATACCAGGAGGCAAAAGGGATCCATTTTCTGTTCTCCTTTTGTTCTATTATGGAAATTTCTCAGGCCCTCTTTTCTTCTTTTAGCTTCTGAGTAGATAAGACCAATGAGAAGTGATAGAGGAAAACTCCCCTCATGTGCTTCTGATGGCTTCTGGGTAGTGGCTGCAATCCCTCCATGGCTTCAACCCACTCCAGTACCTGCTTGGAATAAATGACTTCAACACCTCAGCTTGGATCACATTGTGTCCTCAGTTTTTCTCACCAGTGGAAGGGTGTTTGCTACCTTTGTAATTAATTTCCTGGGTTCAATTCCCTTTGCTCTAATTAAATATTTAGTGGCTTTTTAATTTTTCTGACTGATATAATTTATATTTGTTATGCTATGAAATTATTGTACATATTGTTCTACAATTTCTTTAACTCTCTATCAGGGCATCCTTGCATCACAAACAGACTGAATTCGTTCTTTTTTTAAAGGATATATAATTTATATATCTTAAAGCTCACCTTTTTAAATTTCAACTTAAAATTACTTCTTATTTAAAACAATTTGGTTTTTAAGTGTACTGATCACAAGATGTACAACCCTCACCACAAATAATTCCTAAACATATTCATTACTACCAAAAGAAGCCTCATACCACATTCTTTCTTTTCCCAGTCCCTGGAAAGCACCTATTTACTTTTTGTCTCTAAGGCTTTTCTTATATGGGACATTTCATATAAATGGAATCATAAAATATGTGTCCTTTTGTGTCTAGCTTCTTTCATTTAGCATAATGCCTTCAAGGTTCAACCACATTGTAACATGCATCAATATTTCATTCCTTTTCATGACTGAATAATGTTTTATTGTATGGACACCACCTTTTGCTTATCCATTCTCAGCTGATACGCATTTCTGTTGTTTCCACTTTTGGGCCATTATAAGCAGTGTTATTATGCACATTTGTATATATATTTTTGTGTGGACATATGTTTCCAATAATCAAGGATATTTTTCTGTGTCATATGGAAATTCTTTACTTAACTTTCTGAGGAACTACAAGGTGCGTTACAAAGCAGTTATGCCATTTTATATTTTAATACATACTTTTAATAGCTACACAAGACTTCCAGGAAGACGGCGGAATGGTAAATAGCAGGGAAACAGCCTCTCTGTGATTTAGTGTTTAGATGCTGGACTATAGCAACATGAGGAAAAGAACAAAGCAAGTGGGTCCCTGGGATCCAGCAAGGATCTGAAGTGAGAATTGAAGGCCATGGGGACAGTGAAGAGACTTCAACAAAGAAGGAGGTAGAAAGCAGCACTTTTTCCTTGAGCCCCGACACACTTTGTGGGAGGGGTAGCTCAAACCTGCAGAAGCATAGTGACTACTGTCAACACAAGAGGCCTGCATAAAGAAATGCACCTGTGGAATGGAGCAGCAGATGCAGTGTACTTCAATGCCTGGTGACTTATTTGGGTTTAAATGTCCCCCAGGAGAGCATGATTGGCTAATAGCCATCTTGGACAGAGGGCAACTGAGCTCAGAACTGACAGCAACTTTGGTCTGGCTCCTTCACAGTGAAGCTGAACAAAGCAAGTTGGCAGAAGGTCAAGGAGCCAAGTTCAAGCTGTGAAGAGGCACACAAAATGTTGCAGGCTGAACAAATCAAATTCTAGCCTTACAGCCAGAAATTAGCATGAGCTTCAGAACTAAAGGTGAAGCCTTGCTGGGATTATCCATTATGCCACCATAAATCTACGCCTGACTTGTTGGTATTAATCAACATGGATCTGGACTCTGTTGGCCCACTTTGTCTACCAGTAACAGCCTTGAAGTGGACACTTTTTTCTTATTTTCTTCTTCTTTTTTGTTTTTATATTTGTTTTGTTTTTTCTTGATTGTTTGTTCTGGTTTCTATATGAATATGAACATTGTATCTAGTTTTGTTGTTGTTGTTGTTCTGTTCTGGTTTTTATTTCTTCCTTCTCTCTTTTCTTCCTGTCTTCTTCACCAGTTTCCCAAAGTCTGTGTAATCTTCCTTTGTCCTCCAAGCTTGCTTCTAATCTCTTCCTCTTCTTTTATTTCTCTATTTTTCCCTTATAACCACTTTTAAATTTTCTCCACTGAGGGTAAAATCACCATACTGAAGGCATATTTACTGTATACAATTTTCTGGTTTTAGATTTTGTTTATAACAACAAATCTGGCTCATATAATTAAAGGTGTCAAATTAATAGTTATGATAGTTTGTCATTTTCTAGACTGTATTAGATGCTAGAATTTGTGGCTGATTGTACCACTTTAACCAAGGTGACATAATTGTTCTAATCAGTTGTTCTTACTGGTATGCCAACTCTGAGATTGCCCAAGGGTCATAAACAACACTATAGGCCAGTGCCAAAGAACCACAGTCTAGGCAAAATGGACAGTAACTTCTCATCCTCAATAAATTGAAGAGGTAGGATCTTGCAATAGACTCAAAACCCAAAGCCAAATACAACTGGAAAACATCTTTGAAAAGGAGTCATTTTCTAAGAGTTCTAAATATGAGCAAAACAAGCTACTTGCCATAGCAATTTACAAGTATCAATCTAAGAATTAATCTAAAAAAATAGAAAATAAGAAGATAATCATTATGCAACCCAAACTTCCAGCTCATCAAAGGCAAACCCAGGAGGTAATTTAGTGGAACAATTTGAAACCTACCCACCTGGACTCTCTGAAGTGGTAACTGAAATAACAAAGCAGAAGAATGAGGCTCTAGAATAAAATCAGAGCAGATATAGTTTTTCAGATGGTGTTCATAATAAAAGATATAGTTAATGAGTTTTGAGCAGATACAGATAAAAAATAGAGGAGCTTAGGAAAATGATGAAAACCTTGAATACCCAACATAGGAAAGAAATGGAATCCATGAAATAAATTCAAACAAATATCCATGAAATTAAAAATTCCATTAAAAGTATACACATTAGAATGAGCCAATATGAAGACAGAATATCAGGTATAGAAGAGAGGCCAATCTCCCTAATGAACATAGATGCAAAAATCCTCAATAAGTTACAGCAAACATAACACAGCAAATCAAGAAGATTATAAACCATGACCAAATAAGATCGACCCTAGGGATGCTGAGGTGTTTCAACATATACAAATCAATAAATGAAATACACCATATTCACAGAGCCAAGGACAAAAACATATGATCATCTCAAGAGAGGCAGAAAAAGCATTTGACAAAGTCCAACACACATTCATGATAAAACCTTACAAAAAATTGGAATAGATGGTCTTTATTTCAATCTGATAAAAGACATCTATAACAAACCAAATAGCCAAAGTCATACTAAATGGATTAAAAAAATGAAAGCTTTTAATCTAAAATCAAGAAGAATACAAGTATGTCCACCATCACCACACTTATTCAATATACTTCCAGAAACATTAGCCAGAGCAGTTAGACAAGAGAAAGAAATAAAAAGAATAAGGATGGAAAAGGAAGAAGTTAAATTACCATTATTTGTGGATGACAAGATACTTCACATAGAAGACCCCAAAAGCTCCACCAAAGGACTTCTACATTTAATAACCAAATTCAGTAGTACAGTTGAATACAAAGTCAGCACTCAAAAATCAATAGCCTTCCACCACCTGCCTTGCAAGCACAAGGACCCAAGTTCAATCCCCAGTACCAAAAATAATAATAATAATAATAATAATAATAATAATAATAATAAATAGCCTTCCTGTAAACAAATAACAAACTCACTAAGAGAGAAATTAGAGCCATTCATAGCAAAATGGATACATATTGAGGATATACTCCTAAATGAAATACATAAGTTATATAAGTATAAATACCAAATAGTTTCTCTGGTGTGAAAAAATATAATGGTACATAAGATCCTAATGATATAATTGACGAAGTGAAATAGGAAGAAAAGGGCTAAAGGTGTAGGGGAAATGGGAAGGGTAGGGAAAAGGCAATAAGGGAAAAGGAAAAAAAATGTGAGAAAATGAAAATAAAGTATTTGTAAATAGGGAAGGGAGGAGGGGGTGAAGGGAGGGCAGGGACAAGGGGAAAAAATGAGAACTGAGACCTGTTATGTAAAGGTACAAGATCCCAATGATGAATGTAACTGTACTGTATACCTAAAAAGTACCAATAAACTCAATGAGGGAAACAAAAAGAGAGAAATTAGGGAAAACACACCTTTCAAAATACCACACCCAAAATGAAATACCTAGGAATCAGTATAATAAAGGAAGGAAAAGACCTTTACATGGAAAACTACAGTGCTCTGAAAAAGCAGGTCAAAGAAGATATCAAAAAATGTAAAGATATCCCTTGTTATCAGATAGGAAAAACCAATATAGAGAAAATGGTCATACTCTCAAAACTATTATACAGATTTAATGCAATCCCAATCAAAATTCCAGTAGTATATCTCACAGAATTAGAGAAAAAAATTCTAAAGTTCACTTTTAACCAGAACAGACATAGAATGGAAAAGCAATCTGGCCAACCACAGCAAGGCTGGAGGCATCACAATCCCTGACTTGAAATTATATTTCAAAGCTACTGTGATAAAAACAGTATGTCACTTCAGGGGGGAAGGGAGGGGAGGGAGAGAGACAGAGAGAGAGAATATGAATCAGTGGAACAGATTAAAAGGTGCAGAAACTACCCCAAACATATTCAGCCCCTTATCTTTGAGAAAGGAGTCAAACATTTTCATTGGAAGAAAGCCTTTTTAATAAATGGTGCTGGAAAAACTGGCTTTCCTTATGCCAAAGATTAATACTTGACCCATATCTTTCACCATACACTAAACTCAAATCAAAATGGATCAAAGATGTAAATATTAAAACAAACACTAAACCTGTTGGAAGATAGAGTAGGCAGTACTCTTGAAGACACTGGTGTAGGCAAAGACTTTATGAATAAAACTTCAGTCTCACAGGAAATATCACAAAGAATCAACAACTGGGATCTCATGTTGTTAAAAAGCTTTTGCACAGCAAAAGACACCACCAACAGAATAAAGAGACAACCCACAGTATGGGAAAAATTTTGCCACCTGTTCCTCAAAGGACTAATATCTAGAATATATAAAGAACTGAAAAAAATCAGACTTCCCAAAATTTAAAGACCTAATCCAAAAATGGGCATCTTAAATGAACAGAAATTTCTTAGATAAAGTAGAAATAGCAAATAAATATATGAAAAAATGTTCACCATCACTGGGCATTCAAGAGGTGCAAATTAAATCAACACTGAGATTCCATCTCACTCCAGAAGGAATGGCTACTATCAAGAAATTAGTCAATAACAAATGCTGGTGGGGCTATGGTGACAAAGGAACCCTTCTCTACTGTTGGTGGGAGTGTAGATTGGTGCAACCACTGTGGAAATCTGTGTGGAGGTTCCTCAAAAACCTAAAACTAGAGCTTCTACTCAACCTGGATATTCCCCCTATTGGTATCTGCCAAAACACATTAAAAGCATCATACCACAGTGATATATGCATACCCATGTTTATAGCAGCATAGTTTGTAATAGCTAAATGTTGGAAACAGCCCAAATGCCCATCAACCAAAGAATAGATTTTTTTTAAAAGATGTGGTTGTTTTATGCAGTGGAGCACTACTCTGCCATAATTTGAGATATTTCTAGCTAAATGGATATACCTTGAAACCACACTCTTAAGTGAGATAAAGCACACATGTTTAAATAATTCTCTGGTGTAAGAAACCAAAAGTGTAAATAAGGACCAAAATGCATAATAGATACTGGGAAATAGGAAGAAAATATTCAAATAAGAAGGGGAACAAGGGAAGGGAGAGAGGAAAAAAGGGACAAGAAAATAAAACAGAATAGAAGAAAAATGAAAACAAACCTCTTCTAAATAAGGCAAGGAAGAGTGGTCAAAGGGAGTGGGAGGGAATGGGAAAAAAGAATAAACAAGATATATCATATGCAGGTACAAATTCTCTATCATGAATGCTATCATTATGTGTGTGTGTGTGTGTGTGTGTGTGTATGTACCAATAAATATTTTGCCTCAGAAAAAGAAATAAAAATGATTAAAAGAAAAGTAGCTACATGAAATACCACAATATGGCAATATGGGTGTTCTATAACTAATTTCATCCTCTGTTATTGGAGTGCATTCAGGTATTCTCCACTTTTTTCTCAAGATTACAATTAATCATGGTCAGTCATGAACACATACTTTATAAATTCTCATAAGTATAAGAATTCTTGGATATAAAATTGTTATGCAAAAGTATATCTGCTTTGAAATGCAACAAAGTACTCTCAAAAAGTTGTTATTAATCTACACCCATACAATAGCCTGTAAGAGGGAAAATTCTCCCACAACGCTGCTAACACTAGATAAATTTTTGATTTGTCAACCTATCAGAGAAAACCTTTGTCTTCTTGTTTTAATGGCATTGTTCTGCTAACTAGTGGAATGAGCATCTTTTCAAGTATCCATATATTTATTGCCCAAACATAAAAAGATTGGCTGGTTCCTCCAATTTTTCACAGCTGTACAATCTGACTTGTGTGATTTATGCTCTGGTGAAAGTGAGGTTCATGACAGCACTGGCCAAAGAGAACCTGGCTTGATGAACATGTAAATCTTCAGTCATGTGACTGGTGCTCATAACCAATCTGCCATTGGCAGAGCTGCAGCACTTTAGATTCAGCCTGGGGGAAAATCGCAGTGCGTGCAAAAGAGGCACAAGTTAACACAACCAAGGGGCTAAGAACAGCTCTTGACTGAAATTAGGAGGCTGATTTTGGGGAGAATAAAAGTTTAAAGAAAAAGTAACTCGGAAGATTGAAGGACAGACTTGATCTATTTTGCACTTTCATCTACATCCCATTATTGGCCAGAGAAAAGACTGTGTTGCAGTTCAGAGGAGAGAATCAGGTCAGAGATTCTCAGAGAGAATCAGGAAGAGAAAATTAGGAGATTTAGGGTCTAATCCTAACTCACAAACTTGTGAGGTTTTGGGTAATTTCCAGCCTCACTTTTCTACTCTGTTAAAGGATAATATTCCCTATGATTCCAGATTATCATAAAGTCAAATAAGAGGTGAAAAGGCAATGAGAAAATTATAGTGCTCTACCTAACAGCCAGTGTTACCAGTTCTTCCCTCCCATATCCAGTAATTATCCAGAAACCACATAAACTAGATGGTGATTGGATAGGGGTGCCTGGAAATTTTACTTTTCCTCTTGGCTATAATGACACTTCTTAGAAGCACACAGATTAGAAGAGCTACCTTTCATCTCTGCTTCCCTGGTTCTAGATCTCAGCATAACTGGGCTCCAGGACCTGTTCTCTCACCATCTTCAAGATTAAGAGAGTAATGCAAGGATCCAGAGAGGCTTTGTTTATGTTTCATTTATTTCTCAGGTCAATTTACTTCACTGTGTTTTCTTCCAGTCTTCCAATATTTTGCCAAACTCCTCAATACGGTAAATCGAATTAAAAGTCAATTAAATTGGAAGACAGCTAGTGGGTGGCCCTAGCTATGCCAGAGGGAGCCATCTGCCTGAGAGCATGCTCTTCAATCCATAATTAATAATTATGATAGAAAGCACATAGGGATTACATTTCCTTTCCCTGTGACATTTAATCCTGGCTGTGTGACATGTTTTAACCCATGGACTATGAATTGGAATCATGTGTTATATCTTTTTTTTTCCAGCTTTAATTGAGTTTATTGGCACATTTTAGGGATGCAGTACAGTTATATTCATTGTTGGGATCTTGTACATTCTTGTTGGGATCAAGACAAGTCTTGATTCTCATTTTTTCCCCTTACCTCTGCCCTCCCTTCACCCCCTCCTCCCCTCCCCATCTACAAACACTTTATTTTCATCTTTTCATTCTCTCACATTTTTTTCTTTTCCCTTTTTACTCTTCCCCTACCCATCCTACCTTCCCTACACCTTTAGCTCCTTTCTTCCCATTTCTAAATGTCAGTAATCTTATTAGGATCTTATGCATTGTTGCAGATTATTCACACCAGGGAAACTATTCAGTATGTACACATGTATGACTTATTTATTTCACTTAGGAGTATATCTTCAATATGTATCCATTTTCCTATGAATGAATCTATTTTCTCATTCTTTATGGCTGAGTAATATTCCATTTTATAGAAAAACCACATCTTCTTTATCCAGTTTCCAACGGATGGGCAAATGGGCTGTTTCCAAGATTTAGCTGTTACAAACTGTGCCGCTATAAACATGGGTGCACATACTTCTCTGTGATATGATTCTTTTAGTTCTCTTGGAAAGATACCCAGCAGAGGGATGTCTGGGTCAAATGGAACTTCCAGTCCAAGCTCTTTGAGGTATCTCCATATTGATTTCCATAATGGTTGCACCAGTCTGCAGTCCCACCAACAATGGAGAAGGGTTCCTTTCTCCCCACAACCCCGCCAACATTTGTTATTGTGTGATTTCTTGATAGCAGCCATTCTTTGTGGGGTGAGGTGGAATCTCAGTGTTGTTTTCATCTGCATCTCTCAAATGACCAGTGATGTGGAACATTTTTTCAAATATTTTCTTGCTGCTTTTACTTCTTTGTCTGAGAAATGTCTGTTCATTTCGGATGCCCATTTTTGAATCGGGTCTTTATATTTAGGGGGACTGATTGTTTTGAGTTCTTTATATATCCTTAATAATAGTCCTTTGTCTGAGGAACAGCTGGTAAAAAATTTTTCCCACATTGTAGATTGTCTCTTAATTCTGTTGATGGTTTCTTTTGAAGTACAGAAGCTTTTTAGTAAGATGACATCCCAGTTGTTGATTCTATCTGCTAGTTCCCGTGCTACTGAGGATTTGTTCATAAAGTCTTTTCCTATACCAATGTCTTCCAGAGTTCTGCCTAACTTACCTTCCAGCAAGTTTAATGTTTCTGTTTTAATATTTAGATCTTTAATCCATTTGGATTTTAATTTAGTGCATGGCGAAAGATAAGGGTCTAATATTAATCTGTGGCAGGTTGACATCCAGTTTTTCCAACATGTGTGTTATATCTTGACCAGGGGACTTTTAAAAGCAATGGTACTCTTATCCTTTTCCCTTTGACCTTGGACCAGCTGGACATTCAAAATTACCAGGACTCAGAAAATAAGTGAACCAGAGAAGGAAAGGAACCTTAGTCTTTGGATGACCATACCGAGGAGAGCTTACTTGCCTTGCCATGACCTTTTTATATTTCATATTGCCACACACTCCTAGTGCTCTCCAAGGTATGAGACCTGCCTAAAAAATAAAATCTTGTTATTTAATTTTTAGGTCTATTTGATTCAGCAGCTACCATTACCTTCATATTCTATCTAAAAACATTTCACCAACATGACCATTTTAATAAGCCAGGTAATAGCAAAACTCAAGACATTTCTAATGGCCAAATTCACTAGAGCTGAAAAGTATCTTCCAACAGAAAGCTCAATAAATTACCTTCATATCATAGGACTGCTTGTCTCTGATATATTCAGCAGTTCTTGGCCTGTGCTTTGAAAAAGCTCAGAAGCATGAGAAACAGATGCTTAACAACAAAAAGCTATAACTAATATGTTGATTTTGTTTTATTAAAATTACCAAGAAATATGAAAAACTTAAAGAAATATTGTAAGAATAAGATGCAGTCTTCTTGTCCAGGAGCCTACAATTTAAATGGGAAGGCAAAATGATACAAATGATTCCTCCTCAAGACTGCATGTCTGTGTGATAACAGGAATAGATACTCTAAGACTTTTAAGGAGAGAGAGAATATTTTTGTTTAGGACTAAAGCCGGAATTAAAAGTTCAAAAGCATCCACTGAGGGCTAAGGATTTAGTTCAATAGTTCCACCACCTGCCTCACAAACACAAGGTCCCAAGTCCAATCCCCAGTACAAAAAAAAAAAAAAAAAAAAAAAAAAAAGCATCCACTGAAGTGGTCAGGTACTTTTACCAAATGGTCACTAAGGAATTCAAACAGAGCATCCTGGCATTCTCTCCACTTCTGCCTCGTTATTATAAAGGGAAAATAAAGTTTTACAGCATTGTTCCACTTTCATTGTTTTTAACTTTTCCCTCTTAGCCTTTAAATTAGTTTAAAAATAGAGGCTACATTCATTTTCTGTTGCTGATGTAACAAATCACCACAAATATAGTGGCTAAAAGAAACACAAATTTAATGTTGTACAGTTCCATACATAGAAAATTTCAAAGTGGGCTTTATGGGCCTAAAAGCAAGGTATTAGTTAGCAAGGCTGTTTTCCTTGCTGGAAATTCTAAGGGAGAGCCTGTTTTTTCACCCTTCCAACTTCTAGAGTTTCATGCACGCCTTAGCTCATGACATGCTTCAGTCTCCAAAGCCAGCAGTACCGCTCTGCATCTTCCTCACATTCAACTACTTTTACTCTGTTTACTTCATTCACTGGTAAGGCACTTTTTATTGGGCAAACCTGTGTCATCCAGGATACTTCCCCCCATTTTCAAATAGCTGCTTAGCAACTTAATTCCCTCTGTAACCTTATGTCTGCTTTTGCTATCCAGCAACATTTCACAGGTTCTGGGAATCTGGACATCTGGGAGAACATTATTGTGCTTACAGGGATCTCCATGCCACATACAGCCCAGGGGAATGTGTTGTTTGATCAAGTTAGTGTTTCTCTTTTTAAATTTTTTTTAAAATTAAATTTTTTTAAATTGGAAGATCTTATGCATTTTTAAAATATCAATGTCTTGCTTCTTTTGAAACCTAGGAGATCTAAGAATAAAGTCCTCGATTCTCTCATTAAAACAACTCATTCCTCCTATTACCACACACTCCTGGTATACTCCAAGATATGAGATCTGCTCAGTTCTTTTAACTTTGCAAACTTTGTATCAGGTATTTCCCTGACTCTGAATCCAAAACTGTCATCTTCCTGTGTCTTGCTAGACATTCAACATCTTCTTTCTGTGTTGGCAACACGGCCTCCCAATCAAAATTCTACTATCAGCTCAGATGCCAACATAACCCTTTCTTGTGATTTCAGAAAGCAAATGGGCCCACAGTTTGTTGAGGGTGGCAAAAGGGTGCAACTGGGCCATTACAGACACTCACGAGACTCTCTCAGGTCTCTATGGCATAAATCTCAAGAAGCAGAGAAGGTGCCTCTCACACCAAAGGGCGAAGTTTTAATTTGCTGTTACTTGATCAACACCCCCCCTTTTTTTCTCTCTTGCTCTCCCTCTCTTAGCCCTTGGTATAACATCTTCTTTAATAAATTTCTTTACTCTGACCACAGGCCTGATTCTAGCTCCTGTCCAAGCTGCACGCTAGCGTTCATTGTCCTCAAGGGCCTCTGTGAAGGGCAGATCACTTTGTTTCACTTGCAGATGCTCGCAGACCCGACACCAGCATTAATAATGCTGCGTCCCAGCCCTTCTGTCTTCATCAGTGAAGGCAGCACACAGCGAATGAGGAGCTGCCTCCGATGCCAGAGAGAAGAGCTCTTCATTACCCAGGTCAGGTTGGGACTCCTCCAAATACCCAAGCATTACATTAGTCGGGCAGAACAGCTCCTGTCACAATGCCTTCAACACTGATAGTGGGGGACAGGAGAGACCTTCAGGATCTAACAGTGCTGAAACCTCTCAAAGGTCATGAGGGCTCTGTCACTGCGCCTAACATTGCTTCCCCAGCTTCTGTTCTCTGGATGTCATTTCTGCAGTGTGTTTGCAATTTGATTCACTTGATATTTTTCTTTAAATCAACTGTATGCAGATTCACCTTTTACTTTTTAAATTTTATTTTATTTATTTATGTATCACAGTAACAGGGATTGAATGCAGTATTGGGTTTGCATTGAGCTGCATTGCCAGTTCTTTTCATTTTTTTATTTTGAGTTAGGGTCTCACTAAGTAGCTACTTGCCCAGACCAGGCTCAAACTGGAGATCCTTCTGCCTCAGACTTCCAAAGTGCTGGGATTACACCACATTCGGCTTAGATTCACTTTTTGTATAATCATCCTTGAAAAAATGGACATAAAATTAGAGCTTAGAAGTGATAGTTATACTTTTTCTAATATTCATATTAGGATAATTAACATTAAATAAGAATGTTGATTCACATATCACCTAAGATTTTATATACAATTTATAGGATATGTATCATACTATGCTTTGGAAAACAAAGATCAAATCTATCCTCCCTCCTTGGGACTGAATCACACCTAAACTAAACTATGCGCATCACTCCTGTACCATTCTTGAGGCTCTCTGGACAGAGTTGTCAAAATTACTAATGGTTGTAAGTACCAGCATCATTGAGAAGTTCTTTCTCAAATCTCACATAAATCTCTCCTCTTACTATTTCTTTGCATTTAAATCTATATGTGATTTGGTGGAAGTGGAATTCTAGACCTCTCAGCAAATGGCTCTAGAAATAGCCCATCTGTTCTAATGTAGTGCTTCCTAGGCCCATGGCAGAAATGAGCCTGGCACTTGACGCTGAAAATTCAGAGATGGACACATCTGCATTTTTAAGGTAGACTATAAAGAAAAGATGATAAAGAATAAAAGGAGCAGGACAAAGGACACACAAGTGAGTCTGTTTACATCTGAGCTTCTCTTTTTTTTTTTTTTTTTTTTTTTTTTTGAGACAGGGTCTCACTATGTACTTGAGACTGACCTGACTCACTATGTAGCCCAGGCTGGTCTCAGACTCACAGCAATCTTCCTGCCTCAGCCTCCCAAATGCTGGGATTACAGACATGTGTCACCACACCCAGCCATCTGAGCTTCTTCATGAGCCTCCTGCATTAAGGACTAATGAGCTTGCTTCTGGGGCCCTAGAATATTGGGGCCAGAGGGACAGCAGATCACAACATAGTACACTTTTCAGTAATTTGTGGCTCCATGCAGATCTGACGAGGTACATGGCACCTGTGCTTTTTGAGACTTTACTGCTATGTTTGAGGATATCTTATGTGTTCTTGGGCCAGACTGGGAAGAGAGGACAGGCATACAAATGCTTCAAGCAATCACAGTCAGGATGAAGAGTTCCTCAGAAGAGAGGGAGACTGGAGGGATGTTGGAGGCACTTCTCAGTGAGAGAGATCAAGGCCTTCAGGATGGAGGTGTGAATGTGTAAAGAACAGTGGAGACAAGGTCAGTGGGGAGTTCATGGCTGAGGCTCTTTGAAGTGGGTGCCCAAATTGAGAGGGTGAAGGAACACATGAGTCCTCAAGAGCTTGTAAGGATTTAATGGCCCTGTGCCTAAAGACCCAAGGAGCTGTGTAGGAAAATTGTCGGAAAGGCTCAAAGGACTTTGGGGAAATTCATGGAACTGGACACTGGACAATGTGAGCTTTACACTTCCTTCCTTGAAGAGACCACCAACATTCTAGGTGCACTGTTTCAAAAGGCCCCATTTAATGATCACAAATGATACTGTTCTTAATAGCCCATCTGTTGCCCACCTTTTGCAAATATTAATTATGTTTACATTCTATTCACAAGGGAAAAGGTGACACAGAGCTGTTTGCCCACCATGAATCTGTCTTGCTGAATGATTAATGAATCCTAAATGCCAAGCACAAAAAGACAGCTGGAAATGTGGACATAAGGGGCACTTTCTTCAAGAATTGCTTAGCTCTGGTAAGGAGCTACAGCTTCCTTTCCCTCTGTCCTTCAGCTCATCATCTCTGAATATGGAAGATGGGCAACATCTCTCAACAGGGAGGTATCCTTCCAGAGAGAGCTCAGAGAAAGAAGCGACCTCTTCACCCCAAATGTGTAGTCCAGGGCCTTCTCTCATAGCTAGCCACCATACCTTCCTGGCTTTGGTTTCCAGCATATGCTGAACATGTTTTGTCCTTCATGCACTTTCCTGCCTCAACTAAAGAAAGAACAAGAGCAGAATACGGCAGGCAACCCACCAGTTGTCTTACTCCTGGTTTGTACTCTTGATTCATCTCAGCCATGTCATGGCATTGAAAATTCTAGTTCATTATAAATACCTATATTTTTATAAAGGATCAATCTGTCTTTTAGTCTTATATTCAGGGACTACTGTACAAAATTGGGACTTCTCATCTAGAATGTACTTACCAATAATTATTAGAAAGAAGAATTTTCTTTTTCTTTGTTGTTTCCCTATGAATTTCCCCTACCCCATGGGTTGTTATTCAAATACTAGCATTATATTCACATATGAAAATTCCTTGAATTTTCTCACCTAACACATATGCTAGAGTAGTCCCATGCTAGACCTATAGAAGTGGATCTCCAGATCTACTTCAGTCTTATTAATGGCTGCAGAGTATTCCACTTTCAAGGTATACTTTAATTTATTCCATCAACTCCATATTCAAGATCATTTGGGTGCTTGAAGACTTCTGTTATTTCATACAATGCTACATTGAACATCTTTCAAAGCACGTTGAACTATGTATAGAAGGATAATTCCCTAGACTTGGGGTTGCTGGGTCAAGAACTAAGCTCATTTGACATCTGTATATATAAATATAGGTAGGTAGGAAAAGCAGCTGGCATGGACTTCAGATCTGCCTCCACTTTCCAGGCCCAATCTACGGGCCCACATAGCTGCGCCTTTCCCTGTGGGCACCATTGATTGCTCCGGACCCAGAGCCAGGAGGGTAGCCTGTATGCCGCCTCCCCCCCCGCCCGGCTCTCAGATCACCTGATTGTGCCAGGCCTTCGACACACTTGGCAGAGGCATGGCTGGCTATAAAGGGTGGTGATAGATCCTATTATGTTCCTGATTATATCAATTGGAATAAAGGATAGGGATTGATTTGACAAGTTGTTGTCTCAGCTATGAAAATGAGAATGTCTATGAGTCATTAGAGAATCAAAGGCTGGGGCACAATGATATCAGGAAGATTTAATGACCCAGAGATTGAATCAAGGACAACCCAACAGCAAAAATAAAGATGAGAAAACACGTAAGCAAGCCACAAAGACAGACTTCCAGTCTGCCAATGGCAAACAGTAGGGCAAAGAAGGATAAAAAAATCAGATAGTGAACCTTCAGGACACTCAGAACTCACAGCACATGAAGTAAAAAAAACTGATCAATCAAGCTCTAGAAAAATTCAAAACAGAAATTATTTCCCACGTAACCATAGAGCTGGTGAGCAAAATGAAAGACATGATTCAAGACGCTAGAACAGAAACTGACAAAAAAAATAGATGAACTCAGGAAGGTAATAGAAACCATGAAGGCCCAGAATAAGAAAGAAATGGAAACAATGAATGCCCAACACAGGAAAGAAATGGAATCCTTTAAACAGATTCACAGATATCCAGGAGACTTTAAAAATGTACACAACAGAATAAAAGATTGCAAAGATAGAATCTCAGATGTAGAAGATAGGATCACAGACAGTGACCATGAAAAGAGAGGTCTCCTAAAAACATTAAGGGATCATGAGAAATCAATCCAACAACTCCTAGATGATGTAAAGAAGAATAACATAAGACTGATAGGAATCCATGAAGTAGCAGGAGAAAATGCAAATGACTTTAAAAAGCTGTTCACAGAATTAATGACAGAAAACTTCCCAAAAGAGGGGAAGAATTTGACATACATATAAGTGAGGCATATAGGACACTCCAATTAGCCACAATAAAAAAAATCTACACCTAGACATATGCTAATCAAGATGCCAGAAACCCAACAGAAGAACAAAATACTACAAGCAGTAAGAGAAAAGAAACAAATCACATGCAAAGGAAAGCCCATCAAAATCACAGCAGACTTTTCAACACAAACCCTCAGGTCAAGGAAGGCCTGGAGTGAGGTATTTCAAGTCCTAAAAGAAAACAACCTTCAACCAAGACTGATGTATCCTGCAAAACTCTCTTTCAAAATGGATGGAGAAATAAGATACTTCCATGACAAAGGGCACTTGAGAAACTTCATGAATACTAAACCAGCACTACAAGGAATTTTAAACAATATCCTAGAAAAAGACAATGAAGATCACAAGACCATGAGGCCCAACAGAGCATATCAAATAGCCAAGGCAAGAAACTAAAAGGAGAGGGCAAAAAATTAAAAAGAGTCAACAAAAGGACAATAACATGAAAATAATAAAGTACATATCAGTTATACCTTTCAATGTCAATGGCCTCAATTCACCAATCAAGAGAAATAGATTGGCAGAATGGATTAAGAAGCAAAATCCAACAATATGTTGTATACAAGAAACACACCTAGGCAAAAGGAAGCCCACAGACTGAAAGTGAAAGGGTAGAAAACAATTCTCCACGTGATAGGAGCCCAGAAAAAAGCAGGGGTAGCAATCTTAGTCACAGACAAAATACATTTCAAACCAAAACTGATTAAGAGAGACAAAGAAGGCCACTACATCCTTGTAAAGGGAACAATTCAAGAGGAAGAAATGACAATCATAAACATATGCACCAAATATATGTGCCCCCAAGTATATAAAACAAATATTAAATAACATGAAAAATCAAATAAGCACTAATACATTTGTAGTGGGGGATCTAAATACCCCACTATCACAAATAGATAGATCATCTAGGCAAAAAATCAACAATGAAATACTAGAACTGAACCAAGCTTTTGAACACATGGACTTATTAGATGTCTATAGAGTATTGCACCGCACAAAATCAGATTATACATTCTTTTCAGCTGCGCATGGGTCATTCTCCAAGATAGATCACATACTAGCTCACAGAACAGGTTTGAATAAATGCAAAAGAATCGAAGTTAGTCCCTGTATATTATCAGATCACAGTGCAATAAAGCTGGAGATCAATAGCATAAGAAACAGTAAGAACTTCATAAACACATGGAAATTGAACAACACTCTCCTGAACAATCAATGGGTCACAGTGGAAATTAAAGAAGAAATCAGACAGTTTTTACAAATAAATGAAAATGCCAATACAACATACAGGAATCTATGGGACATAATGAAAGCAGTTATATGTGGAAAATTCATAGCACTGAATGCCCACATTAGGAAAACAGAGTAAGCTCAAATAACCTAACCATGAATCTTAGACTCCTAGAAAAACAAGAGCAAGAAAAACCCAAAGCTCAAACAAGAGAAGAAATTATAAAGATTAGAGCAGAAATCAATGTAATGGAAACTCAGAAAATGATACAAAAAATAAATGAATCGAAGAGTTGTTTTTTTTAAAGAATAAATAAAATTGATAAAATCTTAGCTAACCTTATCAAAAAAAAGGAAAGAAAAGGCTCGGATCCATGCATTGAGGACTGAAAAAGGTGAAGTCACAACAGGTCTAACAGAAATCCAAAGGATCATCAATACCTACTTTGAGAACCTGTACTCTAATAAAATGAAAACACAGAAGAGATGGACAGATTTCTAGATAATTATGAATTACCAAAGTTGAATGAAGAAGACAAAAACATTTTAAACATCCCAATTACAATCATTGAAATTTACAGTGTAATTACAAACTTACTAACAAAGAAAAGCCCAGGTCCAGAAGGATTCACTGCTGAATTTTACAAGACATTCTAAGATGAACTACTGCCATTACTCTTTAGACTTTTCAGTGAAATTGAAAGAGAAGCAATCCTTCCAAATTCATTCCTGGAAGCAAGTATCACTTTGATTCCAAAACCAGGGAAAGATGTAACTAAAAAAGAGAAGTACAGGCCAATCTCCTTAATGAATATAGATGCAAAAATCAATAAATATAATACACTATATTAACAAAGTCAAGGACAAAAACCACATGATCCTCTCGATAGATGCAGAAAAAGCATTTGACAAAATTCAACAACCATTCATGATAAAAAACCCTGCAAAAAATTGGAATACATGGTCTATATCTCAACTTATAAAGGCTATCTATGAAAAACCAACAGCCAACATCATATTAAATGGCCAAAAACTGAAAACCTTCATGTTAAAATCAGGAACAAGACAAGGATGCCCACTATCACCACTCCTCTTTGATATAGTTCTGGAAACATTAGCCATAGCAATTAGACAAGAGAAAGAAATTAAAGCAATAAAGATAGGAAAGGAAGAAGTTAAACTGTCATTGTTTGCTGATGATATGATACTCTACATTGAAGACCCAAAAAACTCCACCAAAAGACTTCTAGACTTAATCAACACTTTTAGCATACAAGGTCAACATCCAAAAATCAATAGCCTTCTTGTGCCCAAATGACAGACTCAATGAACGAGAAATAGGGAAACAATTCCTTTCACAATAGTACCCCAAAAAATGAAGTATCTGGGAATCAATCTAACAAAAGAAGCAAAAGATCTCTACACTGAAAACTATAGCACTCTGAAAAAAGAGATCAAAGAGGATATAAGAAAATGGAAAGATATCCCCTGCTCCTGGGTAGGAAGAATCAACATAGTGAAAATGGCCATACTACCAAAACTGCTATAGAGATTCAATGCAATACCAATTGAAATTCCAACACTATATTTCACAGAACTAGAAAGAAGAATCCAAAAATTCATTTGGAACCTTAAGAGACCTAGAATAGCAAAAGCCATCCTAGGCAACAGACACATGGCAGCAGGTATAACAATTCCCAGTCTGAAACTATACTACAAAGCCACTGTGATAAAAACAGCATGGTACAGGCAATGAAATAGACCTGAGGATCAGTGGAACAGACTGGAAGACACAAAAACAACTCCAGATGTACTCAGCTACCTCATCTTTGACAAAGGAGCTGACCATCCCCACTAGAGGAAAGATAGCCTCTTTAATAAATGGTGTTGGAAAAACTGGATCTCAACCTGCCAAAGATTAAAACTAGACCCTTATCTTTCACCATGCACTAAAATAAAATCCAAGTGGATCAAAGATCTAAATATTAAAACAGAAACACTAAACTTGCTGGAAGGTAATTTAGGTAGAACTCTTGAAGACATTGGCATAGGAAAAGACTGTATGAACAAGTCCTCAGTAGCACGGGAACTAGCAGATAGAATCAACAACTGGGATCTCATCTTATTGAAAAGCTTCTGCACTGCAAAAGAAACCTTCAAGAGAATTAAGAGAGAACCTCCAATGTGGGAAAAATTTTTTACCAGCTTCCCCTCAGACAAAGAACTATTATCTAGAATATATAAAGAACTCAAAACAATCAGCCCCCCCAAATATAAAGACCCACTTCAAAAATGGGCATCTGAAATGAACAGACATTTCTCAGACAAAGAAGTAAAAGCAGCAAGTAAATATTTGAAAAAATGTTTCACATCACTGGTCATTTGAGAGATGCAGATGAAAATAACACTGAGATTCCACCTCACCCCACAAAGAATGGCTGCTATCAAGAAATCAACCAATAACAAATGTTGGTGGGATTGTGGGGAGAAAGGAACCCTTCTCCACTGTTGGTGGGAGTGCAGACTGGTGCAACCACCATGGAAATCAATACGGAGATACCTCAAAGAGGTGGGACTAGAGGCTCCATTGGACCCAGCCATCCCTCTGTTGGGTATCTTTCCGAAAGAATTAAAAGAATCAAATCATAGTGATATATGTGTACCTATATTTATAGCAGCACAGTTTGTAATAGCTAAAACTTGGAAACAGCCCACCTGCCCATCTGTTGGAAACTGGATAAAGACGTGGTTTTTCTATAAAATGGAATACTACTCAGCCATAAAGAATGAGAAATAAGAGTCATTCATAGGAAAATGGATACATATTGAGAATATGCTCTTAAGCGAAATACATAAGTCATACATGTGTAAATACCAAATAGTTTCTCTGTTGTGAAAAACTATAATAGTACACAAGATCCTAATGGGATAATTAGGAGTGTGAAATAGGAAGAAAAGGGCTAAAGGTGTAGTTCGAAAGAGGGAAGGATAGGGGAAATGAAATAAGGGAAAAGAAATAATATGAGAAAATGAAAAAATGGAAATAAAGAGTTTGTAAATGGGGAGGGGAGAAGAGGGTAAAGGAAGGGCAGGGACAAGGGGAAAAAATGAGAACCAAGACCTGTCATGTGAAGGTATAGGATCCCAGTAATGAATATACCTGTACTGTAGACCTAGATTGTACCAATAAACTCAATAAACAAATAAGTAAATATAGGTAGGTAGGGTAAACATCATAAATATAGATTTTACAAACAACTGATAGAACTGAAATCTAGAAATTAACAAGTGAGAGTCATCAATTTGGGGGAAAGAGTTAAGTATGCATCCTTTGTAGCTTTTCTCTTTAGTTTACAAGATATTTGTATCTTGGATATTCTTTATTTTGAGGGGATGAACATAATTTTCTGAAACAATTCGAATATTTGAGACAGGATAGGTCAAAAACTAACTTAAAAAATAAAAAATTATTGAGAAATCAGCCTCCACCCAGCTCTTCCCAGTTATTTTCTTCTCCCCTCAATCTGTGCCTGGCATTCTGACTGTTAGGCATTCAGAAAATTTTGATGAATGAATGAATACATGAGTAAATGAAAAACATAACTATGGGAACTTGCTCAAGGACTCAAGACCAGAGTTTTAGGTTTTACTATTTTATCTCCTGTTAACTCTACCCCAATGAATCCCCTTAAATCCTTAAATTAAATTCTGCCAGTATATCTATGAAATGAATATACAGACTTTTGACTTGCATTTTGAAAATGTTATATGGTAACCACCTAGTAATCAAATACGATAGGTTTATGGCCATATATGCTGATGTACTTTGGAGTAAGAGCAAAATCATTCTGTTTCTAAACACTGCACGATCTAGCAGAAAGGAGTTTGAAATTTGGAAAGGCTCTGAAAATGAGCTCTAGTTTCATCCATATCCAACATCAAGCACACAAAGGCTCAGGATCCCACATCTTTTCACCTAACGCCTTAACATTAACATAAGAGATATGGCTAGATTTTGTGTTCCTTTTACACTGTCATTCTGCAACACAAAGACCTCCTCTGCTGATTCAGCCCCAGGGGAGCCTTTGCCAGAGCTGTGAATCCGTGAATTACACCCTGACTTCCATTCAATCCCCAGACTAAGCGGTGAGCTTCACGGCCCTTCACTGTGATTTCACCTCATCTTTTCGATCCCAGCCAGCTCGCTATCTCTGCAGCTTAACTCAAAGTAGACTTTTGGTACAACATTCAGCTCTATCAAAAAACTGAATAATGGATTAAATGCTGATCTTATTCTTTCACTTAAAAAATCTGCAGAGATAACTTAGGGTTCTTGTGGTAGAATTAAGTCATCACAGATCCAGGATTTCTATGTGTGTGGGCATGTTTTTGTCCTTAAGATCAGTTTGTGTTACAAGATGGCTACTGGAGTGCCAACCGTTATGTCTGACATCCTAGACATAATGCAGGAGAAATTGTGGGCTATCAGAAGAAGGATGGCAAGTGCTTACATGACATTGTTGATAACCATTCCACCTACAGAAGTGGCCAGGAAGTAGTCTTTCGAAGGAGTCCCTGGACTGGGGTTCACTCTAGAAGGCAGTTTTCATTATGAGTCTCAATCTGCATATCTCATCCACATCTTCTCTCACTTCACCTTGAACTTCAACCCAACGGTGCCCCCCACCATGAACACAACCATACAACCCTCTTCCAGCCAGAGGAAGCAAAGTTGGGGCCCACATGTTTCTTCCCCCTTGTTGTCCTGTTTGATTCCTGTTCTTCCCACAACAACCCCAGGATGGAAGCATAGGATCTCTGCTCCTTTTTATTTCTGTTCTTGACCTTCCCATGCCACATCCAACTATCCTGGGCCCTTCCCTAGGGACCACATGGAGAACAGAATGGCTGCCAGGGACTGTGAGGGAGAAAAATTAAAACACAACAGTGCAATATTTTCAAATTATTATCCCCGTCATAGCAATATTATTTGTATTTATGAAGCACATGGTAAGCACTACATAGCAGCCTTTTAAATGAATAATGGGGTTGTTGAGGGGGTAAAAATGAGATAAAATATGTAAAGCTCTTGGCAAAATGTGCAACATATTATACATGCTTAATAAATGTTAGCCATGATTGTTATTTTTATTTAAATAATAAGCCAGTTTGCCTCAGTCTTCCTCCGTTCTTCTCATTGCTCTGTGGTAAACATGCTGGCACATAGCACAGACTTCAGCTCACAAAGGGACATTATTAGGTTCTGTCATAGTTTTTGTTTTGCTTTGTTTTAAATCCCATTTTTGTCAAATGAGGAATTTTCTTCCTGAGGAAAGGAGGAACTACTCAGAGACCTAACTTCTAATTAACTTTGTTCTGGATGTCATGTAACTGTGGGTGAGTCACTGTTTTTGAGAGAAGGGGGCTAATTGGAAGAGGAAAGATTGATGAAGGTCAATGTGGATGGTGACATAGAATTATGGCTGGAGGCTGGGTCAGCTGAAGCTGGGCCTCTCCAAATGGCACCTCATCGTAAGACTGTAAATTACTTCTTACCCCTGGTGACCCCCCACACTTTATGTTGTTTGTGTAACAGGAGCTCAAGAGAGTGTATGAGTTAAGTAAGGCAAGATGAGGATTGATCTATTGACAGTCAATCAGGTGGTTGACTCAGCGAGTCTGATAGGTAGTTGCCAGGGACTCTGGACTATAATTGCACTTAAATAGAGCTGAAGAAGCATTAGGAGGAAAAATAGAGTGTATATTCAGTTTATTTGGGTGGACCTTGTCCTCAGAGCCACTAGACACATAGGATTTCCTGTGGGTAAGCAGAAAATCGCCAGTGATTTGGAGCTACAGGCAAATAGATAATCTCAGTTTGGAGGAAATATGAAGGAGAAAATTTGTACATAATTATAGTTGAGTTCCTGTCTAGTACAACATATAGAAACACAATGACAGTATAGACAAATAACATAAGCAACCTCAGAGATTGTCAGCACCATGGTCCATGCTTGGGCAGGGACTTTGAAGATCCAGCAACTGGAGGGCGTTTCTAGGTTGGGACAGAGAAGTGGGGGAAGTTTCGGCAGAAAGGGTAGGCAGTTTGTGGGACGACAGGAGAGTGACATTATGGGGTTCTCCTAGCAGTCTGGAGAAGAATTTGTCCCCATTTCTTTTAGTCTCCTACTTAAAGAAGCTATATTAGATGTAATCAGCCAAATCTTGACAGGCATGTGCTGATTGTCCACCTCGGAGGGCATCCCAGGGAGAGAGTTCTCACAGTCAGACATGAAATCCAACTATTACAAGGGCAAAGAAGAGGAGACCATCATGGTGGCTGAAGCTGGACCCAATGATAGGGATGGATCAGAACAGGGATTTGGGAAATATCAGAAGGCAGCCTTGGCCTCCCAGTTGACACTAATATATATTTATTAACAGCTGAAATAGAATTAACACTTGCATATATTATCTTACTTAGTGCACACTGCAAACAGACAAGGCAGGTAATTTAACAGGTGGGTAAATTGAGCCACTAAGTAGTTATGAAATTTACCTAAAATTATAGATTTTATAAACAGTAAAGTTTATATTTGAATCCAATTAGTCTGATGTCAGAGGGCCTACTCTTCTAGGAATACAGCAAAATATCGATATTTACTGTACCACAAATCCCTACAGTAAAAATTATGATTATTTAAACATTGACCAAAAAGTACTATATTTGCACAGATTTCTGTAAGGTAATATTCAGCTAGTTATAGAATTTTTAGAGCTGTCATTCAATATGTGTGTGTGTGTGTGTGTGTGTTCTCCTACAATTTAAATAAAGTTTAAAGATTTGTGTCTTCAGCTCCCATTTACCCTTCGTTTCTAGAAGTCCATGTCCCAGAAACAAGTTCACAGTGACTGAAGCACTGATGTGTGACCTTGAGATCACGATTTGGGCTCTGGCTGTCTTTTGAAGCCTCACTGGGACAGCATGGCCAGCGGAGCCCCACAGTGCCTCATATAGAGCCTGGGCTACTCAGTGACTGCACACAAAAAGGACTCAAATCTGAGTGTGTTTCAGACTGACATTTCCTCTACATTCTACTAGCTGTCATTTTCTCTAAGAAATTTTAGCTTTATTGCCAGAAATAAAAATAGCCTGAGCCATTTGTGTTCATATTTTACAATTCATTTTGAGAATTAATATTTTATAAGAAAATTATTTTGATTCAAAATGTGACTTTTAAAAGGTTTATGGTCTTCTTAAGTGTAACTTTCATTATGCCTTGAGGCCAACAGCTTTGCTAGAGGACTATACTGTTGTTATTGATGTATTCTTCCCCTTGTGAATTTTGCTTCATGTTCTGAGGCTGGAACATGAGAAATTATTTTCTGTATATACTTCATTCTCTTCTTTCCATATCTACCCCTCCCTTTGCCTGGATGCTTTATTTCCCATTCGGGGCAAAATAAATAAAATAATTACTATTATCAATGGAGTATTTTTTTAAAAAAAATAAATGGCAGGTGCATTTTAACCAAGCTAAAGTTAATTAAAATAATGAACAGCTTACTTACCAAGGCCTGGGAAACCAGATGTGAAAAAGCACACTCCCACTTCTACTACACTCTGACACTATTTCTTCATTACTAGTATTTTTCTTCCATCTCCCCTGGTCTGTGTCAGAGCAATTGATCTCCTTTTTCACTTTCCACATAATGGGGCGACAGAGACACTGATCCACAGCTGAAGTAACTGTTGGTGCTCTTCTGGAATACCTATAAGATAAAAGTCCTCAAATTGAGACTAGAGATGCTAAAGTACTCGTACCAGATCCTGATATACAACAGATCATCCCCAAAATGTCATGGCTTCAAACAAAATCCATTGCTTATTTCTCCTGGTGTCTAAATCCAGAGGTGGACTTGATGAATCTTAGCGAGCTCTCCCATGTGTCTGTAATCAGCGAGCAGCCTGTCTCAGGGCCACCTGGTCTGCAATGACTTTGTGCGGCATAACTCTGCTCTCTTCCACGTGGCCCTCACATCCCTTGCTGCTCATCTCAGCCGTTCTCACAGTGATGCCGTGGGGCCAAAAGAGAGCCAGGGAAGGTACACATGCTTCAAGCTTCTTCTTAAGCCACGTTTATTATTCTATCTTCAAACCTGGAATTAAGGTGGGAACGAACCAAGAGCTGCAGAGCAGAGAGCCTGGTACTGGGAGACCAATAATGCAATCTACCAAAGTCCCCAAATTGGAACTTTCCTGGGTTAAAAAAAAATGACATATTAAAAGCAAAATACTATTGAACTTCATCATTTATGGATTTGAAATTTGCCCACTCACTGAAAAGTATTTGTAACCTCACCATGCATATGGTTGGGAAGGGGCAGTGACGGTCACTGGTGTACTTATGGAAAGCAGTGAATCCCTGGAGTGTCCCGACGTGCACGCCCACTCATGCACCCAGGTCCCACAGGCCATGATCTCTGTTCTCATGGCTCTCACTTGCCAAAAGGGTTTGTAGTATGTTTGTACCACATTTTTTTCACTGTGTGTGTGGTTCTTACCGAAGATTTTAGTGTTTCAAATCCCCCTGTAATTCTGAAGTGCCACCTGCCCAATGTTCCCGAGTACAGGGCCATGAAGTACCTCATGCAGAAAATGTGTGTGTCAGAGAAGCTGTGTTCACTGTGAGTGCTGTTGGTAATGAGTTTTATGTTTATAAATAAGCAAAAAATTAAATAAAACATCTTTCAACAAACACACACCTAAAACATAGGTGAATACTGATCAACTGACAAAAATGTGGTGACCAGAGTCTCACAGGAATCAATCCTTGCATTTCTCCTAGAAATAACTATTCAGTAAGCACTGATTCAGGGTTCACAGTGACTTTATAGAATATCATTATCATGAATAATGAGAATCTACTTGCTTCCATATATTTTGAGCACTGTCTTCTAAAAATATATTTAAACAACAAAAGCTGTAATCTTATCTCCAGATTTAATTACATATTTCAAAAAATCAAAACAAATGTACTCTCTCGCATACATTCCTGCTTGGTCTCTCATAAAATAATCTTTTATTCCAAGCAAAACACTTTACAGTTGCCATATCTAATTGGTGAAGAATCACATCAGTGAGACTCCTGGCAACAGGAGTGTTTCTGAGCTACTCCTTATGAGTAACTAGCTGAGGTTAGTCCTACAGTAAATAAATAAAAACTTTGCAAGAAAAATCGATTCCAGAGTAAGTTAGGATTCTGATGTGTTTATCAGACTCTGAATGAACATACTGAGAAAGAGAGAAAAGCATAATCTTAAAATGATTACTATAATTCAAGCCAAAGAAAAACAGAATTTGACATGAATATGGGGCCAGGTTATCCCCTAAAAGCTTTGAGCCTGAGAGAGTGGTTTGGATGAGCTGAAGAGGCCAGGCAGCATCAGATTTTAAAACCCAACATCTTCAATCAGCCAGACCAGCACCTGGGGCCCAGTTTCTTCATGTAAAAGATGGAGGTGATAAAATAATAATATCAATATCATCAGATAGTTTATGAGTGCTGGCTAGATGCCAGGAATCTAGCTAGGAGCTTTCCATGCACTTAATTCTGTCCTATGAGTTGGGTACTCTCACTAACCCCTTATTTTACACAGGAGAGAACAGATACAGAGAAGGTAAAAAGTCTTGCCAAGAATTTCGGTTGGCAGAGCTGGAACCGGATTCTGGGTGTCTGGCTCTAACTAATTAATCATGTTTGTGGAAGTTAAATGAGATGCCTGCATATAAAGTGTGCAGCACAGTGCCAGGCATATAATAAGCACATATTATCATCTTTTAAAGATCCTCTTAAGAATTCCCACCTTTCCTCCCATTCACACTATAATCAAAAAATAGTTCTACAACAGCTTCTGATGGCTATACTGAGGGTTTGTGTGGACACTCTGAATTCTACTCCAGTCAGAAGCATCCTAGGGAAAGTCTCACTTTACAACAAAAACCATTCCAAATAATCCCCTGCAGAAATTTCCATTTGTCTTCATGAATGGGAGATAACAAATATAAGCTCAGAGATCAAATCGAAGATTTGTACTTTAAAAATATCTCCTGTTGTGGTTCAATTTCCAATGGTTTATCTCAGATCTTCTTACATATCTTTATTTAATCTATTTAATATGCTTAACTTGTTTTTTGTCCTAATCTCTGATATAACTATTTTATTTTCATGAAAAACATTTTAAGTACAGAGTAAAACCAGCTGTACAAACCAAGCTTCTGATAGGCTAAACTAGAACACATTTTGGTATCTTCTGGGTTTTCATTCCCTGCTGTAGAAAGAAGTAGTAGAGAGAAAACAAAAGATTTCTGGAGTGCTGAATTTACTGGCATAAACTTCTTCCCACTGTAATACCTATTTTATCAAATTGTTGTAGTCAAATGTCTTCTATTCCAGCATTTTAAGCTTGGACAGACATAAACATGAGCAGAGATTACTGATTTTCTTTTTACCTTCATCAAACAAGATAATCACTGGCACTGAACCCTACAGGGGGTCCTGGTAACTCTAGGAGCCCATGAGATGGGAAAATATATGAAAGAAGAAACAAAAAGAAAACACTCCCTCCTCATCATTTGGAAATCAGGTGTTGCCTTAGAAGGCCTGAACTTTTACAACAGGCTCTGAATGTGAGTCTAAATGAATACCACTCTGCAGCTACTAGCAGAACTGAAATAGATTGATACATCCAAATAGAGAGCAACTGCCAGCATATCTTGTTAAGTACGAACACACAATCATGTAGATGCTATGGTCTTAGTCCATTTTGTATGACTATAATGAAATCCCTGAGGTTGGGTACAATATAAAGAAAAGAGGTTTATTTAGGAGACAGCTTTTGCAGCTTTTGGAAGTCCAAATGGCATGGCACAGGCTCTCATAAGGGCCCTCTAGCTGCACCATATCATGACAGTCAGCATTTTGGTGGAAGTACATGTGAGGGAGAGAGATCACTGGCAGCCTTGAGACTGGGGAGGGGTCACACTCTCATCACAAGTACTGCCTTATGGTGTGAAAAACTATAATGGTGCACAAGATCCTAATGATGTAACTGACAATGTGAAACAGGAAGAAAAGGGCTAAAGGTGTAGGGGAAATGGGCAGGGAAGGGAAAAGGTAATAAGGGAAAAGGGAAAATATGAAAAAATGGAAATGAAGTGTTTGTAAACAGGGGAGGGAGGAGGGGGTGAAGGGCTAAGGGGAAAAAATGAGAACCAAGACCTGTCATGTAAAGGTACAAGATCCCAATGGTGAACGTAACTGTACTGTATACCTACAAAGTACCAATAAACTCAATGAGAAAAAAAAAAGTACTTTAATTTTTTCCAAGGACAGTGACTTCAGGGCCCTAGTTATTTCCCTCTAGCCCCTACCACCTAAAGGCTCCACATTCCCTACCAACATCATCACATCACAGCCACACCACCAACCTATGAAACCTTGGGGAAAACACTCAAACCATTTCCGAACCATGGCACTCTGATCCCATCTGAATAACAGAGGTACATACACATAGTCTCTTGATCCAAAGAATACATACAAATCTAGTAAGAGAAAGGAGTAAGTGTGGGAGGAGACTTGTGTTTCAACTTACATCATTTTGAATTGTTACTCTAAAAACCACTTAAACAATCAGTTGTTAATTAGAGAGTGCAATGAGAATGATCTGCTCTCTGTGATCTAAGAAGAGTAAAAACCAGTAAGAGATCTGCCCTTGGGGAAGAGGACGGAAATCTGGAAAGAGTTCTGAGAAGACATTCCCCAGACTGACATTCGTAGCTTCCTCTGATTACGGTCTTCCCAGATAGACTCGTCCCCTTCACACGGTCACACAAAGAAAGCACAATGGGGTCCATGTGGAGTCAGTACCTGAAAAGTGAAAAGCAAGCCTATCAAACAGTAAGTGGATTTCTAAAAAACTATTCAAAAGAAGAACAGCTTTGGAAAAGAGAAGAAAAATGTATACACTTTCACACAATTTACAAGAAAAGAGAACTCAGGCTTTTTTTTGGGGGGGGTGGACAACAACAGAAAGAAGCTATGAAATCAAAGATTAGAGTCAGGAACAATAAAGGAAAAAAGAAATCAGGAAATCAAAGATTAGAGAATGAAATAGTAAAAGGAAATAGGATGTAAACTGAAGAAGTGCTAGAATAAATTTTTAAAACAAAAAATGGAATAATGACAATCACATTAGAGAAAGCAAAAAAAAATAGGAACACTGAAAACATGCTCAAGGATATGAAGATACAGTTTTTGAAATTCATAAAGTGAAATGGAAAAGAATAGAAAATTTAAGAGTATAAAGGAGATATTCACATAGAAGCAGCAGAAAGAATAGATAATACTGAAAATACATGTGAGAAGGTTCTTCACATGCATAATTGATTTTCCTAAAGTGGAGAACAGAACAAATATTTAAAGATACTAAAATTTTTTTCTGAAATAAAGATGTGAATCCATTTATCAAAATCTGTAGAACACAGAGTTCTCATTCAAGGGAAAATAGTATCAAATTTGAACTATATCTTAGTGGAGTCCCTAAAGTTCAAGAATAAAGAAAAAATCCTACAGGTATTCAGGCATTAAGACTATTCCCCAAGAGAAGAAAATGGCTGACCTGGGACTTTGCATAGATACACTCAGTACAAAAGTTGGTAAAATATCTCCAAATTTTTCATTGAAAAATTGCTTGATCCAGGCAATATATTCTTTGTGTTTAAAGGTAGTACAGAAATACTTTTTAATAATGCAAATGTTCTAGCTGGGCGTGGTGGCACACGCCTGTGATCCCAGCACTCAGGAGGCTGATGCAGGAGGGTTACTGTGAGTTCGAGACCAGCCTGGGCTACACAGTGAGTTCCAGGTCACTCTCACTACATAGTGAGACCCTGTCTCAAAAAAAACAATAAATAATAAGTAAATAACGCAAATGTTCTGATAACATAGCACTTATGAGTTCTTAAAATAAGACACTTGATGACAAAACTCAGCCGATCCAAGATAAGTAAAAAATGTTTAAAGTCATATCGTGAATGACAGAGCCCCAGATGAAAGGACTGATGATGACCACTAGGTGTGTAATTGTGTTTCCAGAGCTCAGCTCTGTGTAAGTTATAAATCTTGGTAATATGACAAAATAATAAAAAGTGAGATGAGGAGAAGGAGCCGGTAGTGTAAAGTACAAAATTTTCTCTTACGATGTGTTATAAAAACTGTCCAAGACTCATAAAATAAGAAATAAAAGTTTAACTATATCAAAATTTCAAATATTATTCAGAGACAAGGCCAATAAAAGAAAGTACAGAATAAATAGCAAAAAAAAATTGAGCAAACCATATAAACAGAAAATATACATATATTGTTGTAAATAAAAAGTGTGATAAAACTAAGTACAACAAACATATCTATCATGAAAAGTAAATGTAAATAAGGTAAATCTACCTGAGAAAAGAAAGAGACTATCAATCTGGAATGATAAAATGCATCTATCTTTCATGCTAATAATAAAATAATAAAAATTTTAGATAAAAATTTATAGTACAAACAGAATGTTATTTTTAAAGAATTAAATATACAGCATAAGAAATCATGTAGAAACCCCATATAAATTAATATAATAACATTGCAAGAATAACATAATATTATTCTATTTGTATTTTACAAAGGATATAGGTTGTGCATATACTTTTTTACATTTGCTTATATATAATATCTGTGATTGCCTATGTGTAAAAGGAGTCTTCACAAAGTTGTTATTGGGGAAAGGAGCTGGTGAGAAAGGTTCTCCTAATAGGGAAGAATATTTTCTCTCTTACATTGTTTATAATAGCTGATCCATGGTGCAAATAAAAATCTCACCAACACTCAGGAAGTTCTTTCTTACGGTTCTAACAATGTACCTCCTTACATCCTGCACGTAGGATAGATGCCCTCCAGTCTGCTTGCCTTTGCTGTGCTAGGATGTGGTGTGTGTGTGTGTGTGTGTGTGTGTGTGTGTGTGTGTGTTCCATAGCTGGATTTATACATAACACACAGATAATAGTAGAACAATGAGCAGAACTAGTGGATGTATGCAGAATAGAGAACCTACAAACTTTCCTATATTATATGAACTATTTAAAAATGAAAGTATATCTCTTTATAATATAGTTTCAATAATAAAATTAGAAGAGTGTAAGTTATTTGTATGTGTGAAGAGGTAGTCAATGTACTTGAATGGCAAGTTTAATCTCGTGCTCCTGCCAAACACAGCAAAAAATGAGAACACTGAGTTTCCATCTCACCCCAGAAAGAATGGCTGCTATCAAGCAATCAACCAATAACAAAAGCTGGTGGGTTTGTGGGGAGATAGGAATCCTTCTTCATTGTTGGTGGGAGTGCAGACTGGTGCAACCACTGTGGAAATCAATATGGAGATATCTCAAACAACTAGGATTAGAAGTTCCATTTGACCCAGCTATTCCTCTGCTGGTTATCTTCCCAAAAGAATTAAAAGACTCATACCACAGTGATTAATATGCTCACCCATGTTTATAGTGGCACAGTTTGTAATAGCTTAAACTTGGAAACAGCCCAATTGCCCATCAACTGGAGACTTGATAAAGAAAATATGGGTTTTTTTATATAAATGGACTACTACTCAGCCATAAAGAATGAGAAACTAGAGATATTTGTAGCTAAGTGGATGCACATTGAGGCTATACTCTTAAATGAAATTAATAAGTCATACATGTGTATATACTGAGTAGTTTCTCTGGTGTGAAAAACTAAACGTTTAAATAAGGATCAAAATGTATAATTGATATTGTGTAATAGGAAGAAAAGGTCTAAACAAGTAGAGGAATTGGGAGGGGTAGGGGAAAGGTAAAAAATGGAAAAAGAAAAAAATATATGTAAAAAGGAAAAACATGGAATCAATGTCTTTGTAATTAGAGAAGAGTAGAAGGGATGAGGGAGGGCTGGGGAATGGGGAAAAATAAGAACCAAGGCCTGTCATGTAAAGGTACAAGATCCCAATGATGAATGTAATTGTACTGTATCCCTAAAATGTACCAATAAACTTAATAAAGATTTTTTAAAATGAATACAACTTAGGTTAGTTTGCACTTACATCAAACAAAAGAAAATGTACTAGTTCCTTCATTTTCCAATATCTAGCCTAGTGCCTGTCACACAAAATACATTCCATAAAGGCCTGTGGGGAGAATTAATAAATTAATCTGGATGAGGAAGCTTTTTTCTAGCAATGAATTTCAGGAAATGCTATATGAATCATATAACAAGTGGCACTTTAAAAATACAAGAGACACAAAAACACTTGCAACATGGCCCTTTGCCATAACAACCTTCCGGACTTTCAAAAGCATCACATCCATTCTTACTCCTGCTGGCCTTTCTTTGGGGAGCTTGAAAATGTTCACATGATGTTTCCTGGAAGCCTGGATTAATGTATAATTGGTGCTTAGAGAGAACAGAGAAAGTGATGTCGTGCATGTCCCTTCGACTCTCTTCAAGTGACAGATGTCTCAAGTGGCCTTTAGCAATTACTAGGTTGCAGACACTCACAAATATATGAAGTGTTTGCTGTGGTCGACTAAAGCTTCTTCCATTCTCTTTAGACACCTGGCGAGTTAGTGGCAGGGTCAACATTGCATTCATCTGTTTAAAGACTAATTTACTCATTCCTGCAATAGAAATAAAGTGGGCTCTTTTTCTTCTGCCCTCATGTCAACTGACAAAAAGATTCAGACTCACAGTGTGGGAAAACCGAAGGCAGCTCTTGTTCTGCCTGCCTTTCTGCTCAGGAAAGTGGGGAGGAAAGGGAAGGGCCCCTAAATGAAGTCAAGAGTCAGGGTCATAATTTTTCAACATCCCAGACATAAATATTGCGTGCTGCAGGCAGGAAGGAGCAGGTGCAGCCACCTCAACATTTTGCAGGATCCCAGTGGGAAGAATAGCAGTGACAGGGACCCAGTGCAGTTCCTGTTGGCTTAGCAGTGATGGTTAACCACACAGAGCTTTCAATGGTACAAAGAGCCCACCGCAGCACATGTGCCACAGGTTCACCACCACTGGTTTAAGCTGTCCCTAAGAGATGGCCATTAGGCTTCTCCTCAAATGGCAGCAATTGAACACGATCCTCATTCTTTCTGAGTGACATCTTCAAATACAGATTTACAAAATGTACAAACAGCTAGCGGACAGTTCTGCAGTAATACACCCATAATAGCACTGACATCTGCCTTCCAACTGCAGTATCTCAATTGATGTGCATCAGCCAGGCTCATATTTAAGGCTATAGACCTCTACTCTACAGAACAGACTGGTGACCAAAGAAAGGCTCATCACACAGTGGCATTTTCCAAGAGGCACCTGGGCGCTAGTGGCAATTATTCCTGGGATTCCTACTATAACAATTTCCTACTGTGGATATTTGTGGATTTAACTTCTATTAAGCTGTTGAATGAAAGGAGGCTGCCTGTAGAGATGATGGCAGAAAGAACCAACATCTCTGTCCCAACAGGAAACCTTAAATCTATTCATGCATTTAGAAACATTCCCACACCACAGGGGTCTGTCTTGATGCCACTTTCTCCAGATGGTCTTCTCTATTGTCCCTCCTTCTTGCTTTCCATGCAGAGATCCTGGGGTGGAGAGTCTAGACATGACTAAAATCACAGTGTCTTCAAAGCACAAATGTTTTCCTTCACACATGGTTGGTGCAAAAGGGTATGAGGAGGTCAGGCCACCCACCTCCCTCTCACCTTTCTTTTCCTGTGCTCTCTCAGCTGTTTGGTTTTCTGTCCTCTGATGCAACTGATGAGTAATCCAAAGGTTTGAGTTTCAGGGAAGGGATGAGTTCCCTTTTGCCTTCAGCCTAAACCACAGGTCACTCAGTGGGACTTCTGACATATCACAGGAAGTAGAATTTGGATTCCTTTGCCATTGTCATCTCTAAATGCACCTCCCTTGGGAACTCCACAGAGAAAAAGAGCTGCTGCAAGGGAGAGCTCCAAGTACCCAATTCACAGCACCTCACAGGACTCCTAGCATGTGGCAAGTATGCTAAAATACGTTGGGTTGAGAGAGTACCAACTCTTGTTATTATGAAAAATTAGAGTTCCTGGTGAAAGTGGCCTTGCTTCTTCAATGATAAAGCATCAGGAACAGGTGCGTCAGTGGGCATCCTCTGAAAGTCCTACCATGAGTGAAGGAGAATCCAAATAGAATAGTCTAGTGATGTATAAAGAATTCTCGTCACTAGAAGCTCTTTTCTTTAATATGCAAGAGGATTTCATGTCTATAAAATAACATACATTAATAATAATAATGTACATAAAAGGAAGTATTTTTTATAAATTTGAATTTATTCGATGTTAATTGTGAAAAATATAATAAATCAAAAAGGATAATTTAAAGATACAATTGAGGACTATGATATATAATCCAGCTATATTTCCAAAGAAATTTTCATTATATACCCAAAGAAATTAAAGTTAGCACACTCTAGGGATATTTACGTACCCAGGTATATTGTGGCACAATTCACAATAATCAAGATGTGAAACCAGCCTAAGTACTTGTCAAAAGCACCGCATATATATGAATGATACTATTAGTTAGGGCAAGATTAAGGTATTTTATAACTGAGTTTATTTAAACTAAAAGTTAAATAATATTGTCTAACAATAAATATAAATAGCAATATAGGTGATATAAAGTCAAAATAATGCAGATAAGCATATAAAGACGGAAACTAGGAAAGTACCACCTAGTAGTTCATAATATAGATCATAAAGTCTGCTGCCTAGCAGACCTGGTCAACAGCAGGAAATGGGAAATTGGAGCTTTTCTATTAATGTCAGTAAATATACTAGCATATACCTAAGCCACTTTTTTTATTTCAGTATTGAACCCAAGGCCTTCATACTAAGCTACATCCCTGTCCTTTTTTATTTTTTATTTTAAGACAGTTTCATGTTGGGCTCAAAATTGACCTCCTCTTGCTTCAGCCTCCCAGAGCGCTAGGATGACAGGCATGTGCCTCCATGCTCAGCTCCTAAATGGCCTTTAAAACCTAGAACTGTCCAGTACACTTTATGATGTTACTTCTGAGGCTAAGCTTACTGCTTTCTAGATGGAATCTTTCTCCTTCACCTCTACAGAGCTACCCAAAGGAGCATCATCAGGTGTGGGAGGAACTGTGTGCTTCCCCAAAGGGTTGCTCTGCCACGTAGGAGGCTCACCAGGAAGAGGATGGGAGTTGGATGGGTGACTGGGCTCTCATGGGGCCTGGGCTGGACCCCTAACCTGGACTTCCTGTTTCCCTTCTTCAAAGTTGAAAAGTGATAACAGGAAGCAAAAGGACTTTTGTAGGGGGGGAGGACAGGGTTCCGGAGCCAGGGATCAAACTCAAGACCTAGCACTTGTGAGGCAGGCAGCAGATCGACTGAGCTAAATCCCTGGCCCAAAAGGACATTTTTTTAAAGGAATCTAACTTGGAGCTATAACAAGTAAAGTGATAGCATTGAAATAAAGTCTGCTGAGGCAAAAGAAAGTACAAAGCAGCTCATAAGTGCCCTCAGTACAGAGGAGTCAAGATGAGCCATAGGCTGGCAGGTGAGGAGCCTTTGCAGCAGGCCAGGTCGACCCCCAAGCCTAGGGAAAAAATAGCCCTCATGGTCCTAGTATTGTTTTCAGTCAGTAATAGTTCCAGAACTTGAAGGCTGAAGTCAGAGAGTTGTGAGGTTAGGGAAGGGGAATCGAGTATGGAACAAAAGGTAGTTTTGCAGGAATCCTAGGACAGGCTGAACTTGGAGAATTAAAGTCATGCCTAGATATTCTGGAATGGACGGTATGGTTAGGAAGGAAATTTATACCCAGTCCAGCCAGTCAGAGGAGACTGATGTTGCCACCATGCCCCAGCCCACTGTGGGCAAAGCCAACACTGCGTGGCTCTGGTCATACATGCTGTCATATCTGTTTCAAAGAAAGTTGCTACCCAAGAAATACCAACGAGACCCAGAATTTGGGAAGCAATTCCCCAAAGACATGCAAGTGCAAGGGCAGGGGCAGGAAGTGGCAGGGGAGGACAGCAGCAGCAAAGCAGGAGACAAACCAGATCCTGAGAGGGTGAAAGTCAAAAATAAGAAAGTGCTTGAGCTGGGAGCCGGAAACTCCATTACAGTGGAGCACCAAGACACTCACCATAGAACCACATTTCTGGGCTCTGCACCATGCTGAGACATCTGCTGTCTGCTGCTGCCAGTAACTTTCACAGGGAATCCCTATCCTGGAGCCTGACTTTGGTCTCCAAATCAGGGAGAGCCTAATCACACCACAGGTGGAAGTGGAGCAAGGCAGTGGATCAAACCAGGTGACAAGCGTGGTCAACTGTCACTCAGCTATCACAGGCTCAGCTGAAATTAAGGGTGAGGAGCAACAGGAGCCAGGACACAACTGATCCTTATGATGGCTCCAAATGGAAGTATGGCTGGTGGTCCTAAGCAAGGGAGGTTCATAATGATGGAGCCAAATAGAGAACAACAGACTCTAATAGTTACCACTAAGTAATTAACTACAATAACTTCTCTTGTAAAGCTCACCACAGACATTATCGCTTCTCTGAAAGCCTTCAGTGCCCTTCATGTGAGCTTAGCTAGGTTTCCTCCCTCCAGCACCCAATGCTTACCGTTTCATAACACTCATCACACTGTGCTATTATTCACAGACTCCCTGTCCCTGCTCACAAATGTATATATACGATACCTCATTTATATGAGTATTTTAAATAACTACTACGTAGTGAAAGTCACTTCTGGAGCCCAGGATATGTTATCAGGTTTCAGCTATCTTTCCAAAGTTAGCTCATGCTTACTGATGCTGCAGGGCACCTGGTGCTACAAGAGGGGCGCCTTTCTCAAATCTGGATGTGTCCTGGCACTATCTCAATGGGAAACTTCTTTCTTGAACCATAAAGCTCCATTCTCTCTCATCTTGGGAGCCACTGTCTGCTGACATGATAAATGCCCTCTAATAATGCAATCATTAATTAGATCAATAAAAATCATCCAGCTCTCAAATGTGGAATGATGAACCACAAAAGAAAATTTTTCCATGATATTTTTCCAGTCCTTTGTTTCCAACTGACGTTAGTGTTTTGCCTGCGCAGTGGATTTTCCTGGAATCTTTTAATGCCTGGGCCCATCATCATTTCTCAGGAAAAATCCTCTGGCAAGTTGGCACTCTGTGTTAAAAAAGAAAAGTCTGACTCTGTGTCACTTAAATGAACTGCTCCCCTGGTCTCTCTTCAAAAGTCTTTTCAAAAGCTGTGTAACAACTCTTCACAAAGGATGCAATTAATATGTACTCCAAACATGTATTAATTTTTAAAAATGGGGGAAGAGCCTTTTGCTTTAGGTGCCTGAGTTTTCCTAAACATCTAGGCTCTCTCCACCCCACATTTCCTTCCCACCCTGCCCTTCTAACTCTGCCTTCTGGATTTCCACACAAAAGTATGCTCATGCAAGTCAGAAATGAGTCAGAATGCTGTGCTTTGAGCCTTGGGCTGTGCACATGGGCCTGGTGCAATGGGAGGTGAGTGGACAGGAGGAACATGGTCATCCCATGTTTCCAAGAACTCCTTCATCTCCCCAAGAGTGTCCTCCAGGTTCATCTGTACATTCCACAGACAGGTGTGGAGGCCCTGCCCTGTGCTAAGGCTGAAATGGAAGCGAAGACCTATCAGGTAGGCTGTCAGCCTCTCAGCATCCCCTTAGCTAATTCCCTTCCATTCAGAGGTCCCCTCCTCTGTAACAGCTTTGTCACCTAGGAGCCCATCCTCTTGCACCCTACAGACATCTGTTTGTCTTCGGTTATAGTATTTATCCTGTGGTAGGAGTCAAGAGAACAATGAATTACCCCGACCCCTGTGATTTTGGAATTAAGACATATACTCAAGACCATGAGATGGACCTCACAGTATCAGCTTCATGACATAACAGATGCAGCTGGATGGGAGACAGCACTAGCCCTGCAGCCAAATGAGCTTCCTAATATGCCATACACGTGTACCCTGGTCAGCCTGACTTACCCCTCTGGCCAGAGTGAGCAGCTGAGAATTTCACCACCACCCCAAACACAACCCACAGATCTATCACACCAAGGAGAACATAGGCAGGCTCACCTGCCGAGAGGCAGCTGTCCTTCTAGGGAAGGAAGAGCAACCATCACATGAACACATGTAGAACAGCAGATGTCAACTTCTCCTTATCCCAGCAAATATATAAGTATTCCTCCTCCTCCAGTGAGGAGCAAATAACAGGTAGCAGACAGCGTCAGCACCTTATGATCCACATTCTAGAGAAGTCTGGGGCAGAGCCATGAGAAAGTCAGAAATAGCACACACATCCATGTGCACACACAGACAGACACAAAGGGCTATAATTTTCTGTATAGGATTCTGTCTCTTACCCTGGACTGTGAACTTTGCAAGGGCAAGGATTATCTCATTCATCTTAGTATTAAACAAAAAAGAAATTCCGGGGCTGCCATAAGGGTTTTCTTCAATAGATATTGATCAGACAAATAAATGTGTAATCCAAGTGTGGCAGAGCCCTTCAATGCTGTTCTTTTTGCCCTTCTGGTGAGTGAGATAAATTAGGGACCTTGTTGTGAGCGATTAACAACTCATCTAGACCACATTTGGTCCATAGATCCTGCCATACCTCCTGGCAACCAATGGCGACCAGGGTCCTCCCAACTCTACCTTGGCTGGATTCCATAAAGTGACTGAGAAGCTCTCACCATTTTCTTATTCCAACCTCCCAGGATTTCTTTGACCTCTGGGAAGCAAACAAATAGCAAATTATGCCCAAGATGTAATTACTTCCAAACTGTAATTTTTACCCCGCCTCCATGATTAGAATCACAGACCTGAGGCAGGAAGGCATACTGGAAAGGTCCTTCACACCATCTCCCCCGAATTCTACAGTCCCCAAATACTTGCCATAGCTCCTTTTTTGAAGTTCCCCGAATCAAAAATACAATCTTTAAATCAGGAAATTGTAACCTCCCTAAGTGGGAAAAAAGCACTAGGCCCTCATCTACTTTCTTTTGATATCTTGTAAACTCAGTACCTCCGACTTCAAAGGCTCCAAGGGAAAGTCTAGGCTTTGGTCCTGGAGTGGGGATGAATACACAGCTCTGTGACCCCAGCAGCAAGAGCTACAGCCTGGAGAGTTACTGTCACTGGACACCTTCTAAGGAAGCATGCCTGAACAAAGAGGATTTTGTTCTGCAATGCTTTGAGATATTACTCTATGATTTGTTTTCATCTATCCTTGTTTTTCCCTCTCCTCCACCACCATATTCCTGCATTTACATAGTTGGTAGGAAACATATACCAAAAAAGAAAACAAGTAGCCTCTCTAGCTGTGGTTTAAAAGCCTAAGCCTGGGCTGGGGATTTAGCTCAGCGATTCTGCCGCCTGCCTTGCAAGCACAAGGACCCAAGTTAGAGCCCCCATACCTAAATAAATAAATAAAAGCCTAAGCCCTTAGAGGAGGGGTATTAGGTGAGTATACATAGGGGGTTCTAGAAGAAATGTGAATGCAATAACTTAGAGAACTTTATTCTAAGCATCCAAGTTTTCTCTACCCGAGTATAGATTTTCCTTCAAGTCTGGGGTAAGGAGGGGAAAGAAGAGAAAAGAACAAAGGAACAAAGGAAGAAAGAAAAGGAGGGAGGAAAAAAACAAAGGAAGAAAGAAAGATCAATTGTTCTCTGGGTTCTAAAAGCAAAAAAGAGCTGAGTCCTGGCAGCCAGAATGAAAATGCTCAAAGACTCCAGAGAAAAATGCCTGAGTACGCATCATAGGAGAGTCAGCTAGAATCAGCCCAACGAAAGACAGCCACATGTGAAGCAAAGCAGAGGCCCAGGAAGAAACACCACACCCTGAGGGCTGTGAGAGCCAGAACCACAGCATCCAAACACGCCCAGGCTGGCTTGAAGAGACCAAACTGGTGGGCCAGCCTCTAAGAACCAACTTAGCCCTTGTCTGGGTACTGGATAACTCTCCAGATTTGGGCATATTCTCCAGGGAAGAAAGTCCAGGAAAAGCAATTCAGCTGAAATTCTGGGCCATCAGAAATAGGAATTAAGTTCTGCTACATCTGAAATTATGTTTCTTGAACACCTCAATTTAAACATAGAGATTCATGCCTGCTGCATGAGTACCAATCTTTTGGCAAAGACCGTATTAAATGATTCCACACAAAGAGGAAATGTTCCTCTGCCTGAATGACTGACCCAGCTCCTCATGACAGTAACATGACATAACTTTTGAATAAAAGGAAATTTTAGCCCCTGATGCTACTGCACAAAGCAGCGCTCAGCAACCCCCAGAGTCCTCCCCTCAGTTGTGAATTATACCATCTTAGGGCAGGTCCCAGGCAAGTCTCTAAAAACACTGAATTGCTGACCCAATGAGACATCAGAGGTGGGAACAAGAGACTCACTCTAAAGTTGAGTTGGCCAAAACCAGCCCTAACTGGTAGTGTTCAGTCTCTCTTCATTTGTTGCGTCAGAGAACTGCTGAATGAGAAGCCAAGACAACTGGTTCTGGGGGAGGCAGGGCACCTGAGCAAGAAGTTGGCAGCCAGGGAGCTGAGGCCTCAGGTGGAGGGCAGCTTTGTTTATTTATTTATTTGTTTGTTTATTTATTTAGATACCAGGAATCGAACTCAGGACCTTACACTTGAGAGGCAGGTACAGTGCCACTGATCTAAACCCCCAGCTCTATTAGCAACCTTTGAAGGTCTTTTCTATTGAGGTCAGTATTAAAAGGCAGAGTGGTATAGTTGAAAGAGTGTGAATTTTTAAAAATTTTACTAAGCATATTAAGAGAAAAAATTTAAACATTTAAAACGGATAAAGTACTCTTTCCTCCCATATCTTACTTATTTAAAAAGGATGTACTGACAATATGTAACTTCTGAATAAAAGGAAATTTTATCTCACTTTCAGATTATTCCTAGGGTGGTCATTCTTTCTCATCTTTGTGTGTGTATGTGTGTGTGTGTGTGTGTGTGTGTGTGTGTGTGTGTGTGTTACCAGGGATCGAATTAAGGACCTTGCACTTGTGAGGCAGGTGGCAACACCATTGAGCTAAATCCCCGCCTCTTTCTCTTGTCTTAATTGGAAAAATCTTTCATTTTTTTTTTCATTTATTTTCACTGAAATTATTTTCAATTTAGTAATCCTTGGAAAGAATGATAAAGCAATTATTTTTGGTTCCTAAGGTACAACACAAACTTTTCTTTCAAATAGAGCTATATGAAAAATTGGGTTTTAATAAGAAAATGGAGGGAAAGATACATTTTAGGAAAAGTCACGCCAAAACCTAGAAGTACAAATGGAAAAAACAAACCAATAAAATAACATCTGAGAATAGTACTGCCCAGAAATTAACAAGATGCATCAACAAGCCCTTCACATTTTTTGGTATCCTTTTGAGTAAAAATTTTTATTTAGGATAATATTCCTGGTCCTTCTTCTAGACCCCACTCCTTTTCTTTAGAACAACCAGAACATAGAATTTAACCTTACCATATAGCATGAAATCCAAATTGGAAGGATTTTAATATCTTCTGTTGGTACAAGTTGAATTTGGGTCAGTTGACAAAAAGAGAGTTGTGTATCAGTAAAATGCGAAAACATTGCTAAAGGGGCATGCAGTACTTTTTGTTTTCCTTTCTATTCTGTTGTATTGATTTTTTCAGGTAACTGTCAAATGGTTAGAAAAATCTTTTTGCTTTGCCTTTTTTTTTTTTTTTTTTTTTTTTTTTTTTTTTTTTTTTTTTTTTTTTTTTTTTTGTCGTACCAGGGATCAAACTTGGGACCTTGAACTTGTGAAGCAGGCAGTGGAATCACTGAGCTAAATCCCCTTTGCTTTGCCTTTTGATAACTAAAATAACTGGCTTTGTTCTTTTTATTAATAGTAAATGATTGTATTCACTTATCAAGTATCTTACAGCTGTCACTAAATACTTTTAAGTTTTCTTACAATGTACAGAAGTTATAGTTCAGTTATTCTAGTATGATGGAGTGCCACAAAGCATTGTAGCAGAACTTTTCGCCTTTTAATTATTATTTAAGTTACACTCCTCAACTTCTCCTGTTGAAACCAGGGAAAAATAAAGCAGAAACTCAAAGAAAAAAAGCCTGAATTTTGGTACTATGAGATGAGTTTGAACCTCCTCTCGGCCACTTCCTATCTATTTGATGTTGGCAACAATCTTAACCTATTTCCTCTGCTCTATTAAACAGGGTTACAGTGGGAATATCTGAGCGGCATACAGACCTCCTTTCATAGCACTATGCATACACTCAAGGACCATAAATGGAAGACAGCCATTTCATTCATAATATCATGTGTGTTCTACTGTGTCATAACTCAGATCCATTGATCAGGAAGAGCATGAGTCTTCGAGCCAAACTGCTTATATTAAAATCCAAAATCAGCGTGGCTCTTTTAAGCAACGTAGGGCCAGTTGTTTAACCTCTTTTTGCCTCGATTGTATAATCAGAAAATGGGGTCAATGTCAATGCCTGTCTCCTTGGTTGATAGGAGACTAAACTGCTTGGTGATACAGCTAAAGTATTGGAAACAGCATTGGGACAGCATATCCAAAAGTTAGGCTGTATTTGAGCATAAATGCTTGTGTTGTTTTTTGGTACATTCTCTTTATGAATGGAAGCAAAGAAGTTTGTGGACAGATTTCATCAGCTGGCTAATATCAGGCTTAGAATGTTAAGAACAAAGTTTCCCTTATCAAGAAAATTCCCACTTTCCCCCACATAACTTCATTCTGCTTTTAGCCAAGGATGACTTCACACAGCTCACTAGCAAGCAGCCTTTCAGGTGCTTTGTACTGAGGCCAAATGGGAGAATGGTTAAGGCCAGGAAGACCTGGATCAGTTGCTGGTGCTGCACTTCTGGCTGTGAAAACAGGAGTTATTTAGCTTCCCTTTGCTTCTGTTTATTCTATCTGTAAAATAGAAGTAATAAAGTCTGCCTCTAAGGGTTACTGTGAAGAACAGCTTCTGGTACATAATGCAATCAGTTATTGCTCTTAAAAGATCAGCAAACTAATAGAGATTTAATTGAGATTGCTGTTGTTGTCCTCCTTTTAAGAAAACCAAGACAGCAAATTGTTGGTGTAGTCCAGGTCTGAAGTTCAGCACTGTGTTTTACTGATTGTTCCATGAAATTCCACTCCGAACCTAAGATTGATTTTTGGCATGTTGGTACTATTCATACGTGATTTTATTTTCCCTTGGTGCATTTTAGAATTGGGGGAAAGGAGGTCAGTGTTCCTTGCCAATTCACCTACCATTTCAGATTTGCTAGACGCCTTCCCACTTCCTTCATAAAAATAAAAGTGCAGTGCTCAGAATAGAATGCACACTGGAAAAGTTTCCTAACAAAGGGAGGCCTGATTGTAGAAAATAGAAGCTGGCCTTCAGCTTGGCATCTGCTTGACGTAGAGTAGAAGATAGTGGTGTCAGCACTTCCCAACCTGACCTTAACCCTTCTGAAGAGAACTGGCAAAGAAAAGAACAGAGAAGGGAGGATAGCAGTTCTCACTGTTTTATCAGTGATCAGAGCACAAGAACACTGGTAGAACAGCTTACATCCTAAATCTCAAAAGGAGCTCTTGCCAAGAATTTACCTCTTTTCTCTCCCACAGTCTAGAATCTCCTACTCTGTTCTGGCTGCTTCTGGAACTAGCAGTAAAGACCAGGCCTATCTTCTGGTATGTTCTAGAAAAAAGACAAGTGGCTTCATTTTTAAACCACAGTAGCTTTTTCTGCCTCCCATCTGACTTCATGCACAGCTGCTAGAATCATGCATCCTCCTAGGTGACATCCAAGTGTCAAACCCAAGATGGCCATGACTCTCAAAGACTAGGAGTGGAGGTGTCAGGTGCAACTGCTCACAAATCTTCCTTTCCTGATCCATCAAGAGATCAGCTTGATCAACCCAACTCAACCATTAGCCAAGCATGGATGGAGGCAAAATAGCATTAGTCCCTCCTCCAGAGCACACAGAAATTATTTTATCTGCAAGCTCTGAGGGCTCACAGAAGCTAAAGAAAGCACTGTAAGAATAGAGGCAGCAGGAGGCACACTAAGTGCTTTATAGACATTGTCTAATTTACACCCTGTTTCAACCCATGAAGTAGTTTCTCAGCTAAATCTGAGAAGACTAAGGCTCATGAGCTAAGGTCACTTGCCCAGGGTGGCACAGCTAGCAAATGACAAAGGGGGCATCCATGAGAACCTGCCCACCCTGCACAGCCCACAATTCATCTCCAGTATTGTCACTCCTAAGACACAGCACCCACTGTGGATGTCACATGATCTCCCCAGGACATAGCTGGAGAACTGTGATTCAATAGATCCTTTTTTAAAAAACGTTTTATTGAGGTATAATTGACAAATAAAAACCTCAGAGAGTCAAGGTTATACACATACATTGTGAAGTTGTTGCCACAATCAAGTTAATTAACATATTTATCAGTTCATACAGCAATTTGTGGGTGGAGTGAGAATATTTAAAATGTACTCTTAGCAAATTTCAATTGTGTGATATTTTACTATTAATTATAATCACCATCCTATATATTATCTTTATAATTTACTAATCTTATAACTACTTCTTTGTACCCTTTAAATAGTGTCTTTCCATTTCCCCAACCCATCAATACTGATAATCACCATTCTACTTTCTGCTTCTGTGCATTAACTTTTTAGATTTCATATACCAGTAAGGGAGAGCATGCCAACATCATTCACAAAAGCCATGCTATGGAAACAGACTAAATTTCTGTTCACTGATGAGTAGGCAAAGAAATAAGAAATTATGGTTTGGGTTGAATAATTTCTCAAATGATATGATTTCTTACAGAAAACTGATAGAAAATGGAATCAGCTTAAAAATAGTTTTCCTTATAATCTTATATTTTCATTGGAATAGTAAGGTTGAGAAAAGAGTAGCAAGACTCTCCGACTCAAAATAAAATAAAAATAATGACTATGGACTATTTAAATTTTCAACTTGTCTTATCTTTCTTAACATAATGTTCTTCAGCTTCATTCACATTGTTGCAAATGGCAGGATCTCTTTTTGACTCAAAACTATTCAAACACACACATATGTGCATACTTGTGCACGTGCACACACACACATGCACCCTAATTTATTTTTTATTAATTTTATCGGTAAATGTTAGGTAAACAATATAATAATATTTATCATTGGAAATTTGTACCTTTATATAACCTATCTTGTGTTCTTATTTTTACCTATCCCCCTGCCTTCCCTTGAACCCCTCTACCCCTCCCCTATCTACAAAGATTTTGTTTCCATTTTTTCATTTTCTCGTATTAATTCCATTCCTTTCTTTCCTTTCCCCTACCACTCCAACTTCCCCTTCCCCTTTGTCCCTTTTCTTCCTATTTCACATCATCTATTATACAGTTTGATCCTTATTTACACTTTCAGTTTCTCACACCAGAGAAACTATTCCATATTTACACAGGTGTGTCCTATTTATTTCACTTAAGAGTATGGCCTCAATGTGCATCCATTTAACTATAAATGTCCCTCACTTCTCATTCTTTATGCCGGAATACTACTTCATTTTATAGAAAAACCACATTTGCTTTATCCAGTCTCCCCTTGATGGGCAATTGGGCTGTTTCCAAGTTTTAACTATTACAAACTGTGCTGCTATGAACATGGGTTCACGTATATCGCTGTGGTATGAATTCTTTTAATTCTTTTGGGAAGATACCCAGCAGAGGAGTAGCTAGGTCAAATGGAACTTCCAATCCTATTTCTTTTTTTTTTTTTTCCTTTTATTGAGTTTATTGGTCAAAGTTCCATTTGACCTATCCTATTTCTTTGAGGTAAGTTCATATTGATTTCCACAATGGTTGCATCAGTCTACACTCCCACCAGCAGTGGAGTAGGGTTCCTCTTTCCCCACAACCCTGCCAGCATTTGTTAGTGATTGATTTCATAATAGCAGCCACTCTGCCTGGGGTGAGGTAGAATCTCAGCATTTTTTTTCATTTGCATCTCTCAAATGACCAGTGATGTTGAACATTTTTTCATATGTTTTTTTGCTATTTCTACGTCTTTGTCTGAAAAATGTTTGCTCATTTCAGATGCCCATTTTTGGATTGGGTCTTTAAATTTGGAAGTCTGATTTTTTTAAGTTCTTTATATATTCTAGATAGTAGACCTTTGTCTGAGGAAGAGCTGGTGAAAAATTTTTCCCACATGTGGGTTGTGTCTTCACACTGTTGGTGGTTTCTCTTGCTGTGCAGAAGCTTTTTAATAAGAAGAAATCCCACTTGTTGATTGTTTGTGCTAGTTCATGTGCAACCTAGGTTTTGTTCATGACATCTTTTCGTAAGCCAGTCTTCAAGAGTTCTACCCAATCTCTCTTCCAGCCAGTTTAATGTTTCTGTTTTAATATTTAGATCTTTGATCCATTTCAATTTTAGTTTAGTGCATGGTGAGAGATATAAGTCTAGTTTTGATCTCTGGCAAGTTGAAACCCTATTTTTCCAGCACCATTTATTAAAGAGGCTATCTTTCCACCAGTAAGGACATTTGGCTCCTTTGTCAAAGATGGAGTAGTTGAGTGTGTCTGAAGTTGTTTCTACATCATCTAACTGGTTCCACTGGCCCGAGGTCTGTTTCTTTGCCAGTTCCATGCTGTTTTATCACAGTAGCTTTGTAGTATACTTTCAATTTGAGGATTTTGATATGCCCTACATTGTCTTTGTTGCCTAGAATTGTACTCTCTTCTGGTCCCAAATGAATTTTTGGATTGTTTTCTCAAGGTCTGTGAAGTATACTGCTGATATTTCAGTTGGGATTGCATTGAATCGATGTAGCAGTTTAGAAGTATGCCCATTTTCACTATATTGATTCATCCTACCCAGGAGCAAGAGATGTCTTCATTTTTCCTACTGTCTATTGGTACAGTTTAGGTATAAAATATAGTTACATTTATCATTGAGATCTTGTACCTTTACATGATGTATTTTGGTATTTGGTTTTCCCCATTCCCCTGCCCTCCCTTCACCCGCTTCACGATTCATTATTTTCAAAGACTTCCTATGTTTTTCCTTCTCTCATTTTTTTTCTTTTCCCTTCTTAACTTTCCCCTACTCCTTTAAACCTTTTCTTCCTGTTACACAATATCAATTTTACATTTAGATCCTTATTTACACTTGTAGTTTTTTACACCAGAGAAACTATCGGGTGTTTGTACTTGTGTGTCTTATTAATTTCAATTAAGAGTATGGCCGCAATGTGAATCCACTTAACTATAAATGGCTCTAGTTCTCATTCTTTATTGTTGAGTAGTACTCCATTTTTTTAAACACATCTTCTTTATCTAGTCTCCAGTTAATGGGCAATTGTTTCCAAGTTTTAGTTATTACAAACTGTGCCACTATAAACATGGGTGAGCATATATCACTGTGGTATGATTCTTTTAATTCTTTTGGGAAGATACCCAACAGGGGAATAGTTGGGTCAAGTGGGACTTTTAATCCTAGTTGTTTGAGGTATATCCATATTGATTTCCAAATTCATTCCTGGAAGCAAATGTTACTTTGATTCCAAGACCAGGAAAAGTCCCAACAGAAAAAGAGAACTACAGGCAAATCTCCCTAATGAACATAGATGCAAAAATCCTCAATGAGACACTAGCAAACAGAATACAGAAGATCGTCAAGAAGATCATACAACCTGACCAAGTAGGATCTTTTCATTTTCTGATATCCTCTTCAATCTCTTTTTTCAGAATGCTATAGTCTTCAGAATAGAGGTCTTTGATTTCTTTTGTTTGGTTGATTCCTAGGTATTTACATTTTTCAGTCATGATTGTGAAGGGAGTTGTTTATGCAGTTCCTTTTTCAGTGAATCTGTTGTTCATGTACAGGAAAGCTATTGATTTTTGTGTGTTGACCTTGTATCCAGCTACACTACTAAATTTGGTTATTAAGTCTAGAAGACTTTTGGTGGAGTTCTTGGGGTCTTCTGTATAGAGTATCATGGTGCCTACAGATAATGACAATTTTATTTCTTCATTTCCTATCTTTATTCCTTTTATTTATTTCTCTTGTCTAATTGCTATGGCTAATGTTTCCAAAACTATATTGAACAGGAGTGATGAGAGTGGACATCCTTGTCTTGTTTCTGATTTTAGTGTGAAGAAGTTCAGTTTTTGATGAATTAGTATGATATTGGCTGTTGGTTTTTCATAGATGGCTTTTATCAGGTTGAAGTAGAGACCATCTATTCTGATTTTTTGTAGGGTTTTTATTATGAATGTCTGTTGGGTTTTGTCAAACACTTTTTCTGCATCTATTGAGATGACCATATGTTTTTTGTCTTGACTCTATTAATATAGTTTATCATATTTATTGATTTGCATATGTTGAACCATCCCTGCATCCCTGGGATGAATCCCACTTGGTCAGGGTGTATGATCTTCTTGATGACCCTCTGTATTCTGTTTGCCAGTATCTTAATGAGAATTTTTGCATTTATGTTCATTAGGGAGATTGGTCTGTAGTTCTCTTTTTTGGTTTGGTCTTACCTTGGTTTTGGAATCAAAGTAACACTTGCTTCCAAGAATGAATTTGGAAGTATTGCTTCCCTTTCAATTTCATTGAAGAGTTCAAACAGTGGTGGCAGTAGTTTCTCTCTAAATATCTTATAGAATTCAGAAGTGAAGCCATCAGGACCTGGGCTTTTCTCAGTTGGTAAGTTTTTAATTGTGTTTTCAATTGTGTTGTTTGATATTGGGTTATTATGTTTAGGTCTTCTTCATTCAACTTTGGTAATTCATACATATCTAGAAACCTGTCCATTTCTTGTTGTCCATCTTTTTGGCATATGGGTTCTTGAAGTAGGTATTGATGATCCTCTGGATCTTGGCTGGGTTCATTGTAATTTCACCCTTCTTGTTCCTAATTGCTAGGATTTGGGTCTTTTCTTTCCTTTCCTTTCCATTGATTGATTGATTGGCTGAATGACTGATTGCTTTTTTTGAGACAGGGTCTCACTATGTAGTTGAGACTGACCTGGAACTCACTATGTAGCCCAGCCTGGTCTAGAAATCACAGTGATCCTCCTGCCTCAGCCTCTGGAGTACTGGGATTACAGGTATGCACCACCATGTCTGGTTTTTCTTTCCTTTTTTGATAAGGTTGGCTAAGGGTTTGTCAATTTTGTTTATTCTCTTGAGGAACTGTTTGCTTCATTGACTTTTTGTATTGTTCTCTTAGTCCCCATTGCATTGATATATGCTCTGATCTTTATAATCTCCTCACTTGTATGAGCTTTGGATTTGGCCTGCTATTCTTTCTAGAAGCTTGATGTTCAGCATCAGGTCATTTATTTGAGCTTGCTCTGTTTTCCTAATATGATTATTCACTGCTATGATTTTCTCTAGCTTTCATTGTGTCCCATATATTCTGATATGTTGTATTGACACTGTCATTTAATTGTAGAAACTGTCTGATTTTTTCTTTAATTTTTTCTGACCCACTGGTTATTCAGAAGTGTGTTAATTTCCATGTCTTTAGGAAATTCATGCAGTTTCTTTTGCTATTAATCTCCAATTTCATCACACTATGGTCTGATAATATACAGGGGATAATTTCAATTCCTTTGCACTGATGTAAATATGTTGCAAGAGCAAGTATGTAGTCTATTTTGGAGAACAACCTGTGTGCAGCTAAAAAGAATATGTATTCTGATTTTGTGGGGTGGAACACTCCATAAACATCTGTTAAGTTCATTTTTTCAAGAGTTTGATTGAGTTCTAGTCTTTCCTTGTTTTCTGTCTAGTGGATCTATCTGCGTCAGTGAGGTATTGAGGTCCACCACTACTACTGTATTAGTTCTTATTTGATTTTTCATGATTGTTAGTATTTGTTTTATATAGTTGGATGCACTAGTATTTGGAGCATACATATTATGATTATCATCTCTTCCTCTTAGATTTTCCCATTTATAAGGATGTAGTGTCCTTTTTTGTCCCTTTAGTCATTGTTGGTTTGAAATCCATTTGATCTGCAAAGAGAATAGCTATTCCTGCTTTTCTTGGGTTCCTATCACATGGAGTATTGTTTTCCACCCTTTAGCATTCAATCTATTGGTTTCTTTTTCAATTAAGTGTGTTTCTTGTATGCAACATATAGTTTGATCTTCCTTCTTGACCCATTCTGCCTGTCTATTTCTTTTGATTGGTGAATTGAGAACATTAACATTGATGGTTATTGACTTATCTTTGTCATGACTTTTCCTTTTTGTTATATTCTCCCTCTTTGCATTTGTTTCCCCCCCCATTAAGTTTATTAGTACATTTTAGGTATACACTACAGTTACATTCATTGTTAGGATCTTGTACCTTTACATGATCTATCTTGGCTTTTATTTTTTCCCCATTCCCCTGCCCTCTCTTTGTCCCTTCAACCCTTCACTATTTAGAAAGACTTTATTTCCAGTTTTTCATTTTTTCATATTTTTTCTTTTCCATTCTTTCCTTTTGCCTATCCTTCCCACTTCCCCTACTCTTTTAGATCTTTTCCTCCTATTTCCTATTACATCATTAACCTATTTACATTTAGTTTTTCAAACCAGAGAAACTATTCAGTATTTACACATGTGAGTCCTATTTATTTCACTTAAGAGTACAGCCTCAAGGGCTAAAGGTGTAGGTAAAGTGGGAAGGGTAGGGGAAAGGGAATAAAGGAAAAGGAAAAAAAATGAGAAAATGAAAAAATGGAAATAAAGTGTTTGTAAATGTGGAGGGGAGGAGGGAGTGAAGGAAGGGCAGGGACAAGGGGAAAAAATGAGAACCAAGACCTGTCATGAAAAGGTACAAGATCCCAATAATGAATGTAACTGTACCATATACCTAAAATGTACAAATAAACTCAATAAAAATTTTTTAAAAAGAGTATAGCCTCAATGTTCCCCTTTTGCACTTAATTTCTTATCATACCTGATTCATTCTGCTGGGCTTCCTGGGGTTGTGATCTTCATTGTCTTTTCATAGGATATTGTTTTAAAATTTTGGGAGTGCTGGTTTGGTATTTATGAAGTTCCTCAGGTGTTCTTTGCTATGAAAGTATCTTATTTTTCCATCAATTTTGAAAGATAGTTTTGCAGGGTACATCAATCTGGATTGGAGGTTATTTTCCTTTAGGGCTTGAAATATTTCACTTTAAGCTTTTCTTGCCTTGAAGTTCTTGTGTTGAGAAGACTGTTGTGATTCTGATGGTCTTTCCTTTGTATGTGATTTGTTTCTTTTCTCTAAGTGCTTGTAGAATTTTGTTCTTCTGCTGGGTTTCTGGAATCTTAACTATGATATGCCTAAGTGTAGATTTTTTTGATCATGGCAAGTTTTCTGCCATTACTTCTGTGAACAGTATTTTTATGTTGTCTGTACTCTCCTGTTTCTTCATTGACTATGATCAGTCTTACATTATTATTCTTTGCATCATCTAGCAGCTGCTGGTTGATTTCTTATAGTCCCTTACTATATTTAAGAAAGTTTTCTTTTCCTGGTAATTATTGCAATCCTGTCTTCTATATCTGAATTTCTGTCTTCACAATGGCTCATTCTGCTTTGTAAACTTTAAATGGAGTTTTTAATCTCCTGGAAATCTGTTTGCATCTGTTTTATGGATTCTATTTGTTTCCTATGTTGAGATTCCATCATGTTGCTCCACTCTATTTTTTTAAATCTACATCTGTTCTAGATTTATTAATCATGTCTTGCACTACAGGCACAATTTCTGTTGTTATCTGAGAAATTATTTCTGATTTCATTTTTTCCAAATCCTCTTTTGTTGCCAGTTCAAGGAGTCCAGGTGGTTGAGTATCAGATTGTTCTATCTCATTTCCCTTTGGGGTTGCCTTAGATGATCTGGAAGTCTGATTTTGAGACTTGTTTACATGTCTTCTTATTTCAAAAGATGCAGCCTGGTGCATCTTTGTTGAGGCAACTTTTTTGCTCACCCAGTGGTCTTTAATTTTCAGCAAGCCATAGAGTGACTTTTTCTTTGCTGCTTACCACTGCACCAATTCCTGGGTTCAGAGTGGGAGCCTTCTGGATCCCTGTAGTGCCCTGTTGTCCAGGCAGGGTTATGGCTCAGTTGTATGCACATTTGGGATGGTATCTGGCATGCCTCTGGCTAGGGCCTGCCCTCCTATGTAGCTGTTGTTTGGTAGGATCTTTGGCTGGGGGCTGAGCACCCAATCACTGGTGTCTAGACAGGTTTCTGCCTAGGTTCTGCATGAACTTACTAATGTATCAGGCAAGCTTCTGTCTGTTGCTTGCACACCTGTGCAGCTCTTTTCCTGGCATGTCTTTGGCTAGGGCTTGTGGGCCTAAGCAGCTGGGGTTGGGTGGGTGCTGGTTGGAAGTGCCTTCAGCCGCACCTCTCCATCCACACCAGCTTCTCACTGGGATCTGTGCACACTTACCAATGGTATCGGGGCAGGCCTCTGGCAGTTGTTTGTGTGCCCATGCAACTCTTTTCCCTGGCATCTTTTTGGCTGGAGCTTGTGGACCCAAGCAGCGGGGTTAGGGCAGGGCCAGAGTAGGGGTTGTAAGTTACACTCTACCACATACTTAGGATTTAACTCATAACTACTATACCTAGTAATAACCCCCTATCCTCCAATTCCAGACATGCAATATATTATTCAAGTACATTCCTATACAATGTCTCTTCCCCAGCCCTTCCATGACCTCTTACTGCATTAAAATCCTCTTTACCATGATTAAACAAGGTAAGCCATGATATGGCCTCTTCCCTTTCTGCATCATATCATCTCAAGAGCTTGCCAAGCCCTTTCCCCCTTTGTGCTTACCAACAGTCCACACCATAGCCTAAAGCTACTTAGACTCCTCAGGCCTCTCATCCTTCAGATAGACTGAAATGTCACCTGTCCAAGGACACTTTCCTTGACTATCAGGAGGTTTCATGTCTACTCCCAGCCCCATAGTTCTCTATCTCAGCATTGGAAGAGCTTCATTTATATATTCATTCTTTTTGTGATTGTTTCATTAGTTTGTTTGTCTTTTACCTCTATTAGTGTGTAACATTCATGAAAGTAAAGGCTATAAAACTCTAGTTTAACCTTTTATTCCCAGGCATTCTTCAATGGAGAAAGAAGAGGGATGTTTTCTCTGTTGCTGTGGGTAATGCCTCACAACATCTGTTTATTATACCCTAGAGAGCATTTTGGTTTAACAAGCCCAGGAATTTACATTTCCAAGAAACACATGTGGTTACTAGTGACATTAAACTGTGGTGAACAACCTTTTCTGGTTGAGAGCCAACTCAGGCAAAACACAAATGTTTATGATCAGCATTTTAAAATTTAATATGAAAGTACCATTACTGAATCCAGTGGGGTGGGGAGAGTGACATGGAGTTTTCCCAGTGAGATGATGTACTTTGTTGATCAGCTAAATATTAATGAACCAATGGGTTTAGTGTCAAGCCACTAAAATGCCAATATGAGCAGCACACAAAAGGCATTTATGATATAATAAGACATATATACTTCTCTGTTCCTAATTCCTGACACAGAGTGTCTAAATCCTTGAGTTCTTGAGTGATGAGGTGATAGGACCACCTTTTGCTTTCATAGAAAGCCTCTTTCAATGATATCCAAGCTAATCCTACTGAGGCCACTATCAGTGGAGTCCTAGAGAGCTTCAGGATTGGAAATGGTTTCCAGAGGAACCAATCATGCGATTAGAGGGTTGAAATATTTAGCTCCATCCCTGGACAATTGGGCAGGGGAGAGAGGTCAAAGATTAAGTTCAGTCATTAATTGCCAACAATACAACCAATTATGCTTACACAATGAAATCTCGCTGAAAACCTCTAAACAAAAGGATTTGGAGAGTTTTGAGCTGATGAACATGTAGAGGGGCCAGATGAGTGGCCCACCCAGAACGGACATGGAAGGTTCATACCCTTCCCCCATACTGTGCCCATTCATCTCTTTCATTTGTCTGTTCCTAAGTTATATCCTTTGTAATAAATCAAAAATGTTAAGTATTTTCCTGAGTTCTGTGTATCTATCTAGTAAATATTGAACTTGAAGAACATGTTGTGGGAACCTCCTCAGTCTATAGCTGGTCAGTCAATAGTACCAGCGATAACTTGGGACTTGTGACCAGGACCTGAAATGGTGGCAGTCTTTTGAGATTGTCTTTAATTTGTAGAATCTGAATGCTCACTCCAGGAAGACAATATCAGAATTGAATTGAATTGAATTGTAGGATACTCAGCTGGTGTCTGAGAATTGAAGTGGTACTGGAAATGTCACCATGCATTTGGAGTCAGAAATGTTACTAGTAAAAACAATCCAACATTTTGTCTTTTCCCACTTAGGTGTATATCAGACTTTAAAATCATGATCTCCAAAGTAAAATAAGTGCAACCCTGGGATACATGAGATTATTCACTGGATTATAGGGCAAATATAGAATTCCTATTTACTTTTACCTTATCCTTTAAAAAAATATATGTATGTAAATGTATGATAAAATAGGTAGGTAATTTTTTTTGAAAATATGCACATACACACACACACACACACAGAGATAATAAGGACATGCTGGAAAAATATTGAAAGTTGCTAATGTTATACTATCAAGTACATTAAATTATTTCATCCTTGAAACAATGCTATGAAAAACAGTATGATTCTCACTTAACAGATGGGATAATTGAGGCTTAGTGGTGAACTGATGGTACCAGTGTAACACAGAGTATTAGGGACACAGCTTTCACTAGAATGTGTTCATGCCATTCCACTAACATCTATTGGCTACCTATTTAGGCCAGGCCCTGTGTGGATCTTAGAGATAAAATGACAAAGAAGTTATGCTTTTGCTCCCCAAAATACACACTGCTTTCAGTGGGTCACCTATTCCCACTGTGATAGAACCCCTGCCGTAGTCAGGGCATGAGACCTTCTGACAGTGGCCACCACCAATTTCCTGGGACTCCTCTCTCTGCTAGTGTCCTGCCTTCCTGCACCAAATCCTACACATATTCCCCCATCCTTCATAGAAGATAAGTGGTTCTGCCTGAGGGGAATCCCAAAGACATCCTGGAGGTGAGTGGATCTTTCTGGGGTGAACAGGCTGAATGGAGTATGTAAGATAAATGGTGCTCCAGAAGTCCCTGGCAGGAGGCATGGATCAGAATAAGGATAGTGTGTCACAGAGCCTGGCTTAGGCAACAGGGAGAAGTCTGTAGGTTGCAGGCTGGAGGTAGAACTGTGTCAGGGTCATGGCACGGCAGATACTCAGTTCAGAAGATCAAGGCACAGTGCAAGGCTGATGTGCCCTGAGGGACATCAGAGGAGCAGGGACTTATTTCCTGGCACACCACTGAGGAAGAAATTTATTAACCAGGAAAGAAGCAAGAACTCAGTTACTGGAACTGAAACACATGGTTGTAGAGTGTTAGCAACAGTGAGGGATTCTTAGATCATCAGCTACCCATCTCAAATAACTGTAACTCTTACAAATAAGAACAGAACTCTTTTTGAGAGCCTGTGGTAAAGCAGAAACAAGTAGTGGAATAGAAACAAAAAAGTATGATGCCTTTATTCATTTGCTAAACAAATAATGAGAACCTAGTATGTGCCAGTTACCAGTGCTAGGTACCAGGTACAACAATAAATATGGCAGCTAGGCCTAGCCTGCAGAACTCTCTAAGTACAGTGGACCCTCAAGTTATGACCAGCCTAATATACAAACAATTTGGGTTATGACCAGAATTTTAGTTTTAACTTACAAAATATTGACTTATGAATTGAATGCTGGCCACTTGTGTTTCCAGATGGTCTCAGATACAGATTTAACTATTAATGAGTTCTGGAAGGAGCATGACAACATCCTTTCCTGTATGGGGATGAGAAATCTTGGGCCAGTGTTTCTCTAAGGACACTGATATCTGCCTGTATACAGGAGACTGAAAGCTGTGGAGAGGAGCCTAAGCCTTCAATTGACCAACTTGTTACAACCAGCCCTTGCAAACAAATTGAGTTTGGAAGTCAAGGGTCCTCTGTAAAAGGAAAGTAAATAAGTGAGAAATGCACCAAGATATATTGGATGCTGAAAAGAAAGGTTTTTGTTGTTTCATCAAGATGAAAAGATACAAGTATATCAAAGGATATTCAAGATTCAAGTGTACTTATTAATGAAAAGAAGCCACAAAGATACATGGGAAAGAGGATGTCTGATGAATGAAAGACCTTGGAGATCCAGAAAGGAAGCAAGATCTAGGGTCTCTAACTTCCTGTGGTGTTCTGTTTATCAGCAGGAGTAACAGATATATCTCAATAGCTTAAGGCTGATTGCTTCTAGAAAGATTAGGAGTAGTCTGATGGAAAAGGCTTGGTATTCGGATGAACGGGATTTAAGGCTCTGCCCCTTTCCCAACCAAACCATTCAGCTTCTTTTAGCCTTGGATTGATTTGTTTCCCCTAGGACCTCAGACACACAGAATTCAGTTCACATTACCCTCTCCTTATTTGTTCATCATGTGGCAAAAATTCATTCACACCACTGCATGTGAATTATTTTTTGAACTGTTCCATATCTCATTATATGAACATATATGTATGTCTGTGATCTATGTCTGAGTTGGCAAGACATATCAGTAAGGAAAGGAGAAATTGTTAACTAAACAGAGCTGGAAAATAAAGTAATTATCCATGTGGAATAAGATAAAAGGAAATCTCCTAAATGATCCCGTATGTAAAAATCAACTCCAGATGAATTACACATCATATTCTCATCTCTGGGACCCCACAGATCTTCCCCTGCACTGGCTCGGGAGTGGAGTGTGCAACCTCAGGAACCCAATTTACCCAGCAGAGTAACTGAGATCCCAGCATCCAAGCCCACTTAGTGTCCTAAATTGTAGCAGACAGATATAGTGGCATGGAGAGGAATGGAGAGGGCCACTCTCAAGAGCAAGATGATCATAATGCTTGGTCTGTGAGGCTAAGGGTGTGGTCAGCCACATGTGGACTGGCACCAACGCTAGGAATGAAGACAGGGACTCACACAGTTCCGTTGTGCCCTCTCCCGTTGAGCCACTTGGGTGCATGTTGCTGACAAAGCTGGGAATGAATGCAGTGGTCCCCATTGTTACTTGGCTCCTTCTGTTAAAGGGCTTGGCAGGGACACAGAGGCTTCCGCCTTTGCCCATCCTTACACTACAATTTTTAGTAGGCACTACTCTACATTCAGGTTGACATTGAAGATCAAATGAGAACATGTGGTATTTATCTTTCTCTGTCTGGCTTATTTCACTTAACCTGTGTCTTCTAATTCCATCCATATTTCTGGAAACAAGATTTCATTCTTCTTTATGCTGTGGACGACCCAACACTAAGGGCCATCTTTGGGTGCTATTTGTTCAGCAGCTCAACAATTCCATGAAGTTTCTCTCCCTTTCTCTGCTTTATGGTTTTGGCTGGAGAAGTCCACACACATTTCAGCATGGTCTGTTGTTATTCTGGAGCATGCAAAGCCTTACATAAAGCAGGCAGAGCTGCACTATGTGAACCTGACTCTAGAGGTGCTGAAAAACAATTCAGTATCTGCTTTACCTCTGTTCTCCAGGACTGTACCACCTCCCAAACTTTGCATATTCGTGGCTCTTATCTTACTCATTGGGTTTTCTCTAACCAGAAGAAGTCAATAAAAGCTTTTAAAAAAATTGTGAATTTTGTCAAAATAGACTTTATTATATAATTTGTCTAATTATGTATCCTCAGTATGCATTTCTCAAACTCTGGGGTGTCAATACTTTTTCAGCTCTCAAGAGTAATATTTTCTCATAAATCTACCCTTGAATAAGACCACAACCTTGATAAAACTAGAATTCACATCTAACTCACCTTAAAACCCTAAATATCCTTTGGAGTAGAACTCTGAAAATCACCAAGATATGATTTATTGGGACTCTTCGATCTGGACACTGAGCTTAAAAAAAAAAAAGATAAAGAAAGTGACTCCCTATGTTTTTCCCATGATGGGGTGAGTGTCTTCCATATTTGCAGCCAATCCAATAACTTTCAGAATACTCTTTCTAGGAATATGATGTAGCCATATTGGGCATTGGTACAGTAGCATGGGGATCAGACCAGAAGTCAAAAACTGCATTTTCTAGGTCTGCAGCTCCCTTTTACTGTGAGAGCTGACATTAGTTACCTGAACGACTGAGTTACATTAGTAATGTGCTAAAACACTGAAAAATCTAGACTGCCAGCTAGACACGGTGGCACATGCTTGTAATCCCAAAACTCTGAGAGGTGGCTGCAGAAGGATCTCAAGTTTGAACCCAGCCTGAGCAACTTAGTAATTTAGTAGGAGCAAGAAAAAGAGAGAGAGAGAAACAAAGACAAAGGCAGAAGAAGAAAGAGAGGGAGGGAGGGAAGGAAGGCCCACTTTTCTCTCTACTTAGCCCAAGTTCACTCTGCAGAGCCAGCTTCTGCCACACTCTTCATTTTTACTTTCTTGAGTAAACTTTGTCACTCCTACAGAAAGGGAGGGGGAGGGGAAGGGAGGGAGGGGTAGGGAGAGGGAGGTAGAAGGAGATAGTGAGGGGGGGGAGGGAGACAGAGAGAGATCAGGCTCCTTTTTGGCCACTGTTACATTTAGATATAAGAGCTAGCTAGATAGACTAGGCTGAGAATAGAAAACAAAAAGCCAACAAATTTCAATGGGTTTAGAATAGTTTCTAGGATGAGTAATCTCTCTGGGCCTTCCTTGCCCTGTTTCTTATCCCTCCTTCTAGGGGTTATTCTTCCCGAATGTGCCCCACGGATGGTAAATTCCAGAATAAGTGGGGCTGCCTCAGCTTCTCCTCCCCTGCTTCCTCCTGGTCGTCAGTTTTCACAGGCCATCTGCAAGGGAGAGTAAAGCAACCAGGAAGAGGGAAAGGGGAGCTGTGAAGAAAGAGCAAGAGGGTGGAAGACAAAGTCACAGGTGGTGTTGAGCAGAGCCCATGAAGATGCAGAAGTGTAGCAAAGATGGCTCATAGACAACTTTTTCCGGTTTTATGAAAATGATCTGTTGTGTGATATGGTGATATATCCCCATATCTTCCAATAAACTCTGCAACCTCAGGTCATCGCCTTATGTGTGTGGTTGCCCTGAGGTGCTGAGAGAGGGGCTGGGTCCACACCAGGAGATGTCCGAAAGAGGACAGTGCATATGGGAGGGAAGACAGTGTGAACCCAAAATTTCCAAGAAGCAGTAACTTGGATCTAGAGAAGAAATGAGGCAGTCCGTACGTTTGGAGACATGAGGGAATGCCAGGCTTCTCAAGAAGGAGATGGAGGTTTGAGTCATCATCTTAGACTGCCAAATGGAAGCGGCCCTAAAAGCTAGTGAAATTAGAGGCACTCAGGCAGCCGCCATGGGGTTACAAACCTCTAAAGTCTTGCCGTGCTAGCCAAAGTGTGCCGGTGAGCTGGATAATGCAGAGGCCGGAGATAAAAGAAACTATTATTTTTCTCCTTCTTTAGGTGTCAGATAGTGAAGCTGGAGAGCTGGCTATTTCTGCCCACTGAAAAGCAAGATGGGACAGTCCATACCCAACCCAGAAATCAACAGTCTAGCCATTCTTCCTGAGATCAAGGCAGAAAATGAAGCAAGGCAGAAATCTGAGTTTTACAAACATCACCTCAGCCTGGATTAGAGGGTAATTGCCCTGCCTCTATGTTTCACCTTCTGACTCATGGAACAAAATAATTCCCACAGAATTCTTAACTGCTTTCCCAACCCAAATCAGGGGATCTTTGGTAGGTGATAGCATTTCTTTTTTGTGTGAAAAAATCTCCATGGCTTGAAAGCCTTAACCGGTTGAACAGAAATTTAGCAGCACTGCTTTGCAGGATCCCACAGTGCCTGCCTGGGGCCCTACCAGGTGCTGGAGTTAAAAGCTGGGCAGGCAGCCCTGTGCTCTGAGGTGTCACGGCCCAGTGCAGGAGGTCATCAGAGGAGGGAAAGAACTGATGCTCCTGGCCAGGCCTCAGACTGACCCCTCCCCACACACCAACCTGTGGTATACACCGGACTCTTCTCCCTCTTCGGTGAAGATAGGCCTAAGAAATGGGTTTCTTCTCCTATCCAGGATCCCTGAGCTGCTTTTTTTAGCTCGTCTCATCTTTTCCTAGTTTTGTTCAATTTTCTTCAAGCTTGTCTATCTGGCTCACTTATCTCCTTTTATCCCTCAGAACCATCTCTCATAATTCTGGTGAGTGGCAGGGACCATTCCTGTCAGAGCCCTCCCCTCAACAGCTGTCTGAGCCCAAAGGATTCACTGCCTGGCTTTTCAGGTCAGCAGGGAATTTCCTCACTATACCCCTTTTCCTTTTCACTTTTTAATTTCTGTCTGCTGGGCTTTCTTTTCTCAAGTATATTTGGAGCTGCATTTCACAATAAAACCCAACCCAGTTTTAAGGTGAGTTAAGATTCTGTAGGGGAATGCCATCATTTTGATTTCCTCATCAAAGCAGATCTCAATTAACCCACTATAAATATAAGAAAGGAAAGGCCTAGTGAGGGTGTATCACGGGAAAGGTGCTGAAGGAAGGCCAGGGAACTGGGCCCAGGGACCCACCCAAGGTTCACTCTGCCTCGGGCCTTAGGTGAGTCACCCAATATTTCCAACTCCAAGCATTATGGCTCTTACCTCCCTCAAAACTTCAGTGTCAGAAGCAAATGCATGAATTGCTATAAACATATCTTATAAATTGTAAAGCACAGTTCAGCCAACATAACCCACAAT
>NW_022900913.1:50725055-50805747 GCF_012274545.1 Fukomys damarensis | reverse complement strand
GGGGTTAGGTCAGCTTTTAGTCACGATTTACCTCAGTACTTGGCACATTAAATAATGAAGGGCAGAAGGGAAGAAGAAAGGAAGGAAAGTATGCACCCCCAAGGAAAGAAATGCCAGTTCCCTCCACATATTTGTGTAGCCTGTCATCGGCTTGTTGGAATAAAAAATGCCACCTGAAATACTGCTTCTGTCCGTCCTGAATTTGTGCCTGCACATTGAAGGCCATTTGCGCAAGGAGTGAAAAAGCTGATCTTTCTGCCTGTGTTAACAGCAAAAGTCCTAACACAGCTCCATGGAATTGGGGTTAGGTCAGCTTTTAGTCACGATTTACCTCAGTACTTGGCACATTAAATAATGAAGGGCAGAAGGGAAGAAGAAAGGAAGGAAAGTATGCACCCCCAAGGAAAGAAATGCCAGTTCCCTCCACATATTTGTGTAACCTGTCATCAGCTTGTTGGAATAAAAAATGCCACCTGAAATACTGCTTCTGTCTGTCCTGAATTTGTGCCTGCACATTGAAGGCCATTTGCGCAAGGAGTGAAAAAGCTGATCTTTCTGCCTGTGTTAACAGCAAAAGTCCTCACCTGGAGAGGCCTCAAGAGACTAGTTTGTCAAGCATGAAGTAAATCAGAATCAACTGCTCAACGTGGTTCTGATTGCTGACATGTCCTATAGGGAGGACAGTTTATTCCCATTTTCTAGATGAGGAAAATGAGGGTCAGAGATAGAAAGGAAGGAAAGTATGCACCCCCAAGGAAAGAAATGCCAGTTCCCTCCACATATTTGTGTAACCTGTCATCAGCTTGTTGGAATAAAAAATGCCACCTGAAATACTGCTTCTGTCTGTCCTGAATTTGTGCCTGCACATTGAAGGCCATTTGCGCAAGGAGTGAAAAAGCTGATCTTTCTGCCTGTGTTAACAGCAAAAGTCCTCACCTGGAGAGGCCTCAAGAGACTAGTTTGTCAAGCATGAAGTAAATCAGAATCAACTGCTCAACGTGGTTCTGATTGCTGACATGTCCTATAGGGAGGACAGTTTATTCCCATTTTCTAGATGAGGAAAATGAGGGTCAGAGAAACACAGGAAGTTAGGCCATATCATAAGGTCTGTAAGTGGTAGTGCTGGCATCTGGATGTGGTTCTCTTGTCCCCTGCACCCACTCAGCCACTTGTAGAGAGAGTAATGAACGTGCTCCCCTCACTAAGCAAGTGCCCTCTGCGGCCATCAAAGCCATTATAATTTCCTCTTTGTTTCACTAGGATTATTATTACTATTTTGAATACCTGGAGGATAAAATAAGGGCAAAAAGTATTTTTCAAGTAAGATACACAACTGGTGAATTAAAATGACTTTACATATTTGACTTCATTAATAAGCAATTGCAAATAATAATGATGTATCATTTCCCCCATCAAGTTAGAAACAATAAAACTGACATTGATCAGAATGCAGTAAATTTCATGTTTATGTTCAATGCTGATGGCTTTGTGTACTGTGACAAGCTTTTGGCCATATCCATCAAGAACCGTGAAATTGTTCACAGTCTCCAGACCAGAAATGTTTCATCTGGGAATCTTACCTAAGGAAATAACATAAAATAGAGAAAGAGTGGAGAAATATCTACTTTCATGAGTGCTGCTGATCAAATCTTCTCTTGGGTAGAAGTGAGATATCATGGTATATTCTTTTTTTCCCCCTCTAAACTATTTTTTTTTCTCTCATTGAGTTTACTGGTACATTTTAGGTATACAGTACAGTTACATTCATCATTGGGATCTTGTACCTTTACATGATAGGTCTTGTTTCTCATTTTTTTTCCCTTATCCCTGCCTTCCTTTCACCCCCTCCTCCTTTCCCTATTTGCAAATACTTTATTTCCATTTTTTCATTTTTTTTCTTTTCCCTTTTTACCTTTCCCCTACCATGGTATATTCTTAATAAATTTCCTTTTGTATTGTTTGAGTTGGTTCCTGTTACCTGGCACCAGATCAGTCATTATTAGACAACCATTCATGCACAGCTAAAACAATTATTAATATCTTCTCTGTCTTTCCTTCGAAATTAAGTTCAGTTGATCTCTCTAGCCTCCTGGCTGGTACCCCACCCCCTGTACACCTCATCAAACTCAAAGCTCTGCTCCACTCAAACATCTCTCAGTTCATGAGTTGGGCCAGGAATACACATGTTCTGGACTTTGGTGAGTATCAGAAGTACCTGGAAAGCTGGCTAAAACACATTCTGCTGGAGACACACACACACACACACACACACACACACACACCCCGCTGCAACACACACATACTCAGCCACCTCCTATGACTTTCTGACTCAGCAGGTCCTGTGTGTTGCCAGATAAAGTGTACTTCTAGCAAGTTCTAGATCGTGTCAAAGGTGGAGACTACGACTTAAGAACAGCTGGTTGGAGCATTACTCCTGCTCACATGATTTCCCTTCTGGCAGAATCTTTCTAGCTGTCCAGTCCAGCACCTTCCTACTTTTTGCAGCTATCTCCAATCCCACGAGGCTATACTCATTACTTGTCCTGATGCTTCTTGGGGGACAAGAATAGCACATGTGATTGGATGCATTGCACCTGCATCATCAGTGGCCACTCCTGCTAATCGTGACAGGAGGGCTCCAGTCAGTGGCTTCAGCACCTCTGCACCTCTCTCCCAGAACCAGCACAATGCTCGACGCTCGGCACACAACAGCCACATGCTCCTGGGAGACTGAATTAGTCCTTGCTGCTCCCTCTACCGGACAATAGGGTTAACTCTGATCCCATAGGACCCATTAGCATATTGAAAAGCTTTAAAAAAACAAAACAAAACAAAACAAAAAAATACCCCAGTTAGCCATGATAGCAAAAGAAACATGAGCCCAGCTTATTAGTGTGCCAGGCTGGTAAATATCATCTTGCTTTGCTCTCTGAACTCCCTAATGAAGATAGCAGCTCTTAGGCAAATAAATAAAACATTAGGTTGACAACACACAACACATCACTAGCACAGTCTACTAATTTGCTCTTTGCTGAAAGACATTAGCCACCTTCAGGGTAATCTCCATAAACACACAGCCCCGATCCATTTCTCAAGAGACACTGTATCAAGCAATGGTTTTAACACTTTTCAGTGTCCTATGTGTATTTTATTTCAGTAACTTCTTTCCTAGCAAGATACCTATCTTAATGAAGAGAAAGCTGTTTTTTAGTATTTGTCCTAAAAGCCAGTTCCTTTTCTGGAAAAACATCTTTTTGAATCACAAGTGTTCTCAGAATATTAATGTGAGCTTGAGCTATTAAAATGTCATGGTTAACCTTTTTAAAACCTAATTAAATTAAAATAATAATATGTAGAATAGTTTCACAGAGAAGAGAGGCACTTTTTCAAAGAACCTGTTCCAAGTTTCAAACTAACACCTTGGAACCGTGCTGGGAATGAGGTTTTGCATGCAGACAAAGAGAGTCTGGCTTTGCACCTGCTGTGATTAACTTCTAGTTGTTAGTATTGGAGTTAATTATTGTAGCATGTTGGAGGGCAGGGACAATTTACTTGCCTGATCACACCTAATAAGTTGTATTTGCAGATGCCAGCATCTCCTGGACTTAATCAACAAACTATCAAGACAATCAATGGGCCCCATGTCCTTGTAATATTTTTTTCCCAAATAAAAAAGATAGAAATCCAAGGACAGAGTGCTAATGATGAAGGCAAGCTGCTCAGGAGGCTTCCATTAGCTGGTATCAGGCTGATGTCCCTTGCTAGACGGATACAGCCACTGCACAGGACTGGTGCACCCTAAGGCCTGATACCCCTGAGAGCGAAGGTCAATCCTGCTGACGCCAGCTGCAAGGAAATGAACATCTGTGAACTCCAGCCCTCTTTAGGAACTGAGTTCCAGGAGGCTTCAAATGAGGTCCTGACTGTTTTATCTTATGTAAGAAAAGATTGTCACCCCCAGGGCACTACACTCACCTCTTGCTATACGACAAATGAGTTTCTGCTCCTTTATTTGATCATCTATGCGTGAATCCAAGGAATAAAATTTTAAAGAGATTGGCAAATTCTACAAAATGAGCATGACTTCCTTTCAACCCTTTTTCTTCAGAGCCCCAACGTACTGAGAATGTAGGACAGGCATAATGCATATGGGCCAGGGATTTAGTTCAGTGGTTCTGCTGCCTGCCTCGCAAGTGCAAAGTCCCAAGTTCGATCCCCAGTAACAAAATTATTTTAAAAATTTAAAAAAACAAGACACAATGCATGGGCATAAAAATTAGGGAGGGTGCTACCACAAGCTATGTAGAGGAATCTTGTACAGACCATGAGGAGGTATAAGTGACAGCACTAGCCAGTCTGGGGACCACTAAAAACTGAAGACTATTTCATAATTCACCCATCCCCATAACGAGGATGACCACCATTTAGCATGAATACCTAAATCTCAGTAGAATCCAGTCCTTTGTTCATCTGAGTTCATTCACTCAGTGAGCCTAACTTTATGCCAGGGACTGGGCTGAACACATTCCTTATTTCACTAAATGTGAGCTATACAATGTAGGGTTCCTGGTAGTTTGCAAAGGGTTCATTGGACAAAGCTGTTTTATGAGGATCTTTATCGGGCCCTTGACTTCTAAAGGATTTAGGAGCACCATTCCACACATCCACAGCTTAATCTTTCATGGTTTCAGTTACCCACAGCATCAATCATGGTCCTGAGATACTAAATAGAAAATTCTAAAAATAAATAATTCAAAAGTTTTAAATTGTAAGCCATTCTTAGCAGCATGGTGGAATCTTGCTCTGTCCTGATTAATCCTAGCCCTCTGCCCAGGGTATCCGTGTTGTATATTCTACCCTCCCATTAGTATCCACCCCTTGGTTATTGACCCAGCTGTCATGGCATCACAGTGCTTACGTTCAAGTGACCCTCCTGTATATTATAATGCTTGCATCACTCATCTCCTTTCATCTTATTATGTAGGTCTTGTACCATCTCGTATCATCACAAGTAGGAGGGTGAGCATAAGACAATATTTTCAGAGATAAATTCACATAACTTTTATTATACTATAGTATTATAATTCTTGTTTTATTATTAGTTATATTTGTTAATCTCTTAGCATACCTACTTTACAAATTAAACTTTAGCATAGGTTTCTATTTATAAGAAAAATCTAGTGTATATAGGGTTCGTTGCTATCCACACTTTTCAGACTGAGGGTCTTGGAACATATCCCCTGCAGATAACAGAGGACTATTCTATCAACACTCCAAAAGCAACTCATCTCACTTCTCTTCCCATTCCACTGGTGGGAACTAGTCACATGACCACACCTCATCTGTAAGAAAAGCTGGGAAATGTAGACTCTGACTTTTTTTTTTTTTTTTTGTACTGGGGATCAAACTCAGGACCTTGCACTTGCAAGGCAGGCACCAGAACCACTGAGCTAAATCCCTGACCCTGGGAAATGTAGTCTCAATTTTATCCCCAACTAAATTCGGGGGTTCTGTTACCATGTGAAAGAAATAGGAGAACCAATATTAAGTGTGCCTGTTCTTGTTAGATATTTGCTTTTATAAGAAAAGGTTTAACATCTTAAAGAGAAAGAACTGTGGGTATGTCCATAGACCAGCAAGTTGGAGAGATGGCCAGGAACCCAGAGCCATGTAGGCAGATTCTCAACAGGGATCCAACTTACTTCAAGGCCATGGTTTTAGAGTTAAGTGTGTCAAGCTAGGTATTTAGCTCAGTGGCACTGAGCCTGCCTGGTAAGCACAAGGTCCTGAGTTCAATTTCCAGTACCAAAAAAAAAAAAAAAAGGTTAAGTGTGTCTTGGTGGCCCAAAGGACTGACAGGTGAATTGTACCCATATTATCATGTATAAGAACATCAGTCCTGTTTAGGCATATGTAGACCTCTTTTAAATTTGAAAACAAGAAGACTGAATCCAATAATTCTAGACTGCAAAGTTATTCCTGATTTACTTTTTCCTAATAGAACATTTTGTGATATCAATAAAGAAAAATAAAATATACTATCATTTGATTGGTATGGTTTAGTGGAGACATATAGGTGAACAAAATTATTATGAATAATGGATAGAAACTGTCCCTTTTAGATTCAGTGATTGGAGGATGCAAAACTAACAAAAGAAACAGCAACTTTTATTCATGTAGATATTCTGGAGCTCACAGAGAAAGTGGCTCAAAGAAGCAGTTAGAATTTGCTATTTATACATCATCTTAACAAGGAGCAGGGGTTAGAAACTCAAAAGACAATAAATTGTGGGGAGTTGCTGAGGAATATATGAGAAAAAAATGGAAAGGATGTAAAATGATTAATTGGATCCATCAATTTGACTTGGTCACAGGATGACCAGATAATTTGTTCAACATTACTTCCAGTTGTATCTTTGTGGGTGCTCCAAGATGAGATTAGCCTTTTAATTGTGCCTTTGCCTGTTTTCTGTTGCTATGACAGAACATCTGGGAGTGGATAAGTTTTTAAGGTAAAGTGATATACTTTGCTCTTGATTTTGAAGGCTGTGAAGTTCAAGATTAGAGGGGCTAAATCTGGTGAGGTTCAACCTGCTCATGGGAACCCTTTCCAGAGTTCCAAGGCAAAGCAGGGCATCACATGTTAACATCATGTTAACATCATGTTAAGGTGGTGCATGTAAGAGACAGAGGCAAACTGGCTTTTGTAACAGACCCACCCTTCAGATAACCCATTAATCCCTTAATCCATAGACAATTTAACCCACTAAGGAAGGCAGGCCTTATGACCTAATCACCGCTTACAGGTTCCACCTGGTCCCACCTCTCAATCCCTCACAACAGGAATTACATTTCAGGATGAGTTTTGGTGGGAACATTCAAACCATAGCAAACCAGTGAACTGAGACAATCAGATAGCCCTTCCCAATGTGGGAGGACATTATACAACCAGTTGAGGGCCCTGGGTGGGGAGAAAAGGCAGAAGAAGGAATAATTTGTACTCTCTGGCTCACTACTAGAGGTAAATACTCATCCCCTGCTGTGGGAGTGGAACTGACCCCATTACCTCCTCCAGTTCCCAAGCCCTCAGCATAAAACTTCCACCATCAACTCTCCTGGTTCTTGAGCCTTTGGAATGGAATTACATTACCCACTCTTCTGGCTGTCCAGCATGTGGAAGTATGAGGCTCTCAACCTCCATAATCTTGTGCATCAACCCCGTATAACATAAGGTTTATTTCAGTGAGGTCTGTCATGTATCTGGCACCAGCTTCTCATCTCCAGGGACAGGAAGCACTCTTTCCCCCAGGGCAAGAAGTTTCTCTTAGGAGGGATTTATGACAGTGAAATCCTAGAAAATTCCACTTTCAGGCAGATAGCAGAGTGCAGACAAAAGGCCTTCTTACATCTGTCAGTTCTCTAGCGCCTTCTATTCAAAATAATCTGTGTGCTATGGTGGCAGACTCTGACCCTTTCATTGGTCACACACAAATTCATGGACTCACTTATTTTGAAGGAAAGAAGGAAGTGAAAAAGGAAGGGACTGGCTATGACATCATATTTTTCAGGTGATGAATGAATTTTAGGAAAAAAGTTAATTACATTTGCAATCCCAAAATTCAGTGTATCATTTTTAACAAATAGTGTGTGAGAGGAGACTTAACTTGTACTCCAAATTCAACTGGGTACTCTGCAAATTCTGTGTGAGCCACTCTCTGGCTGTTATGTGCTTGACTTTAATGCATTTCCAGAGCTCTGGATAACATGCACCAATTTTTTTTGTGTACTATTGTACAATAAGTACCCCCAAATTTGAGAAAGTGTTGAAAAAAACATGGAAAAGAGACTAAAGCCAGGGAGAAAAGCCACGACACTAGATGAGAAGATTTTACTGCACTCAAGGTAGTTATTTGTCAACTACCACATAAATAGCTGGGCATCAGGAAACGGTGTTTTAGGCATTTTACATCCTAATATGGGAGTCTTTTAGTTCCATGTAGCTATTTTCCTACAGTCCTGCCATGTTTTAGGAAATTGGTTAGGGATTCGGGGTTGATGTGTAACACACTGTAATTTTTCTCATTTGAAGTAATAAGAAATAAGCTCTAGTTACCATTTTCATGCGGAACATCTGATTTTTAGGAGTGCATTACTGATGTTAAGTAGGAGGTGCCTGTACTTTAGAAACTGGACAGAAAATGATATACCGTACCCTCTTTCCTTACTCAGGTTCACTTCACGGCAGCAAACAGTCACTGTGTACTTCAGTGATCCAGGCACAGTGCTGAGTGTGTGGGCACCACAGCAAAGCAGCCAGCACCCAGCTCCCAAGGACCTGGTCTAGCGGATGAAGCCGTGGGAGTGAGTGACTGGTGGGGGAGGGGCACAAGGGGTGGAGCCTAGTTCAGCTGCAGAATCCCAGGATAGATGAGTAGGAGTAATCTGAGTAAAGGAGGCAGGATGAGTGTGGTGGCAAACAGTCCTCGGCAAGCACAGAGAGTAGAGAACAAGGCAGCTGAATCCAGGGGCATCACTGAGCTCCTCCTTGGGGAGTGCAGGCTGCCCACTTCCCATGGGACACCGTGAAGGAGGCCCCTGTGCTTTTCATCCCAGTCTCCATCTTACCTCCTACAGAGACAAACCTGAATGGCCTCCCAGACTTTGCTTCTGCATCCTTGAAATGGGACGGTAAAGTTTTATCTCCAATATGATTGTGAGTACTGAGAGTGCTGATATATGTAAAGTGCTTTTAGTCAGTGCCTGGTGTATTTTCAGTGCTATATATTAGTAGTAGTACCCAAAGACCTGTAAATGTGTCACAGGGAAGCCAGGGGGTCCTTGATGGGGATATTAATACCCAGATTCTGCCCACCCCAACTCATCCTAATGCAGCCTGGCTACAGGGTCAATTTCTATGGTTTCTTTACTCACAAATCTGGGCCATAGTGCTGTTTAATATGTTTCCTTCTCCACCCTATCCCTCTTCCTTCCCAAATCCATATTTTGGTGGCCACCTGTCGGTGCACTGAAACCGCATCCTACATGGATTTTACTTAAGCAAATTCAACAATACCCAGCTGGCTATGGGAGGTTGAGAACGGGACTTCCATTCTGCCAGAGCTCCCCAGCCATCTCTCCAAGAGCACAGGCCCCAGAAGGAGCCAAGAGGAGAGGCAGACCAGGCAGTCCCTCCAGCGGCTCTACTTTCCCAGCCACCTCTAAGTCTGAGCAACTTCAAACAGGCTAAGCCAGTGAGTTAGGGACTTTCAAGCATAATTTTGACTACATACAATTTTCATGCTCTCTGCTAATTTTAGAACCCAAGCTTTATTAAAAAGGAGACACCTCTACACCTCTGTCCCTTTAGGACCAAATGAACTCTAATCAAATTAGAAATCTGGAAGGTTTTCTGAGAGCTGGACTTGAATTTGAACAATTTAAGTCCCCCCAAAGCTTAGCCTGAGAATAGGGTCAAAACCTCACCGACCTGCAAAAAACGTAAGAGGGGGCTGTGACTCACCACCTGCGCCTTGACCCACTAACCCTCCCCACCCCACCCCCAAGGTAAACGCCGCTCCTTTCCCACCCCCACATCGAGGTTGCTGAAAAGAGATCACCAGTTCTGAGATTGTCACGTGGAAGCTCCAGCCGGGCAGGCGCAGAGCTCCAGAGCTTGAGAAATAGATGTTTGCAACTCATAAGCCCAGCAGCCCACCACCTCTCTCTGAGCTCAGGCAGGTACATTCGCCCCGCTGGGTTTAATTTCAAAATCCAGCACAATCACTGAAAAAACGAGAGCGATTTGCTCTTTCAGCTATGCACGATTTTCATCAGCAGTCTCCAGTGGCTACAATCTCAGGCCGTCTTTTACCACCTTTCCCTCGTCCTCCCTACATGGAGAAATGGTCTTTCTAATGGCCTGCACAGGTCTGCCTATGTTTTGAGGCATTGTCTGAGCACCAGGTCCAGCAGATAGGGTTCTTTCGAGAACCCAGCATTTATGCGGGAGCTGTGATCTCAAATGGCAGCTTTTTTCTGTGTTCGTTCTCATCCTGAAATCCAATCAATCATCCCTTTTGTCTTTTGACCACAGTTATATGTTGAAAGACAAACATGGTGAGGCCACAGTGTGCGTGGCCACAGTGTGCAGTGGATTCTCCTCCCAAGATAAATACAGGGTGTCATTACGGCTGAAAGGCAACACCTTCAGGGAAAAAAGAGGAAAAGACGAGAAAGAGTCTTTATAAAACGTTCTGGTTTTTATTTTTAGCTTGGTGCTTACGTCTCACTTTCTAACACACCTTGACAAAGTACACATTTGCACACAAAAACACTCGAATGTGCATCTGTGTCTGCACATATAGAGAATAAGAGAGAGAATGAGAGAAATTGTTTAGAGACCCTTGCTCTTTGACTTTATTCTTTTCAGTAAATGATCAGTTAACCTCAATAGTCAAATACACCTCAGTAGTACAGGATTTTCTTTCTCCTTCTTTTGCTGCTACTAAATACAGGCACAGAGATGAACAAACCAGCCTGAGACCCAAACCAGCTCATGCAGAAGGACTCAGGAGAATAGGATCCAAATGGAACCGCCAGTCAGCTGCAGTGTTCTCGGAATCTCATTGCTTAAATTGTGATTCCAAAGGGGAAATTCCCCACGGCCAGGCAGGCACAGACAATCAATTTTCCACATTAGTTATGTAAAAATGTGTCCTGCTGAATGTTCTGGAGGTAGAAATGATGATTTCAAAATGAGATCTGCCAACCCACCTACTTGTCCCCAAACAGAGAGACCCAGAAGAACATCCCTGTGGGTCATCTCAATTTATTCTTCATCAGAAGCCAGTAGGAAAGGAACTCAGCTAAGTGAGAGCCAGTGCTTTACACAGGTGTCACCTAATCTAAGGGCTCTAAAACCAGTGGGCAAGAATCAGAGGTTCAGAGGATTCTAGCTACAGAAGGCAACAGTGAGATCAAGGACTGAGTACGTTGGCTTCTTCTAAGTGCTTACTTACACTACTGGGCCCAGGTGGAATGTTTGTGTTAAGCACAGTGCAGTGAGCATGTGAGCCTTACTTTAGAAAGCAGGAGGGCAATGAGGTTTTATTTTACATGAATTCTGCGGTGTGAGCCAGATGTGCCCTTCCAATTTTCTACAGGCGTCTGAAAGAGACTGAGTAAGCACAAAGTGAGGTACAGCCACTCCCGATGACCTTACCTAGGATGCTGCTTGCTTCGTGTCCCTCCAACCTTGCAAGAGTGGGGAGTAAGTTCATTGGCATCATCCTAAAACTATCTCCCTGCTCTGTGTTCACCTGCCCTACCCCTCCTTCCTGGACAGGGTTGAGCAGTTGGCCTTGCCTCCTACTTAGGAGGAGGCCTGGGAAGACTGAGAGGAATCAGGAAGAATCCCTGGGAAAGATGCCTGGTGGGGGACAGCTCTGACGGAGTGTTTGGGAAAAAGGAGGAAAGCAGGTTTCTTCCACACTACCAGCCCAGCCCTGGGGGCGGGAATGGAGACAGGTTTGGGCAGAGGACCTACTAGGGGAACACAGTTGGCTAGAATGAGCTCAGAGCCTCTGAGACAGCAGGATATACAAGGCAAGCCTGAGCCAGAGAACTCCTAACATCTGAACAGCCCCAGAATCCAGGAAGCCCCTCCAATACAGCAGCTATCTTTATCTTAGGATAATCAGCTGTGGAACGATGGCAGCACAATCGAGTGAGCAGAGTCCCTAACTCTCTTTGAGCCTCACAGCTGACTGCTTCTCCTGTCACACACCTAGCTAGCATTCAAAAAGAAAACAAAAGGAAGTATTGAAAGCTCGCTGTGCACAAGAGCCTGCAAATGACACTAAAATTAACAAGACACAAATGTGCCCTCCAAGACCAAGTGGTGGACGAAAAGGATATGAGTTTTTTAAGGCACTCTGATCTTGGTTCTGTTATTTATAAATTGTGTGGCCTTAACAAGCTCATTTTTCTGACTCTGACTTTGTGTCTCCTTACCTGTAAGATGGAGGTAAAAAAATATTTACCACAGAGCATTTCCAAAAGGATTAGAGACAATGTATTTAAAGCACTTCTGCCTGGGACTCGGTAGACCTTGACAAATGGATCTCTCTCTCGCATTATTCACTGGGGAGAACCCCAGGTTTGATCACAGCTATCAGTAGAGCCAGGGGGTGATATGTGAACAGACACAGGGGCCTATGACCAGGGCAAAATGGCCGAATACAGACCAGCCAAGGATAGTGTGAGAACAGAACGCATTAGCGAGGAGCTGACTCAAGCTGCAACCCCGAAACGTCATGAACAGTCATCACCTCATGGTGGAAACAGACAGGCGGCAACCCCACTAAAGACCAATGTCACGGGTTCATGACCTACAAAGTCACACATGACTGTGTTTTGAAGTTTGTGATTAGTTTAATTTTTTGTCATATTTTGAAATTCTAAACAATTTTAGCAGGGGGTCCAGCATTTTCATCTTTAACTGGGTTCCACAAAATTATGTAGACAGTTGTTTCCTCTCTCGGTGAGGCTGGTGGGGCCTTGTTAATTACCTACCTCCTCTGAGCAGTCCAGACCCTTCTGTGAAGCCTCTGGGGCTGGTCAGACCCAGGGGCCCCTCTGATATCCCTGTATGTGGACACACTGAGCAAGCTAGGATTTCCTACCCAAACTCCAGACTTGATGATTCACGTGGCCATTCCCAGCTTCCTGGCATAACTAAGTGAATAATAAAACCACACAAGCTCATCACTCTTGACATACAAGGAAGATTTCCCTTTGTGAAAATCATTTTCCAGAATTCTACCTGACAAAAACCATCCCTACTATCACCTCAGAATACCTTTCATCCAACCAACATTTATTGAACATCTACTATATATCCAGAACTCAGACTGAATTGAATTCTGTCTTCTTGGCCATAGGCAAATCCACCTAGAGCTGGCAGATGTTTGTTAAAGGAATGATGTCCTCCCTCACACACACACCAGGACCTATAGTGAGCTAAATCTTGGGATAATTTTGCCTGGAAGACAGCAGAAATTCTGCGGTCATGAGCATCATTCTCTGGATGTTTGCACCACGGTATGTGCTGGAGTAAAGTATCTGCTACCTCTGGCCAGGACTCAATTTCCCTGAAGAGTTCAGGGTGCCCAAAAGTCCTGGGCACTTTCAGGCACAGGAGCAGCAAGGACATGAGGACATCACAAAGGAAGTGGCCTGCAGAGCGGGAAGACAGTGGTAGGGACACAGCATAGGACACTGGCTCCTGTGACTCACTGCTCTTCTCTGCCTGAGCCCCATCTCTCTGTGAGCAGTCCTAGACCCAAAGGAGAGAAGTCCAAAGATGATCTATAGGATTTTCTAAGAAAAGATTCCCTATTCTTCAGGCTCAGTGAACTGTAAGTCTTAAGCAGTGAGAGGAAAAATAGCTACATCCATCTCAGGAGAGGGAAAACAGAAATAGCTCTAAGCCAAGGGATATTGGCATTTTTTAAAAGTCCAAACTCCCTGTAATAAATGTAAAAAAAAAAAATCTCACCCTTTTCAGAGTTATGTAAATTTTAGATAAATTAGGTATATTTTCAAGGTTTAAAAATAATTATTCATTCTTTTAAAATAACCAATCTGTTAGGGTCAACATAGGTAACATTTTTGTGAAATATATTTTCCAAAACAAAATTAGCATTTGAGATGCTACATGCTCTGTTTAACATGCATATGGTAAACCTGTAAGTAATTGTTCACAAACCTTTCTCCTGGTACAAAACCTAACCAGCCCATTGAGGTACCTCCGTCTTCTCCTTGATAAGAAAATACTTAAAGTAAGTGTTTTTCTTTTCATAGTGTAGTAGATTATCACAGGTTGTACTGCTATACTTGATAGTGACTGCCAAGAGTGTAGGCAAACACTCCTAGTACACATGTGTCACCTTGTAATGGACTTTAGGAAACTCATGAAACTGACCTTTCTTCCCAATCTCACTGACAGGCTATCAGCTTGCATCCCCTGATTACAGACTTAGGACTAAGTCAAAAATAAAAAAAGAATTCTATCCAGCAGCATACAGTGCCCACATGTGCTACATCATATATCATGCCTTTTTTGGCTGTAAGGGTACCTAAGGATATTTGGAAGTTCTGTCTTTGTGTATGAGAAACGTAAGGCCATTAATGATAAGGTCTTATCTATTTGAATTATGTAGGGACTTGGATGGAACTAGATTTTTTTTTTTCAGACAGAGTCTTGCTGTGTAGTTCAGGCTGGCCTTGAACTCACGGTATAGCCCAGACTGGCCTCAAAACTCACAGAGACCTTCCTATAATCCCTCCAAGGCTCTACTGCCTGACCCTGGAACTAGAATATAAGGCAGCAAATTCTTCTTTTTATTTCTTTCTTCTTGTTCTTGTTGTTGTTTTGTGACAGGGTCTCCCAATACAGTCCAAAGCAGTTTGACATCACTATGTAGCTCAGGTTAGCCTCAAACTTGAGATCCTCCTGCTTCAGCTTCCAGTGATTTTCTTTTTAAAAAAATAGTACAATGCTCCTTGAATTCACATGGGATGTTTTACTATCAGTCTCAATGCTACTTTTCTTCTTTTTCCTGAAAACAGGCTTAAAGATGCCAGAAGATTCTCAGCTTTCCCTCCCTGGACCTGCAGAAGTCATTCTCAGTAGAGTGTGTTCCAGGACTGTTATGACATGCCACGGGAATGCCAAGGCCATCCCCTGGGTCCTCTCTGGGGCTCAGCATTTCCCCAGGACAGCAAAACCCATGGTGATTTATTTCTAGGTCTAAAAGAAGAGATCACCATGCAGCTACCAGAATGACTAAGAGCAAACAGACTGACAGTGCTGAGTTGACAAGGATGCAGAGAAACTGGAATCATTAATTAGATATATTTTCAATTAAATAAAAGATGTAATAATGATCTAAGCATACGCTTTTTGAGCTAAACTTGCTACTTCTCCCTATCACCCCCGTTTTCCTACAATAATGGGATGTGTGGATAGATAGACAGACAAATGGACAGATGAAGGTAAGAAATACCAGATAATTATCTACTTTTCTTTAGGCACCAATTCTGTGTATGACCCCTGGCCCTAGGAGATTATGATCCAGGAGAAAATGAGAAAACTGAATCCATCCAGGGAATGGGAGGTCCCCAAAGAAGATAGTCTTTTCTAACCTAGTTTTTCTGTATGTCTTGAGAACAGCCAGCTTTTCTGACCAGGATATTATGTCCTGAGCAAAGTCACAAGTAGTCATTAGGCACATGGCAGGCTGGACTCTGAAAAACACCCTTCAGGAAGGTTCAGAAAACTCCTAACCTCCACATGCAAGAGAACTCAGGACTAAAACCCTCTTAGACTCCAGAGAGAAGAAAGTGGTCAGGCCATAGCTCACACTGAAAATAAGAAAAGACACAGATCAGGAAGGAGTCTAGAATTGCATTCTGTGACCAGCAACGGAATGAACTGAGGATACTGAGCCTGGAAAAAAAGAAGCATTTGGTGAAAAAAGAGTAAAAGCAGGCGCTGCATAAGAGCTATCTCTGGAAATGTGAGTGGGTATATGTTGAAAGTCAATGCAACTGTTTAGAGATAGAGAACAGAACTATGGCCAAGGAGAGGCATATTTAATTTTGTGCAAGGAAGTAGTTTGTAACACTGAAAGCTGGCCCAAAGGCTATCATTATGAAGAGATATGTAAATAACTTCCCTGAAAATGGAAAGATTGAATCTGAAGCTGCACGATCATCTGTCTGGGCTACTGTATGAGGGACACTCCTGAGGTGGGAGGGAGGTTGGGCCACACAAGTCAAAGCCTTTTCCATGATTGCTCATGCAGAGAGGCACCCATGTCATCCCCACCCCTTACTCCTTGCCCCACTGAGACCCTGAAATTGAGCTTTATTTCGAGGGTCTGAACACCAACTTAATCCCCTACTTAACACTTATGAATTTTCAAACTCCTAGGTTTTTAATATTGGAAAACTGTTCTGCTATTTTCCCTAGAGATGTGTAGGCATGAGTGGAAGCAAATCCTTTTCTCCTGCAAAGGATAATGGAAACTTTCACTTGTGAAGTTCTCCTCAAACTCTACCTTTGGATTTCTGTTTTCCTCTTTGCCTTCTACAATCTCACACCGATGGTTCCCAGAAAGGTTTCTAGCTGGGGCCCTGTTCTCTAAAAAGAATTACCTGTTCTTCCAGCTCAATTCTGGACAACACACAGAGGTGTCCCCACCTAAAGAACAGGTGAACCTGTCAATGACCCACCTCTTAATCCTAGCACATTGACCAGATGTTTTGACTCCTGAGTTTTAAAGGGGACACATTCAACAACAGCATGAAGTATGTAAAGGAGCAACTTTAAATTTTTAAATTCATTTTTATACGACCTCTTTTCTCACACTAGACATGGGGCATGTAAATTATGTTCCAGGGATAGTCCAGAAGACCCCAAATCCACTTTTAAACTAAACCCTGAAATTGACTCCAGATTGCTGTTGTAGTTTAGATCTTGAGTTTCTGTCCCCAAAAAGCGCATGTAGTGAAGATTGGTCCCCAAGGTGTCACTCTTGGGAAGTGATGGGACCTTTGAGAAGTGGGGCCTACAGGAAGATCCTTGGGCCATCTGCAGCAATGCTGTCACTTGCTTCCTTAGTGTCCTCGTCACTTGCTTCCTGTCCACAAGGAGAGGATATTCCTTACTCTTGTCATGATGTGCTTCCTCATCACCAGCCCAAAACCAGTGAGGCCTGTTGATCATAGGCAGGAGCCTCCAAAAGCCTGAACCTTTGCTCTTTGTAAATTTATTGCCTCGGGTGTTTGTGATGTAGTGATGGAACACTAATACAGTTGCTAACATCTTCAAAGCTGAGGTGGCCGAGTATGCCAAACCTGTAAGGTACTCAGTAAGCAGTCACGGTGGTGAAGGATACATTTCTGGGTGACTCTGAACACAGAACTGGGAGATAGAGGTTTCCATTTCTTCATCCATCAATGAGAAGATTGGTCTTGATTGTTGGAGCTTTACCATGTCTAAAATGTCATGATTCTGTAATTGAATGAGACATTTTTCCCAACTCCATTGAGGTGAGGAAATCAATGTCCTGAATGGTAAGCTGACTTGGCCATGCTCATCCTGGTCTTCAGACCCTGATCTTCTGACTCTTTGTCCTATCTCCATTGAACTATTCCAGGTTACCTATCCTGAACCCTGAGATGCCCTAGATTTTAGGAAAGGAGACTGAAAAGGACACAGAGCAAACAGTAAATGGAGTCTGGCCACTACTCTGTGAGTTCCTTTGGCATAAGGCAGGGTTATTAGTGTAAAGTTCCTGAGTAGATACCATAATTCTTCCTTCTCCTTTCACAGCCACCAATCAGAGCTCAAAAGTACAGCCCAAGGCAGAATAAGCTCCTAGTAAGTTTCTGCATGGGATTCAATTCAGCTCTGAAGCAACAAGCCCCAGAGAACCACCTACTTCTGAATTCAGTGTTGCTACAATTCCCAGCTAGGCATGTGTGTTTGGGGAACACTGAAACTGGCCTGAATACCTATTGGAAGTGAGGCAAGCATTACCAATTGTTCCCTAAGCAGCTCTCTTGTAGAGCCCTCTTGGCTAATGTCTTTCAGCTAGGGAACTATCAATTGCCTTGTTAAATGTGAAGTCAGAAGAGAAGACAGTCAGGTCTTAAGTTCTAGTTCAAATACCTCACATCCAGTAGTTTAGTTACTAAGTGAAAGTAACTCATGGTTATTTGACAGTCAAGTGATAAAATTTCTGGCAAATACTGCTAATTTTTAAAGACAGAAAGGGAGCTGCTGGACACTTGTAACAGGTTAGAGGAACTATATCATAAGAGTTTTAATCTGGAGGAGAATTCTTTCTCTTGCCAGTCTGTTTCTGATATTAACTTTGCTAATCTAATTCATGTTCAGTTTTTCCAAAATGCAAACCAGAGCAGAAAATAATACAATCGTGCACAACTAACATTTTCTGGATACAGCCTGTCTTTTGAACGCCTTGAAAATTGTTGTATATGAAGAACATTATGTAAAACTTCTAAATATCTTCCTAGGTGTTGCCAAGTACCAAGTCAGGCTGATTTAAGCAACTAGACAGGTCCACAATCCAGCAGCGTGGCACCCTGCAGTGCCTACCTGGTTCGGAAAATCGTGAACTTGTGGGCATGTAGTATATGACACTGATAAAATCACTCCATGGTCCTCACTCCTGGAACTCTGGAGTCCTACTGCCAGGGTGCTGTGAGTGTCTCCAAAACAATCCATGTGTTAAAGGCTCAGATCCCAGGCTGGCACTATTTGGGAGGTGAGTCATCATTGGTCATTGAGGGCAAGCCCCTGAAGGGAATTGTGGGACCACAGCCTCTTCCCTTTCCTCCTTTTTCCCTTTTCTTTTTGCTTCCTGGATGATGAGATTTGCAGTTTTGCTCCACTGCGCACTCCCCACTACTGCTATCTGGCACCCCACCAGCAGCTATAAACAATGGTGCCACGCAATCATGAACCAGAATCTCAAAAACTGTGAGCCACAATAAACCTTTACTCTTACCGTTTAATTATCTCAGGTACAACATTATCATAACATGAAGCTAACACACAGGAGTAACCAAAGGACATGTCAGGATCTGACTGGATAGACACCCACAGCTTATGTCAACTCGACAGGAAGATACACAGAAATCGATAATAGAAATATTATCACTAGGTTTCTCCTCTGCTTTCTGCTTGAGGAGAATAACTGAGGCAGTGCACAAAAGAAACAAAGATTATCAGGGTAAGAGGAGACCTCTGAGCTCATCAAGCCAGCCTCCTACTTCACCTCACAGACAAGTAAACTGAGTCCCTGTCTTAGGTCATGTTCCCTACAAACAAAGCCTGAGGCAGGGATTCAGATGCAAGTGATTTATCAGGAGCCTGCTCTTCAGGATAACCATGAGGAAGTGAAGCACTGCAGGAAACAAGAAAGTGCTGGGCTAGGAAGAGACTCGGGAAAGTCTAGTCTTGTCCTGAAGAGCTAGCTGAAGCTGCCTGTGGAGAGGAGCTGCTGTCCTACAAGCAGTGTCTAGTTCTCCAAGAAAGGAGCTGTGAGTCATTCCCAGCAGGCGAGTGGGTCAATGGCCATTAGTGAGGATCTGGGCAGGGCCTCAGTATCTACTTCAGCCCCAGGGAAATGCCTGGTACCAGGATACAATTAAGTACCACTTGAGTTCTCTGGGCCCCTATCAATATCCTTTCCAATACAGAACTGGTGTGGTTTCCATATTTTGTTTGGAGTTTTTTTCCCAGGATCTCAGAATCTAACTTAAACTTTTATTCCCCTGAGGATCAGATAACTTAGTGAACTGCTTTAACCTTGAAGGATTCAAGGCCAAATTCAAATCCACCTGGAATAGCTAGATCCCCACAACTTAACAATGTGAACTACAGAGTGTAAATAAAATATGGTAAACTATGAAATATGTCATGTTCCCTGACTCATCTTAAATCCTTAACCAGGAGACTATGTCACATCCATAGCCCTTTCTGTGAATGATCAGCCTTCAACCAGACTGCTGGGACCTGAAGTAGACACCTGCCTGGAAGAGACGAAATTTCATTCATACCCACACTATTGTCGCTCTTTTGTTTTAGTTTGGACTTCATGAGAAAAAAAAAAGTAAGCTCGACAAATAAAATTTCGCCGAAATACCGGATAGTGATTGCAAGCAAACTCCAGCAAGTAGACCTAGAGCCATGTCAAAGCTGAAGGTATAAAGGAACATGCACTATAAGTAACAGAGTCCTGATTGAAGAAAAAACACTGGGTAGAAAATGAGGAATCTGTCACCAGAGAACAAAGCAGAAACACAGACATGGTGTATCTGAGGATGTTAATGGCAGAGCTAAAACAATGAAGAGCATGAGAAGCCACAGCGGTAGAGATTTATAGGCCCGCCCAGGCACTGGGAAGCCTGGGGAAGACATTTTTCTGTCAGTAGGACAGATACTGAATGAACACAACTGCAGATAGAAGGAAGAAACCGGCCAGAAGAGAGGCAGATGCTGCATGAGGCAGGAAGTACAGGAATTCCCACCCAGAGTAATGAGGGGGAATCCAGCCAAATGGCAGTGCTCTCCCCAGTATGATGGCAGCAGACTGCAGGGTGACTCAGGACAGCCTTAGGGAAGGCATGGCATGGGGCACAATGCCAGGCTCAGGGAGACTTGGCAGACAGTCCTGACCTGATTGGAGAGGGCCAGAGAGCAGTATGATGGCAGAAGGAAAGAGGAACCTAGCAGAACCACCAGATCCTAGCAGGACTCACCAAGACGGCTTCACAAGGGTCTCTTCTTGGCAAGGGTTTCTTTTCTCCCTTCTCATTGGTCTCCGAATCTGTAGGAGGCTAAGTGGTATGCAGGGACTGCAAAGGGAGAGAGAGCAGGTTTCCAGGATCAATGGGCCCCTGAGGGCACTGGTGAGGTGAGCAGTGATATGTGATGAGAGAGCTATTCAGGGAACCAAGCACTGGAAGCCTTGGAAGATGTTAGATGAAAGTTTGTACCTGATTCTCTAGGGGGTCAAAGCAGTTTCTTTTGGTATCTAAGCCTATGTTTGCTGAATATGCAAATGTTCACCAAGTACAGATCATAAAAAAATTATTAAAAAGAGCAAAGCTTCTATAGGGAAAACATACGATTCATCTTGAAAGTCCCCTTGCATTTTTAATGGCTGCTCTTCCCCCAATAAAACATGACACTGTGGTTTTGTTTATTTTAGCATATTACAGTTTTGATAAGGACCCAAATCCTTATATCAAATATATTCTTCAATGTCAAAAGGGCATACCGAGAAATATTTCCCAATGAAAGATTTATCTTTTATCTGACAATGATGATTTAGCCAGTGCTGATCTCTTCATCCTTTTTTCCATTTAAAAAAAAGTTGAGCAAAATTACCTTTCTTGGAATAACAGCCCCTTTAAAAACTTGACTGCTTTGTCATTACCTCTCTAATCTCCCTTGGAGATCATGGGCTATTCATTTTTCTCCCTGACTCCAATTTGCCTTTTGATATTTTTCTTTGGTCTGTTCAAACATTCCCCCGATGGCCCAGCTCATCAGAGCAAGGCCTGAGCGGGAGCCGCAGCCCACTGACACGGCATTTCACCCAGCCCTCGGCTCCCGGCCCCTCTGCACACCGTGGAGCAGCTTTGAAAACAGCCTAAGCTCTTCTCGTTAAAGCTTTCTCTAGCTCTTATCCCAGTGACATCTTTTATCTACATATCCTGTCAGAGGCTGCAGCCTGATGGTCCTTAAAAAAAGAGGGTAGCTACTGAGCCTTTAAAATAGAGGAAAATCTGAGAAAAGAAATAGCTGAAAATATGAGCAAATTACAGATGGATGCTCAAGGCGCCACATACAGCTGGGCAAGGGGGTTCCTGCTTAAAGCCTGGTTGTGGAACAAGGAGGCCTGGATTCAGCCCACAGGGGTGTACATGTATTGGGGAGGCTCCTTTCCCCACTGTGCACCAGCGCGCCACCATCTGGGCCGGCAGCAGCCCTGAGTGCTCAGTGCAGTTTCTTCAGGATGCTGAACTGGGCCAATGATGATTATTTTCTTGCCACTTTTTCTCATACGTCCAGTTGTGGCTGTTTGTCTTTTGGGGGTGTTTCTCTATTGCATCTGTGTGCCTGCAACTCTGTTGGCGCCCATGGAAAGCTTGCAGCCCACAGCATAACCATGGTTCAGAGGTGGCACTGTCCAGACAAGAAGCCTCACACAATTCTCTGCCTCTCTGCTCACACAGCCCTGCCAAAAGAAATTTCTTTCTGTTATTTAATCAGTGGAGTGGATCCAGGCACACTTACTTAGCTCTTACGAGATTTTGAATGCACAACCACATCCCAACAATGATCATTAGGGACAAGAAAGCTGGGCCGTCCAGCATGGCTCACGCTCCAGGAAGGCTGTGTGTATGGCAGCAGGGTCCAGGAGCCACAGGCCAGCTGAGTTTGCTTTTTCTTTTCTTATAAGCTTTATTGATCTCCGGAACAACTGAAGCCCTGTTGAAAAGTGTGGGAATCAGCTCAACCTACTAATTTATGTATTATTTATGAATGCAAAGGCACGTAGATCCCCAGAAGTAAAGAAAAATGAGTAAGAGGTGTGAGGCTGGCATTGTAGTCAGTTCTTCCCAGAAGGGACTTCTCTTCCTTCCAGAACACTTTGCACTTTGCACTGTGAACTCCCACAGGGGACAGCGGGGTATGAGAAGCAATGTGGGATTTGAAATTCGCCAGCTGGATTTGAAAGTCACTTGCACAGTGAGACCAGGAGTTTGCTGCTGCAGCTCCTGAGGTTACAGTTTTCTCCTGCCACCTACTCTTCAATGAGGAAGCGTGTGAACCTCAAAGTGGCTATGAATGCCTGCTGTAGTATTTTTTGCGAGGAGGAACATACGTCCAGCTCCTGACACAGAACAATTCTTGTTTCTGACCAAAACCCCAGTAGAAAAGACAACTCTACAGCACTAAACTCTGCCATCTTTCTGCAGTAAGACAGAGCAAAGGTCTGCTCCACTGCACTGGAGCAGAGATAGTGCACTTGCTTGCATATGCTCTCTCTTCTAAATAACAATGATAATAAAAAATAATGTCAAGTCTGGTTCCTGATCAGGGAACCAAAGATGTCACATCCAGGGCGTGCTGCTCTGTTGTCTGAGCCCCAGTGAAAAATCAGATGCACAAAGTTTAACAAAAGGAAGACATTTTATTTGTAAAGAAGAAAAGGAAGGGGGAGGAAAGGAGAAGAGAGCCAGCCACCCTGATAAGAAAGAATCAGGGTAGGAAGCTCCGAAAAGATAGAGGATCGTGTTCTGGCTGCTTCTACAGTGGGGTCAGAGACCCTTCCCATACTGCCATACCTGGACTGGCTTCCGGGCACCTCTGCCTAACATCATCTCTTCTGATCATCTACATGCAGCTTCTTTCTGTCTGTTTACTTGCCTTTGACCTATTTGTTAAGGCCTTATCTTTTAGCAAGGGTTAGCTTAGAGTTAGTAAGGGGTGTGAGGACATTTATTGACCCTAGAGTGAATAATAAATATAGTGACTCTAGAGTGAATGTATATAAAAAGTTAAAAATATGTATTATCAGAGTTAGCCAGCATCCCCTTGCTTCCCTATATTGTATTAGAGGTGGGGACGGCTTACTGTTAGTGCACTTGGCTTTCTATGTCCTGCCTGTCAGTCAACTCTTTCTCCCTTTGGTCTGTTGGTGCAAGTCCCAAGGTCATTTGCTGCCTTTCCTTATCTGCTTTTTCTCTTTTTCTCTACCCCTGTCCTTGAGCTATTTTCCAGGGTCTAGTAAAGTTTGTTTTTAATTCCTTTTAGTCAGGATTGGCTAGAAGGCTTAATGAGGTCCCTATTCTATTTTCTCATCTACAGACCCCTGCTCCCACAATAATAATAATATCATCCACCTTCCATAAGACAGGAAGTCCAATATTTTCTTAGTAACTGCAGCCCCCCCCCCACTAATGGTCAGCCTGGCTCTCACACTCAGCAAGGAACAACTGGTCTCTGGACCATCCATGCCAGTCCTGGATTCTTGCTCCTACCAAAGCGGTGTTGAAATCTGATTGCCCACAACTAAGATAGGAGTCTCCTCCGAGGCTTCACATGAACATTTCCCCGGGGGCAGCACATGCACACACCCACAAGGACACTCAGAGCCTGCCCATCCCTCCCAGCTTCACTTCCACATGACAAGGGACTGGGAACTCCTTGGCTGTAGGCCAGAGGAGGGCTCTCTTCCTGATCTTGGGGACACACCCAGTTGACATAAGGGGAAAAATACAGCAGTCAGGCAGTAAATACTGCAAAAAGAAACCTAACCAGTGGTGGATGCAGCATTGGTGAGTCCCTGCCCCAAAGGGTAATTCTGGGGAGCCCTGCATTACCCCCAAAGGTCTAAGCTCCCAGTGCCTTCAGTAAGTACCTGGTTCTTGTGTATTCGCTTCTAACTTCCTCCCTGTTTCCTTCCCCAATCCTCTCCTAGAAGTACTGTGGGCACATCTTCCAAATAAGCTATGTGCACTCAAATTCTACTTTGGGACAAGATCCCAGTAATGAATGTAACGGTACTGTCTACCTAGAATGTACCAATAAATTAAATTTTTTAAAAAATTCTACTTTGGGGTATGCTTTAGAGACCCAAGGACTTACTATAGATCTGTAAATTTATCCTGAACCAATGGTGTGACTTCTTTGTATGAAGCATTTATCAGTTGCTTGGAGCCAAGCATGTTTTCTAGGGCTGAATCTCAGAGGTCTCCCAGTCTAACTATGCCTCATGTTTTGCCTCCCAGCTTGACTACTTCCAGTGACCTTAAGCTTATTCCTTTTGACAGTCCTTTTCTTTGGGGGACATCTCTAAGCAGCAAGATATTCTTTCTCCAGTAGTGAAAGTTCTCTTGGATAACCACAACCACACTTCAGTGAAGAGAGATGAAGGCCTCCATAACCCCTGGAAAGCAGGGAACTCAGCCCCACGCAGGTGAAGGTAAGGCATGCACACGCTCATAGGTCAGCTGTGCTGAGGAATGACCTTAAGCAGGACTTTGACCTTTCCCAGGACTTTGTGCCATACTTTTCAAAGTAGGGGTATTACTCTATTTTTGTCTGTAGTTTTACATAGCCTCTACTTCCTACTCATTATTTAACTTTACATTATTTTCAGTGGCTACCTTTTAGATTTTAAAATAGGTTCTTCATTTTATATTCTTGCAATCAATTCTAAAATTATTAGGTATCTGTATCTCTACCTCCCAAACCTTACTTTGTACTAACTTCCTCCCATGCTAACCTAAGTCCCAAACCTTTGTTATTTTGTGACCAGCTTTAGTTACATTTTTCTTTTAAAACATGAATTATTTGCTTCTTGAACATCATACCTTCCAAGTTTGATTTATTCCTTATTTAAAGCATCCTTTATTATTTCTTTCTATTCGTAAACTTTCCAAGTTCTTTCATTCTAAAAATGTTCTCATTTTTACCTCACTCTTAAAATGGCATTTGTCTGATGTTATATAGTCTATGGTTTGCTTTTAAATACTTCAGCAGAGATAGCACACCATGAATCTATGGGTACATGCCAGTTGTAATGTATGGTCTGGTTGGCAAAGGTTGGAAATGCCTTAATCAATAATAAACGTCAGCCAGGGATTTAGCTCAGTGGTTCTGCCACCTGCCCACAAGCACAAGGTCCCAAGTTCAATCCCTGGTACCAAAAAAAAGATGGTGAAAATAATAAACATCAGAAGAGTAATAGATAAGAATTTGAAAGATCCCATTCAAGACTCTACTCTCTAGAGATAATTTCTACAAGCCTGATAAATTCTGCTACCTAAAACCACTCAGAGAAAATTTTAATTGGCATAGTGGGCATCTGAAATGAACAGACATTTATCAGACAAAGAAGTAAAAGCAGCAAGTAAATATATGAAAAAATGTTCCACATCATTGGTCATTCAAGAGATGCAGATGAAAACAACACTGAGATTCCACCTCATCCCACAAAGAATGGCTGCTATCAAGAAATCACACAATAACAAATGTTGGCAGGGTTGTGGGGAGAAAGGAACTCTTCTCCATTGTTGGTGGGAGTTCAAACTGGTGCAACCACTATGGAAATCAATATGGAAATACCTCAAAGAGCTTTGACTGGAGGTTCCATTTGACCCAGCCATCCCTCTGCTGGGTATCTTTCCAAAAGAACTAAAAGAATCATATCACAGAGAAGTATGTGCACCCATGTTTATAGCAGCACAGTTTGTAATAGCTAAAACATGGAAACAGCCTATTTACCCATCAGTTGGAAACTGGATAAAGAAGATGTGGTTTTTATATAAAATGGAGTATTACTCAGCCATAAAGAATGAGAAAATAGATTCATTCATAGGAAAATGGATACATATTGAAGATATACTCCTAAGTGAAATAAATAAGGCACATATGTGTAAATACCGAATAGTTTCCCTGGTGTGAATAATCTACAGTAACACATAAGATCCTAATAAGATTACTGACATTTAGAAATGGGAAGAAAGGAGCTAAAGGTGTAGGGAAGGTGGGACGGGTAGGGGAAGGGTAAAAAGGGAAAAGAAAAAATGTGAGATAATGAAAAGATGGAAATAAAGTGTTTGTAGATGGGGAGGGGAGGAGGGGGTGAAGGGAGGGCAGGGACAAGTGGAAAAAATGAGAACCAAGACATGTCTTGTAGAGGTACAAATTCCCAACAATGAATGTAACTGTACTGTATCCCTAAAATGTACCAATAAACTCAATTAAAGCTGGAAGAAAAAGTATCTTTTCATTCTGGATGGTTAAAATATATAAGTGCTGTATCTACTTTGCCTCTGCATGAATAGGGCACAGGATGAAGCCAGCCCAGCTGCTTCAGTTCCTGATGAGAAGTGTTCTCCCTTCAACCTATGTTCCATCATTTAACAGGGGACTCTAGCACTTGTCCCACTGGGAAAGTCCAATGGGACAGCAGTTGATCCTGCTTCTAGAATATTATCACCTCTCCCAGAGTGGTTTATGAAAGGCATCAATAGGAATCTTAAAGAATGGAGAACTAGAATTTCATTGACCTTATAAAACCAAGAATGGCTGTTATTTTTGCCTGTTTACAAGAAAAAAATCTGGGAGTAAGGCAAAATTTAGCCTGACTCAATTTCATTGCAACATCCTACCTGGTGACAAGATTATGCAACAGGTAACCTCACCCAGCACTAACCACTGGAGACCACCAAAATCTACCAAATGAATAAAGTACTATTTGAATTAGCTTAGGTTAGTTCTTAAAAGTTGCATATGAAGTCCTGGCCCAACATGTTTCAGAGATATATTGTCTTCTGGCATCTTTCGTTGAAGTGAAGTCTGCTGTTGGTCTGATCACCATTACCTTGTAGTTAATACTGGATGATTTTAGGATTTTATCTAGGCTTTTTATTATTTTCTCTATTCTTGGTTTATACTGTTCCTGTTAGATGTGTTGGAATTTCTTATGTCTCCCAATTTCTGTTGTATTTCTATTTCATGGCTCTCCGTATTATATATGGAAAACTGTCAGTTCTATCTTCCAAATCACTAATTCCCTCCTTATCTGTGTCTAAATTATACCATTATTTCTATATCTCTGTTTCTCATTTTTATGATTTCTATTTGGTTCTTTTTACTTTGACTGAATAATTTCTTTTTTCTGGTATTTGCATGTTATTGACATAGGGACAGAATCTCCTAGCCTGTGTTCAATCTGATCTTTTGACTCAGAAGTCAACACTGTAATTCATTAGTATAACTTAGAATTAGATTCAAGGCAGCTTGATTTTAAGAAAATATGATAAGCTAGGCACAGTGGCACGTGCCTGCAATCCCAACTTCTCAGAAGGCTGAGGCAAGAGAATTGCATATCAGAGGCCAGCTTGGGCAACTTACAAAACTTTGTCTCAATTTTTTTTTAAAGAGGACCAAGTCTGAAGCTCAATAGTGCAGCACTTGACTAGCAACCATTTGATCACTAGTAGCACATACACACACACACACACACAATAACAGAAGCATGTGGAAGATACTTAGAATCTATTAATTTTTGGAAAGTCCACAACCAAGAAAGGGGCAATAGTAAAGTATAAATCTTGAAGACTTCATTTGTGGGAAGAAACCATTTCATAGCTACTTTACAATTACACTCTGCTCTCTAATCAAAGGTTTTTTATATCATGGGAACAGCTTGTTTTTGTAACTCCAAACTCCTTAGAGAAAACTATGTCAAAAAGCAGAGGTGTTTGATCCTCTGAAGAAATAGTTATTAAGGAAGTATTTGATGCAAATAAATCAGCAAACCCTAAGCAGCTGGATATCTGATAGCAGGGCAGGCTTGGAGACACCAGGAGACTGGGCTGGCTGAGAAACTGCTAATTGGAAATAGACAATCATGGGGTTCTTAAGCAGACCTGTGAAATCATGCTGCTATTTCATTTTTCTTTCTTTTTCTGCTTAGGGATAGCATTGAAGGAAGAACAAGGAACCTTATAGTTGGTCAGAAATGCCAGAAAAGTTCAATGGGGTGAACTTTCTCAGGAACCAACATCCTATAAAGAAAAAAAGTGTATGGTCTGATGGAGATGAGATAGAGAGCTACAGGGCTGGATGCTTTGCCACTACAAAGACAAAAGAACAAAAACAAACCCACTGTAAGCACTAACATGAGATGCACTATTGCCCTCCAGACAAACAGGTTAATACTAATTGAAAACTATTAAACTTTCGTGCTTATTCTCATCAAAATCCCCTGGCATGCTGCTGTCCGGCAGATTCCTGGGCTTCCATAAGGAAGCACTGATTGTGGAGGTCTAGAATGTGGCTCAGGAATCACCACGCTAACCGCCAACCAGATGGCGAACCATTCAGAACATTCAATGATACAAACAGCCCACTATGACAAATGTGCCCTAGTCTTGCCACCACTAGCTAGAGTATTCTGATAGGAATGGTCAGACGAACACACCTTGAAAAACATTGCATCAAATTCTGGGGTAAACGATATCCAGGTGATGGTAAATGTTTCCGTTTAGTGTTAAAATATAAGTTAGCTTTTCAATAAAGTAACTTCTACCTAGTCAAGGTTTGCACTTAGATATTTAAATCAAATTTCATCCACTGATAGAAAAAACTATATAATAGGAATCTAGGCATACTGGAATTCTCTGTTGCCCATGCCCATGAGAAGGGCACTTCTACACAACTCACCTGGTGCTTCTCAATGCTGACTGGACACATGGTCATCTGGCGCACCAATCAAAACTACCAGTGTCTGGGCTCTACCCCAAACTAATTAAATCAGGACATTCAGAGGAGGAGCCCTGGTATCAGCAATTTTTAAAGCTTGCCAAGCAATTCTTATGTGCAGCCAAGGTCAAGAACCACTAGTTCTAATGAGAACTGAGGGGCCAGTCTTGCAAAACCAACCCTGAAAATTTAAGGCAAACATTACTGCCTGTTCCTCAAATGGCACTTTGGATAGACCCAAGAAATAATTGGGCATCTGGTGAAAAGACCAGAATTTCAGAAAGCAAACTGTTTGGGAATTCCCAAACATGGCTTTTGTAGGCAGGACCTCTATCAGCAATAACCCCAGTCAGGTGCTTTTAGTTCCAACTGCCATGACTGATAAGTAGGACAATTTCAACTCTATTCTCAGTCAAATATGGACTGTGGTTGAAAATTAGCTCAGTCGTCATCATTGATTAAGCAGTATTTTTTAAAGTCTCTATTCATCAGGAAAGGGATCCCACTCAAGACTAGCAGATTACTTTAGTGATTAGCTGGTGGTTTTCATCAGGTTAGAAAAATGCTTTATAGATGGTGTTCAGTCAAGCAGTACCTCCTGATATTGACCAAAGAACTCTCCCAGCACCTCACCCCCTCCCATTCCTGGCCCTTGTGGTCGAAAAAGGCAATAAACTCCTCCCACAGACCCTGGTGTCATCTCCACTGCCCTGGTACCTACTTTCCTTCCCATCTCCCCTACATTCCAGGGAAAGGTATGTTCTGGGTTGCACTTGACCACTCTATTCAGATTCTCCATTTTTTTTTATCTTTTCTAAGTGGAAAATCTTTTTCTTCTCAAAGTACCCTGTGATTGCTGAGGTATTTTTATAGGCTTCCTCTCTTTCCTTTTCACGTCTCTTAAATAACAGTTTTAGCAATGAGAGCCAACCAAGCAACCATCCAAATGATGGTGTGCCTTGGGTGGGTACCTCAGGTGGGTGGGTGGTTGGCTGCAGAGGGACCAGGGCTGCCTCCATTCTTGCCCTCAATTCTCCAGCACCAGATCTCTGATCCCTTTTCAGCTTTGTCCATTTCTAATAGCTACTAACAATTCCACTAGAGAAAGAAACTTAGTGTCAGCAGGGAGAAGGGCTCAGAGGCCAGGAGCCTAGAGCTGGTAAGTGTTATGACACCATTTTGTAACTGGGAGAATTCAGGCGAGCCATTTAACCTCTCTGAGCTTCTGTTTCCTCTTCTGTGAAATGGAAATAAAAACACCCACCTTTAATAGATTGTTGGGAGAGCACAGTGAGGTGATAGAGTGAAAGGACTCTCTGTAAATTGTAAAGCCTGATACAATTTCAAAGTTATATCATTATACTGTGTGATCCATGTACCCTGAATTCCATTCTTCTTAACAAAGAAAGCCATCGACATCAAATGCACAATTGAAGGATCTCTCTGGGGAAACACTGGCAAGTTCTCTTTCCTACTGTCTGAATTGCTGATGGAGATAGACATTCCCAAGGCATAGAAAATTCCACTGGCCTTGGTCCCCTGAGAGCTGTCATAGAAAATATGACAAGGAAGAGCCTGTAGAAAGATAAAGGGATTAAGGGGCTTCAAAGAAAAGACATTTGTTTTAGCAAAGACCATTTCCATAAAGTTCTTTAAAGCAGTACAGACTTTCTACCCACCCCAGATGGCCTACACGGTGGACCTGTCTGAAGGTAACCACTGAAATGACCTCTACAGAAGAAGCATCACGCTTTCTGAGGAACCTAAGACATTAGCAAGACAAGCAAGCTTCCAGTCTTTCATGCTGCACTGGGTCAGCCAAAATCCACCAGAGAAGAAGTACTTCTCCAGAGTAAAAAAATGAAATCATGCATATCTTATCCAATGTATATAAACAGCATTTGAAATATGAATTTATTTGGTGTGTAGAAAAAGGTCCAGAGGAGTTAGCCCTAGCCAAAGAATAGCTGGCTTACAGTCAAACAGGATGAAGTTGTGTTCCTAGGAAAGAATGTCACATTAAGCGTAAAAGAGTCAATGTAGAAAATGTATAAAATACAAGTATAGTTTTAAAATATTAGTAGAATGAGGGGCGCAGTGGCTCTTCAGTCTTCCAGCTGAACTGTTCTCAGAAGCTTGACATTTAGTGACATCTAGTGGTGCCAGATAGGAAAGCCTGAATAAGTATTTTAAGGATAGAAAACAATGAACTCAGTCAACTTGCCTGTTGGTCAGAGTATAGGTTTTTGCAATTCTTGTCTTTACTTATCCATTCTCCATGGACCAGAGTTGAGAAGTCACATCCAGTGGCAGAACACGGTAACAACAATAACAGAAAGAACAGATCATCCAGGTCTGTTTTATTTGTCATTTTTATTTAAACTATGCTTGCCACAGCTAGCTTCTGTGAGACACAGTAGTAACTGTAGCTACAAAAATATATCCTTCAGGGCCAGGATTTGGCTCAGTGGTTCCACCACCTGCCTGACAAGTGCAAGGTCCTGAGTTCAATCCCCGGTACAAAAATATAAAAATATGTATGTATGTATGTATGTGTGTGTATCTATATATACATATATATATACATATATATCTATATCTATATACATATATAGATATAGATATAGATATAGATATCCTCGGGGGACTAACAGTGTAGACATATCACTGGGCACAGGCCTAGCAGAGTAGACAGTGTGGGAAAAAAAGTAGCACTGGGCCAGGAATTTAGTTCAGTGGCACCATGCCTGCCTTACAAGTGAAAGGTCCTAAGTTCAATCACAAAAAGGAGGGGCACTAAAGAATGCTGTTGCTCAAGAAATGAGCAGCAAATTCCCTTTTGAAATAAATTTTAAGAGTGCTTTACCCCCACCCCCAAATAGCTCCTCTCCCTTTTACCCAACAAAGCTACTATTGTTTGTATTTGCAATAACAGCGACTAAACGTAGGCAGTGCTGAGCTACATCCCCAACCCCTAGATAGATAGATAGATAGATAGATAGATAGATAGATAGATAGATAGAATTACTGTTGACAGAGTATTGCTGAGTTACCCAAGTTAGACTTGAGCTTGCAATCCTGTCTCAGCCTCAAAGTAGGTAGGATTAGAGGGGTGGCTGCACCGCCACAACAGGTCTCACATTTTGTAATGTTGCATCACCCCAACCTGGCTAGCATTTTACTGTCTAGCACACCCTGCAACAGTGAGGCTTCGCCATAGCATGGTAATACTTTTCAGTGGGTCTGAGACAGCTCAAAGTGCTTCAGTAGCCACAGCCTGTGTCTCTGAGACACCCTCTCTTATGGCCTTTATTATCAGGAAGCTGGTGAAAGTCTGCATAATTCAGCAGTGGCAAGGCCAAGGGTCAACTCTATTTCCAACAGACAGAAACACTCGAGTGGAACGTGCTTTGAGTGTAGGGAATCAGCAGTTGCTTTATATCATGTTCTCATATCCCTTTCTGAAAATTCTCTTGGCGCTTTGAAAAGCGCTTTTTTCATTCAGTCTTTGAACAAATAGTTTAAGATCAAGATGAGCAAAGAAAAGTAGATAAATGGGCTTCTATGACGTTTTCTTGTCTTAGCCATTGTATTTACCAGAGGAAGTAACTTCTGAGACTAAATCACAGCTATGATGTGAGCTTGAACAAGCTGTGTGATGCTTCAAACCTTCGTATCACATTCCTACAAGAAAGCATCCTGGGATGATCCCTTCTGTGCCTGTCATCCTGAGTCTCAGGAGCGCCCCTAGTGTTCAGGAGTAACAGCTGCACCAAGTGGAGCTCCCCGCAGCTTGATCCAGGCTACAAACAAACCCTAAAGCTGACCTAGAATCCTCTAGGGCTCATTCAGGGGTAAGAACAAGAAGAAGCAGGTGTGCCTGGAGCCTGGAGAGTCCCGCACACTTGACATAGGGGCCAGCAGCTTCCTGTCCCATAGACACCAAGAAAGAGAGGTTATAACCTCTATGCTCAATGAGAACCTTCCTCTCTACACTTGGCTCTAGCTCTCTACCTTCAGGAAAATCACTCAGCTGCTTGTGTGAAATAACTGCATGGCCACCTGTACTTTCACTTAAGCATCAGAGAATGTGTCTCCCTCAGAATAAACCCTCCTGACCATCTGTTTCTGTTCACCACCAGAGCCTTTCCTGACCTCCAGACGCACAGAGCTGGGTGTTATCAGAGGGGTTTCCTAGATGTGCCACAAGCGTTCCATCCTTGACATGCCCAAAACGACCATCACTTTCCCCAGACTAGTCCCTGTTCTGCGCTCCCTGTCACCAGTACTGACATGTCTCCATCTGGATGCTCAGGCATCTGCTCCAGCTTCATCTCCTCTTTCAGCCGCTTCATCTCTCTGACCTCCCCACAGTCACTAGGCCCCACTGGCTCTTCCCTCTAAATCTCTCACTGCTCCAGTCCTGCCGGCCTGCCTCAGTCCAGCTCTCATTCCTTCTATTGCTCACCTGGCTGTGGAAATAATCCCCCTGCCTTCAGGTTCATCTCCTCCGATTCATTCTCCACACAAAGCCACAGCACCCCTTCCTGCCCTGCACCACGGCCTGCTACCTACTTTCTTCTCTTGCCATGTGCAGGATGGAGTTCAACTCTGCTTATAACCAGGGTTCCGGGGCTCATCTCTCACCATCCCTTATGTGCTCCCAAGTGTCACCATACAGAGTCATAGGATTTAGAACATCTCACCCTCGTCCATGTGTCTGTGTCCTTCTGCACACTGTGCCTGTAGCTGGGATACCCTTCCCTTGCCCCTTCAGCCTCCTTCCCCACAGATTTAGTTGCTCCTTTCTCTGAGTTCTTATAAAACTTTGCTTTTTCTCTATTCAAATTTCTATTATTCATAATAATTTTGTTCACCTATATCTCTCTTCCACTAAACTGTAAAAATCAGCAAATGATTGTATAATATTTTATTATTCCCTTTATCTCTAGTATTTGGTATAATACCAGCTCAATAAATGTCAAATGAGTAAAAATGGTAAGCCACCAATTACATCATCACCGTGGAGGACTGACTCGAGTCAGAACAGTAAAAGGACTTGTGAAAGCCATGAGTAAGCCCACAGACTTCATTATTCCAGTAGCCCTCCCCTCTTCTTCTTCTTCCCTAACTGATTTATTTCAGGGAAACACCCTTCTCCATGCAGTCCATAGGGGAAAACTGGCCTCACTCAGCTCCAGAATATTCTAAAGATAATGCCATTTCCATCCCTCTCCAGGGTTTGGTTCCAGAAGGGCATATGATTGAATCTGGCCCTACAGGACATGAAAAAATATTTTCTGGGGACTCCTCATGCTCCCAGAAGCAACCCTCCCTCACTTTTTCTGGACATTAACAGATACAGACATACGGTCAAGCTGAAGTCCCAGGAGCAAACTAGAGGCCAGTAGAGCCAAAGCATTCAGGAAAATGGGGCAGGAGGCCCTGGGTGAGAGCCAGTACTGAAGCTATTCCTTCCCTGGACTTCCAAATCTCATGAGTCCTGTACACCTTTTCTCAAGGTTTTCGGTTAGTTGGTTGGTTGGTTTTCTCAGTACTAGGGACTGAACCCAGGAGTGCTATGCCAATGAGCTACAATGCTAGCCCTTTTTATTTTGGGATAGGGTCTCACTAAGTCACCCAGGCTGGCCTCAAACTTGTGGTCCTTCTGCCTCAGCTTCCTGAGCTGCTTGGATTGCAGGCATGGGTCATCATACTATGTTCCTTTTGAGTTCTTCATGCTGTGATTCTTACTCGTAATCAAAATCATCTCACCCAAAATATATTTTCAAGATAATTATATGTGCATTTGAAAAATATCAATCACTCATTCCCTTCTTAATTCTTTAAAGTAAACCATCTTCCTATAAGCCATCCCCACTGTCTTTGAAATATAGTATAGATTAAGGAACCCTCTCACTCATTACACAACATCAACAGATAGCTTCTGTCTCACTTGACAAAACTTGTCTAATAGCTAACATCCTGATGAGTCTGTAGACTCAGCCTGTCAGAACTAAATTAGGGTCAAATTTCTTTCACTGCTCCCTGCCCCGCTTTCTTCCCTGGCTTTAATCACTACAGTTTATTGATATCCTTCAGTCCCTTGATCATTCGTCTTTTTCAAAACTAACCCTCAAAAAATAATGTTAACAGTTCTTAACCATCAAAGTAAGGCTCCACAAGCTGTCAGACCAAACTTGAAAGCTAAGAAAACAAAAGCATGCAAAACTGTGCCCCTGTGGGAACGGTTTTGAACCCTGTCAGAACTGCTGGCTGGGTCAGTGTTCATTCAGGGAAACAAGGGCCCTGAAAACGTCTTGAGAAAGCAAGGATAGAAGCAGGGACTTGGTTATAGAAGTGAAAGTAGAAAGCTGTGGAGGCTGAAAGAGCAGAAAGAAAGGCGTTGTACTCAAAGATAGGAAGGTTGTGGCACACGTCCCAAGTAAGCCTCAGCAATTATGCATGGGTGGCCATCTCCAACAGGGATTTCTACTTGATTACCCTAGAACCATTCATTCCCTTCCTGTCAACAGGGTATTCTCAAGATCCCCAAGAGTTTCTAGAATAAATCTTAGCAGCTGAAGATATACTCTAATAAAACGGCTAAAAGCAAGGGTTCTCAAGGCGGACACCCTTACTCTTCCACATACAGCTGACCTCCCTTGGACACTTTACTTAACCTTTCTGGTCTGTGTCTTCACTTATAAAATGGGGAGGTTGGGCCGGGGATTTAGCCCAGTGGTTCGGTGGCCTGCCTTGCAAGCGCAAGGACCGGAGTTCAATCCCAAAAAAAATAAAAAATAAAATAAATAAAATAAAATGGAGAGGTTAACATTTGTGTTGAGGTAGCTAAAACTCTAAGGTGGCCCCAGATCTATACTCCCTGGTACACATGCCCTGCACAACCCCAAGACTGTGAATATAATGAATTTAACTCACAAATTAGGTTATGTTATCTGGTCCTACGGACTTTAAGAAAGGCAGATTACCTGGGTGGGCCTGACCTAGTCATGTAAGCTCTTTAAAAAATAGGGAATGTGGTATGGGGATTTAGCTCAGTGGTTCTGCCACCTGCCTGTGCAAGGTCCCAATTTCGATACCCAGTACAAAAGCGGGGTAGGGATTTCCTCCAACTATTCACAGGAAAAGACTTCACAGTGATTCACTCCTGCTGTTGCTCAAGAAGCAGCAGCAACCATGTTACCAACTACCTACCCGGGCCAAGTGATGAAGGGGTGCTCTCAAGGGGTCTGAGCTGGACTCTAACAAGGAAATAGGAATCTTAGCCTTGTAAGTGCAAGGAACTAAATTCAGCCAACAACCTGAACAAGTTGGGAAATGGATTCTTCCTCCACAAAGGTGCCAGAAAGGAACACAGTTCAGCTAACCCTTTATCTCAGCCTTATTAAGACCTGAGCAGAGGACTCAGCCGAGTCATGTCCAGACTTCTATAGAATTATATGATGAGGGGGTATTGTTTAAGCCACAAAACACATGAGAATATGTGGTGCAGATAAGGAAAATGATAAAAGTACCAACTTTGTAAGGTTTTTGCAAAAAAGAGAAATACATAAAGCACTGAGCACAGTTCCTGACACCTAGTAATTGCTCAGTAAATGTTAGCAATTATCATCATTATGGATCTACAACAGGGCACTGAAAGATAAGATAAAGTTTTGCAGCTTTCAATTTTAAACTACACAGCCTTTCTGAATTTCAGCTTTCCCATTAATTAAATGATAAAGTAGACCTCGATAACAACATTGATATAAGGCTTGCACAAATGGTAGCTCATCTAATGGCTCCAACTATCCAGAGAGGCACTATAATTATCATCTGTGTTTTAGAAATGACATAGATTCAGAGGCCAAGGAGCTCACCTAAGATAATACGTATGTACAGCACATTAAGGGCTCAAATCCAGGATTCCTGATTCTGTCTTGTGTTCCTCCCAACTGCACCTTGTCCCCTCAAAAAAACCCCACAGTTCTGCACATTTGATATTCAACAGTAGTTGCAGCTAGGTGATGTTCCAAATGGCTGGCTTTGTTATGCTAACTACCTGTGTTTTCTTGCTGTGAGCCAGCGTCCACTGGCCCTGATCACTGTGTGAGGCATTCCAAGTCCCCTTGGTCTCTGCTTACTTATTTCTCCACATATGGTTGACTCTTTATCTCACAGTATATGGCTCTCAACATAGAGGAAGCAGAAATGAGGTTGGAGGTGGGAAACCTGCAGGGAGACAGGATATATAGGCCACTGTACAAGATGGATCACAGTCACAATGACTGGGCCACGGCCTCCCAGAACTTAATACTCACTGCAACTTAGGAGTTTATCCATAATAATCTACAATGTAGTAATCACACAGCTCTGTTTCCATGAAAAACTTGGACCTTTTATGTATATTTTCAGCTCACTGTGATTTTCCATTCCTCCAAAAGTAAAAAGGGAATAAAAGAATGAGGCAGATTACATGAGGATAGCCAAAGTTTTATAATGGCTAATAATTTGCCTTCCTGAATCATTTGAAAATGCCATTATCCTTAAAATTTATTGAAATATCTCATTTAATTCAAAATTAGAAGAGGTGGAACTGCCTAGAGCTGGCCTGCAGCTCACGCCCCAGCTGCCAGAACTCAGTAGCAGACTGGAAAGAGGCAGAGCTGCGAGGGCGCATGTAGCTCCCCCCACAGCTACTCCCCCACCACCACCCCCACACACACCCATGCACCTCTGGCCTCCTGGCTGTGCTGGTACCTGGATTCATACCACAGAAGCACAGGGGGGTCATAAGGCCATTGTGCTGAGCTCCAGCCTCAATTTTGATTTAATATACATAGTTAAAGGCAATAGATTAATAACTACCACAAATTGTCATTTTCTAAACCGTGTTTTATGCTTTTGTGTTACTGACTGTATCACTTGGGCTAAGCTGTTGTGATTGATCTAATCAGTTATCCTTCCTGGTATAATGAAAAAGAGACTGCCTCAGAGTCCAAATCTAAAGACAAGCTATAACAGAAAGATTGAAGCATTAACCCAAGTATCAAACAAAGGACAGTATCAACAACAAAAATAAAAATGGGAAGACACTCAAACAAGGCTCAAGCACCAACATAGACTTCCAGCTTACCAAAGGCAAATTCTGAAGGAAATGAGGTGCAAAACTCTGCTAACCACCTGGGCACCCTGAACTCACAGCACAGGAAGTAACAAAACAGATGAATAAGGCTCTAGAAAAATTCAAAACAGAAATAATTTCCTAGGTAATGACAGAGATGGTGAGCAGAATGAATGGCATGATTAGAGATTCTAGAATAGAAACAGGTTTCTTTTTAAAAAATGCATGAGCTAGGACCAACCATGATAGAAGCCATGAATGCCCAGCATAGGAAAGAAATGGAATCCATGAAACAGATCCAAACAGATATCCAGGAGATGAAAAACTGTATCGAAAGACTGAGCCAGTCTGAAGAGAGGATATCAGATATAGAAGACAGAATGGAGATCATGAAAGGAAGGAGCTCATAAAAATAGTAAGGGAACATGAGAAGTCAATTCAACAGCTCCTAGATGACACAAAATAGAATAACATAAGACTGATAGGAGTCCATGAAAAAGCAGGAAAAAGTACAAACAACATAAGAAAACTGCTCATAGAATTAATAATAAAAAATTTCCCAAACAGAGCAAAAGCATTTGACATACAAATAAGTGAGGCATATAGGGTTCCAACTAGCCATGATCAAAAAAAAAAAAAATCTACAGCTAGTCATATGATAACCAAGATCCCAGAACCCCAACAGAAGATCAAAATACTACAAGCAGTTAGAAAAAAGAAATGAATCACATGCAGAGGAAAGCCCATCAGAACCACAGCAGACTTTTCAGCACAAACTCTCAAGTCAAGGAGAGCCTGGAGTGAGGTATTTCAAGCCCTAAAAGAAAATAACCTCCAACTTAGACAGATGTATACTGCAAAAATATCTTTCAAAATTGAGGGGGAAGTAAAATACTTCCATGACAAAGAACACTTGATAAACTTCATGAACACTAAACCAGCCCTCCAAACAAGTCTAAATAATATCCTAGAAATAGACAATGAAAATCATAACTCCATAAGGCCCAACAGAGCAAATTCAGCATACAAGGCAAGTAATTAAATGGGGGGGGATTAAAAGAGGCAATAACAGGATAATAACATGATGATGATAAGTCAATACATATCATTTATAACCATCACTGTTAATGACCTCAATTCTCCAATCAAAAGAAATTGACTGGCAGAATGGTTAAGAAGCAAAATCCAACAATATGCTGTATACAAGAAATGCATGAAGGGAGGGCAGGGACAAGGAGAAAAAATAAGAACCAAGAACTGTCATGTGAAGGTACAGGATCTCAGTAATGAATGTAACTGTATTGTACACCTAGATTGTACCAATAAACTCAATAAAAAGAAAAAAGAAAGAAATGCATCTAGTCCAAAAAGAAACTTTCACTGAAAGTGAAAGGATGGAAAACATCTCTCCATGTGACAGGAACCCAGAAAAAAAAGCAGGGGTAGCTATCTCATTTGCAGATGAAGTAAATTTCAAACCAAAATTAATTAAGAGAGACAAAGAAGGTTACTATATCCTTGTAAAGGGAACAGTCCAAGAGGAAGAGATGACAATCATAACTATATATGCACCAAATACTAATGCCCCCAGCTATACAAAACAAATATTAAGGGACAAAAAAAGCACTAATACAATTGTAGTGGGGGACCTAAATACCCCACTGTCACAAATAGACAGGTCATCTAGACAAGAAATCAACAATGAAATACTAGAACTGAACCAAGCTTTTGAACAAATGGACTTAGATATCTACAGACTGTTAAACCCCACAAAATCAGAATACACATTTTTGGCTGCACATGGGTCATTCTCCAAAACAGACATATACTACTAGCTCATAGAACATGTGTAAATAAATACAAAGGAGTTGAAGTTATCCCATGTATATTGTCGACCATAATGCAATTAAACTGGAGATCAATAACAAAAGAAACCACAAGAACTTCACAAACACATGGAAATTGAACAATGTTCTCCTGAACAACCAATGGGTCACAGAGGAAATTAAAGAAGTAATCAGACAGCTTTTACAAATAAAATGATAATGCCAATACAACATACAGGAATCTATGGGACACAATGGAAGCAGTTCTACATGGGAAATTTATAGCAGTGAATGGCCCACACCAGGAAAACAGAGCGAGCTCAAATAAACAACATAATGAGAATCTTAAACTTCTAGAAAAGAAGAGCAAGACAAACCCAAAGCTCATAAGGGAGGAAATTATAAAGATCAGAGCAAAAATCAGTGCAATGGAGACTAACAGAATGTTACAAAAAAAAAAATCAATGAATCAAAGAGTTTTTTTTTAAAAGAATAAATAAAATTGATAAACCCTTAGCCAACCTTATCAAAAAAAGGAAAGAAAAGGGCTGGGGATTTAACTCAGTGGCTCCACAACCTGCCTTACAAGCACAAGGACCCAAGTTTGATCCCTGGTACAAAAAAAAAAAAGAAAAAGAAAAGGCTCAAATCTATAAAATTAGGAATGAAAAAGGTGAAGTCACAACAGATCCAGCAGAAATCCAGAGGATCATCAATACCTACTTCAAGAACCTGAACTCTAACAAAATGAAAAACAGAAGAAATGGACATATTTCTAGATACATATGAATTACAAAAGTTGAGCAAAGAAGACATAAAAATTTTAAACACCCCAGTTACAATCAGTGAAATTGAAAACATAATTAAAAATTTACCAACAAAGAGGGATCCAGGGGTTTAGCTTAGTGGTTCTGCCACCTGCCTCACAAGGCACAAGGTCCAGAGTTCAATCCCCAGTAACAACAACAACAACAAAAAATACTGGACCAGGGATTTAGCTCAGTGGTTCTGCTCCTTGCCTCAAAAGTGCAAGGATCCAAGTTTGACCCCCGTACCAATAAATAAATAAATAAATAAATAAATAAATGATTTACCAACAAAGAAAAGCCCAGGTCCTGATGGATTCACTGCTGAATTCTAGAAAACATTTAGGGAAGAGCATTGCCAACATCCTTTAAACTTTTCAATGAAACTGAAAGAGAAGCAATTTTCCAAATTCATTCCTGGAAGTAAGTGTTACTTTGATTCCAAAACCAAGGAAAGACCCAACCAAAAAAAAGAGAACTACAGGACAATCTCCCTAATGAACATAGATGCAAAAATCCTCATTAAGATACTGGCCAATAGAATACAGAGGGTCTAGAAGATCATATACACTGACCAAGTCAGATTTATCCCATGGATGCAATGATAGTTCAACAAAGGTAAATCAATAAATTTAATACACTACATTAACAGAGTCAAAGACAAAAACCATCTCAATAGATGCAGAAAAGGTGTTCGACAAAATTCAACACCCATTAATTAAAAACCCTACAGAAAATTGAAATAGATGGTCTTTATCTCAACGTGATAAAAGCTATCTATGAAAAGTCAACATCCAACATCATATTAAATGTTCAAAAACTGAAAGTCTTCATGCTAAAATCAGGAACAAGACAAGGACATCCACTGTCACCACTCCTGTTCAATATAGTTTTTTAAACATTAGCCATAGCAATTCAACAAGAGAAAGAAATAAAAGCAATAAAGATAGGAAAGGAAGAAGTTAAACTGTCATTATTTGCTGATGACATGATACTCTACATAGAAGACCCAAAAAACTCCACCAAAAGACTTCTAGACTTAAATGACAGATTCATTAGAGTAGCTGAAACAGTCAAAAATCAATAGCCTTCTTGTACACAAATAACAGACTCATTGAGATAGAAATTAGGAAAAAACCCCTTTCACAATAGCATCCAAACAAATGATATATCTAGGAATCAATCTAATAAAGGAAGCAAAAGACTTCTATATTGAGAACTACAACTCTCTAAAAAAAAAAGAGATCAAAGAGGATATAAGAAAATGGAAAGATATTCCTTGTTCCTGGGTAGGAAGAACCAATATAACGAAAATGGCCATAATTCCAAAACTGCTATATAGCTTCAATGCAATCCTGATTGAAATTCCAACAGTATATTTCACATAACTAGTGAAAACAAGACAAAAATTCATTTGGAACCAGAAGAGACCTACAATAGCAAAAGCAATTCTAGGCAACAGAGACATGGCAGGTGGTATCATAATTCCCAACTTGAAACTATACTACAAAGTCACTGTGTTAAAAACAGCATAGTACTGGCAAAGAAACAGACCCAAGGATCAGTGGAATAGATTAGAAGATGCAGAAACAACTCCAGACATGCTCAGCTACCTCATCTTTGACAAAGGAGCCAATCATTCTCACTGGAGGAAAGATATACTCTTTAATAAATAGTGTTGGACACTATATTTCACAGAACTAGAAAAAAGAATCCAAAAATTCATTTGGAACCACAAGAGACCTAGAATAGCAAAAGCCATTATAGGCAACAGTCACATGGCACCAGGTGTAACAATTCCCAATTTGAAACTATACTACAAAGCCACTGTGATAAAATCAGCATGGTACTGGCAAAGAAATAGGCCTGAGGATCAATGGAACAGACTGGAAGACACAAAAACAAATGCAGATGTACTCAGCTACCTCATCTTCGACAAAGGAGCTCACCATCCTCAGTGGAGGAAAGATAGCCTCTTTAATAAATGGTGTTGGAAAAACTGGATATCAACCTGTCACAGATTAAAATTAGACCCTTATCTTTCGCCATGCACTAAATTAAAATCCAAATGGATTAAAGATCTAAATATTAAAACAGAAACATTAAACTTGCTGGAAAGTAAGTTAGGTAGAACTCTGGAAGACATTGGTATAGGAAAAGACTTTATGAACAAATCCTCAGTAGCACGGGAACTAGCAGAAAGAATCAACAACTGGGATCTCATCTTACTAAAAAGCTTCTGTACTTCAAAAGAAACCATTAGCAGAACTAAGAGACAATCTACAATGTGGGAAAAAATTTTTACCAGCTGTACCTCAGACAAAGGACTATTATCAAGGATATATAAAGAACTCAAAACAATCAGTCCCCCCAAATATAAAGACCCGATCCAAAAATGGGCATCCGAAATGAACAGACATTTCTCATACAAAGAAGTGAAAGCAGCAAGAAAATATATGAAAAAATGTTCCACATCACTGGTCATTCGAGAGATGCAGATGAAAACAACACTGAGATTCCACCTCACCCCACAAAGAATGGCTGCTATCAAGAAATCACACAATAACAAATGTTGGCGGGGTTGTGGGGAGAAAGGAACCCTCCTCCATTGTTGGTGGGAGTGCAGACTAGTGCAACCACTATGGAAATCAATATGGAGATACCTCAAAGAGCTTGGACTGGAGGTTCCATTTGACCCAGCCATCCCTCTGTTGGGTATCTTTCCAAGAGAACTAAAAGAATCATATCACAGAGAAGTATGTGCACCCATGTTTATAGCGGCACAGTTTGTAATAGCTAAATCTTGGAAACAACCTATTTGCCCATCCGTTGGAAACTGGATAAAGAAGTTGTGGTTTTTCTATAAAATGGAATATTACTCAGCCATAAAGAGCGAGAGAATAGATTCATTCATAGGAAAATGGATACATATTGAAGATATACTCCTAAGTGAAATAAATAAGTCCCACATGTGTAAATACCAAATAGTTTCCCTGGTGTGAATATTCTGCAACAATGCATAAGATTCTAATAAGATTACTGACATTTAGAAATGGGAGGAAAGGAGCTAAAGGTGTAGGGAAGGTGTGATACGTAGGGGAAGAACAAAAAGGGAAAAGAAAAAAATGTGAGAGAATGAAAAGATGAAAATAAAGTGTTTGTAGATGGGGAGGGGAGGAGGGGGTGAAGGGAGGGCAGAGGTAAGGGGAAAAAAATGAGAATCAAGACTTGCCATGTAAAGGTACATGATCCCAACAATGAATGTAACTGTACTGTATCCCTAAATGTACCAATAAACTCAATAAAAAAATAAAAAAAAAATAGTGTTGGAAAAACTGGATTTCAACTTGCTAAAGATTAAAACTAGACTCCTATCTTTCACCATGCATTAAACTAAAATCAAAATGGATTAAAGATCTAAATATTAAAAAGAAACACTAACCTTGTTGGGGGACAAGCTAGGTAGAACTCTTGAAGACACTGGCATAGGAAAAGACTGTATGGACAAATCTTCAGTAGCACAGAACTAGCACAAATAATCAACAACTGGGATCTCATCTTATTAAAAAGCTTCTGCACTGCAAGAGAAACCACCAAGAGAGCTAAGAGACAATCAACAATGTGGGAAAAATATCTTACCAACTGTTCCTCAAACAAAGATCTACTATCTAGAATATATAAAGAACTCAAAAAAATCAAGCCCCCCAAATATAAAGATCCAATTCAAAAATAGTCATCTGAAATGAATAGATATTTCTCAGACAAAGAAGTAAAATCAGCAAGTAAATATATGAAAAAATGTTCCACATCACTGGTCATTCAAGAGATGCAGATGAAAACAACACTGAGATTCCACTTCACCATAGAAAGAATGGCTGCTATCAAGAAATCAACCAGTAACAAATGCTGGTGGGGGTGTGTTGAGAAAGGAACCCTTCTCCATTGTTGGTGGGAGTGCAGACTGGTACAACCACTATGGAAATCAATGTGGAGATACCTTAAACAACTAAGCTTGGAAGTCCCACTTGACCCAGCCATCCTTCTGCTGGGTATCTTTCCAAAAGAATTAAAAGAATCATACCACAGTGATATATACTCACCCATGTTTATAGTGGCACAGTTTGTAATAGCTAAAACTTGGAAACAGCCCAATTGCCCATCAACTGGAGACTGAATGAAGAAAATGTGTTATTTTAATAAAATGGAGTACTATTCAGCCATAAAGAACAAGAAACTAGAGACATTTATAGCTAAGTGGATGCACATTGAGGACATACTCTTTAATGAAATAAACTGGACACACGTGTAAATAATGTATAGCTTCTCTGGTGTGATAAACTAAAAGTGTAAATAAGGTTCAAAATGTATAATTGACATTTTGTAATAGGAAGAAAATGTCTAAAGGTATTGGGCAAATGGGAAGGGTAGGGAAAAAGTAAAAAGGGAAGAGAAACAGGAGAAAAAGAAAAAAATGGGAACAAAGTCTTTGCAAATAGAGAAGGGTGGGGGGGGAGCAAGGGAATGGGGAAAAATAAGAACCAAGATATGCTATATAAAGGTACAAAATACCAATGATGAATGTAACTGTATTGTAAATCTAAAATGTAACAATGAAAATATTTTTTTAAATAATAATAATTCAAAATTAACCCCTATGATGAAGTCCTTCAAGCAGGAACACCTTCATTTAGATGATCGCCCTGGTAATATGACAGTCACCTACCCTCTCCTCTGCCCCTCATCCCCATGCTGAAATTATGTGACTGGAAATGTCCTTCCCTAGAGCTGCCTCTCAGCCAACTTTCACCAGGCCCTGCCCAGTTCTAGAGTTACCCAGAACAGGCAAGGAGAATAAAGCACCATCCTTGTACTTACAAGGGTTAATTTTATGTTGCATAGCTGGCCATGCACCTGGGTATGTGGCCAATATCATTCTGGGCATTTCTGTGAAGGTGTTTCAGAGGAGAATAACACTTGAATCAGTAGATTGAATAGAACAGATTATGCCTCCCCTTGAGAGAAGGCTTCATCCAGACAGCTAGAGGCCTGAAGAGAAAAAAAGCTCCAGCCTCCCTGGGAAAGAGAGCATTTCACAGCAGGCACCTTCAAGCTTGGGACTCAACAACAGCTCTTTGCTATCCCCAGGGTGAGCTTGTCACCCCCAGAATCAGGTAAGCCGCCCATTCTCTAAAATAAATCTCTCTTTGTCTACCTATCTATTCATCAGCATGCATCCTGTTGTCTGTTTCTCTGGAAAACCCTAACACACTCAAGATGATCATTGAACCACAAGATGTCTCTGCCATAATTAGAAGTGACAAGGGCTTAGGAGAGGCTTGGATAGAGAAGGGGAAAGAGATTAAGGACTAAAAATAAACCTCAAATAAAAGTGAGGATTAAAACAGGCAGAAGGGCAGGGGCAAGGGAGGAAAAGCACTGGGAAATGGTCACAACCACTGCAAGATGCTGAGCAGCACTTTCAGAGTCTCACCTTCTTCACTGTACTCAGTCCTCACGAAACTACTGTGATGCCCCAACCCAGGGCACTGACAATACCAAATGCAGGCAAGGGTGTGGGACAACAGGACTTCTCACTTGTTGCTGGTGGGAACACACAGTGGAACAGCCTCTTTGGAAGACAGTTGGTGATTTCTCACAAAGCCAAATACAGGCTTACCATTCTTTCCAGCTGTTGCACTCCTACATATGAACCGCAAACATGTCAACAAAGACCAGAACACAAATGTTGATAATAGCTTTATTCATAATTGTCAAATATTGAAAGTAACCTAGATGACTTTCAATAGATGAATGGAAAAGAAGATAGGCATGACCTTATAATGCAATATTATTCAGTGATAAGAAGAAATGAGCTATTGTGCAATGAAAAAAAAAAGCCCTGAAGAATCTTAAAAGCATATTTGAAGCAAAAGACATCAGTCTAAAGAGGCTACCTCTGTATGATTCCAACCATATGCATTCTTAAAAAGACAATACTATGGAGATAGTAAAAAGCTCAGTGACTGCCAGGAGTTGTGGCAGAGGGAGGAAGAGAGATGAATGTATGAACATGAGAGATTTTTAGGAAAGTGTAGCAGTTCTGATGCTGTGATTGTTGTGGACTGGTAAATGACACAGAGAAATGCAGAAGTGGGTAAAACAAACAAACAAACAAAAAAAAAACATTTACTTTGCTAGCAAAGGGTCAGCCTCCACCAAAGGCTGTGCCAGATGACTGACCCTGGGTTGGCTTACAATCTGTCTTTTATAGGAGCTTTACAATTATGACCTCATTTTAGGTAGTCCGATAAGACATTCCAGTTCCCACAGTTCCCATCACAAATCATGGTCACAAGACAGTTCAATGTTAACCCAAATGAAGCATTTTCTTTCAGGATGTTTATCTTTAGCCATTCCGGCCCACAAGAGCGGGGTTCAGAGTTAGGAAAGCAGGACTGGTGACATTCCTTTCATCTTAACTTCTTTGCTTCAGACTGTTTACAAAAGTTCTATCATGATGATAAATGCGTGACATGATTTTGTCAAAACCCATGGAACTATAAAACATGGAGAGGAAAGGGCTGTGTACTTTCTATATAATTTCTCTTTAAACCTGAAACTTTTCTTAAAAATAAAAGCTATTCATGTATTGTCTCCATTTTACAGATAAGACAACTGAAGTTCAAAAAGTAAATAACCAAGATGACACAATACAGCTGTGCAAGGGAGTTCCAGGAAGTAAACCAGGAGTGTCTAATTATTGACACTTCCTGCTCCCTTTCTGCAGGAGGCAAACAGTTCTGCATTACCCAATAAACAAACCTTTCATATCCAAGACCTGCCAACAGCTAACACATTCCCTTTAGTCATTTTTGTGTATTTCCCTGTTTCCCCCTTTAATAACTCTTATCTATGTCGTTCGCATTTTCCATCTCTAAAGCACAGGGCCAATAGAAGTCTGGATAAAAATTGCCTTGCTTTATCCAGGGTCCTGACCTGTCCACAACAACTGATCCAAGCCTGCTAGCAAGCTTATGGTAACTTTTATGCTGAGACCTCTGCTCCCTTCCGAGATTCTGTTTGGCCTCTGAACATCAGACATCCCCAGGGTAACCTCACCATTCACTCAGTTCATTTTACTTCAAGGGACACTCAAATGGGTACACAGGCCTCAGCTTTACTGGGGTAAAATGGAAGTATACTAAACCTCACAGAAAGTGCACAACAAGATCAGCCAGGTACACATACACCACCTTGAACCATCACCACCATCATGATGACAACGTCCCACTGCAGGCCAGACTTCCCTGTGTGCCTTCACCCCATCTCTCCCTTCACCCCTTCAGCACACAGCCCCTCACCTGCTTCCTGTCTCCATAAATCACTTCCACTTCCTAGAATCTAAATAAATGAGGCTATACAATAGGGATCCTATCTAGTCTGGGTCTTCCACTCAGCAAAAGTGTTTTGAGATTCATCCATGTTGCTGTGTGGATCAGTGGTAGTGTTCTTCCACAGCTGAACAGTCTTCTGCTATGCAACTGTACTACAATTAGTCATGTTCCTCTTTGTGAACATTTGTCTTCAATTTGAAGCTATTACCACAAGCTGACGCAGATATTTGTGTACAAGTTTTCCTAAGGATACGCGTTTCATTTTGGGGGTTAAACCTGAGTAGAAGGGATCTATCATATGTCAGGTGTATGTTTAACATTTTAAGAAACTGCCAAACTATTTTCCAAAATGACTGTACATTTTACATTTGCACCAGCAGTATATGAGAATTCTCGTCACCCCACATCGTCTCTAATACTTGATATGGTTAGAGATTTATGTTGTTTTGTTTACCATTCTAATGAGTGTGGCATAGCAACATTCCATTATGGTTTAACAGGATTCACGTGTGCTTCTTGACTAATACCGTTGAACATGTTTTCATGTGCTTACTGATATTTTATATATCTTCTGTGTTCTATCAAAATTTGTTGGCCATCTTCTTATTGGATTGTTAGGCTTTTTACTGATGAGAAAAGTTCTTTATATGTTTTTATATCCAAGATAGCAGAGGGTTTGACAGAGGTTGAGTCTAAACTGGGGAGTCTCCAACGCGGTGCTAGAGGGGGTCCATACAGAAAGCGGTGTGGCTCTGTGGCTCTTGGTGTGGTCTGGAGGACACAGCTCAGCAGTACTGTTGGAAAGACAGCTCCACACAGACTTTGGGAATGTGCATAAGAGAAGAAAGTGCTATATGGCACTTGGAGACAGTGGCTAAGGTCTCTCTTGTCACAGCCAGATTCCCCTAGTTCCTTTCCCTGACCTCAAGTCCCCAGTACTGCAGGCCCAAGATTTGAGCAGGGGCCATGGAAGGCTTTGTCCAAAGCACCACACAGTACCATGGCTAAAGGCTCTGGATAGCTAGAGCAGTGTTTTCTGACTGTCTCATGCATGTGAGTTCCCAGGAACTTATTAGGAGGCAGGATCTGTTTCAGGAATTTAGAAAAGTACTGAGTCTGCTTTTCTAACAAGCTCCTGGGTGGTGCTAATGCAGCTGCTCTGGGACTACAGGGTGAGTAAGAGGATCTGGAGCCCAGGGCCTCGAAGTATAGTCACCTCTCAGCAGCAGAGCAGCCCCTGTGAACTTGCTATACATGCCCATTTTTGGGCCTGATCCCAGATGTACTGAAACAGGAGCTGCTGAGATGGGCCCAGAAAGCTCCTCAGAAGATTCTGATGAAAGTGAGCCCTGCAGAATTGCTGCACTAGACAGCAAAGCAAACCACCACTATCTTCCATCCAACATGGAGAGAACTATTTGGTCCTTCTGAGTCCCCATTGTTCTATGCATAGCCCTATGCTAGAGGAAGTCCACACAATTGAGAAATGTTGAAGTAAAAAGAAAGGAAAGATAAGAAAATACGATTTCCTCTCTGTTGCTGGCCTCTATTCCTTGCTGTCTACCACAACCCTTCCTGTTTTCTGGGGACCCCCAGTGACAGACTAGAAGGACCTTGAGTCCCTAATAGACCATGCCATGCTTGCTCCCTCACTTCCAAGCCTCTGTTGGGATTCTGCTCTTCACTCTCCTCAAATCCACCTATCCAGGCTCTGAACTGCAACCATTTATCTGTCTCTCCTACTATCTGTAGCCATATGGGGAGAGGGCAGGTCTCTCTGGCCCCCCACCCCCAGTGCTTTACCTAGTGCCTAGCACCAGCTACATGTTTGTTGAATTAATAAATGGAAAATAGACAAAGGAAGAAATAGCCATGGAAAAGAAAGGGCCATTGAACCCAATCCACATATTTTGCAGATAAGAGCATTTAAAGGAGGCCACATTGTCATTGCTGTTTCCCTCCCACCACCCCACTCTCACTTCTCCCTGAAGACAAGATTCCAGAAATACAGTTAGCAATGGACACTGGCCCGTTGGCAAAATTAGGCAAAACCTAGGCCTTTCTGCTTTAATTACATTATGTCCAAACTGAAGCTCTGCCACCTCCAGCCTGCCCCCAGCTGTGGAGGCACTGAGGCACACCAACCTGAGAACAAACTGCTTTGCACACACAGGACATCTGGGCAGCTGCCCGTGCTCATCCAAGAGGCTGCTCACACACATCTGTTTTTAGTCCTCTAATTCCTTCCCAGTCTGAAATGCAAATGCAGACATCTTTACACTATCTACAGTGATAACTTGTTTTTTGCATGTTTAATGCTAAATTACAAAAGACAACAAGTCAGCAAGCACTTTCCAAATACGCATCTACAGGGTGCACAGGACGGTGAGGAATGCAAAGTATAAAAAATGATTGGAGACCATCATTTCAGTGCTTGTACTGACTTCAGGAAAGACTTTTCTTGCCTTGACTTCCACACGATTCATCTGCCACCTAATTCTCATATCTATCTAGCTGTTAAATAGATTTGGGGCCAGTTAACCTAAAACCTTCTGCCACCTCATTCATTATACTAAGAAACCAAACACAAAGTGAAGCTTAATAAATATTTGTCATGGATGCTGATGACTTCAATCTTAATACCATCGAGACTGCTAGAATAATTACACACCAGTAGGCCTCAGGGAGAGCTCGCCATTGTTCCTCTGCAGCTCTCCCCTGCCCTAGCAGAGCTCCCAGCACCTCACACAGGGAGAACAGCTAAAGGCAGGCCAAGGGCAGCAGCCCACCCTGCTTAGCAATTATTGTCTGCTGCCTTCATATCGGCAGATGATGCTCATGAGCTGACTACTGTGCACCTGTGGGAGAGGAGAAAGAAATCAGGTGTGACAAGCCGCCTCCCCACTGCCATGCTGACTGCCTGCCAGCAAGCAGGCACAGGAATTTATACAAACTCACAGGGCTTGGTGGTGAGACACTTTGACACAACTATCAAAATAACAGTAATTTCAGCTTATCTATTCATAAAATGGATGTTTACACCTAAAAAAAACCCCACAGAGGTATGAATCATTTTTATAAATAAGAGTTTAAAAGAAAATTAACCTGTTTTTTTTTTTTTTTTTGAGTAATCACTGGTAGAGTAGGAGCTGTAACAGACACTTTGTACATTTTATCTCCAACCTTCCCAATGATCCTATGAGGTAAGTGGTAGGTGTGATGAGGTAAGTGGTAGGTGCAAGGTAGACACTGGTCCTCTACAAATTTGTAACTAACTCGTGCAAGAGCCCCCAAAGGAGGAGTCCAAAAAGGCCCACCCTGTCTGACTCCCAGGCCTCAAGCCAGCCAGCAAGGGCTAGAGTAGTGGAGTGTTGAACGTAAGATTCTTCTAATGTGTATGTGTTTACAACACATACGTATATTGATGATGGCTGACCTATGTTAATATGGCATATTAATATTTATATCTTATAAACAGCATCACAGAATCACATTTCTGCAAAACATATATATTTATTTCTATATATTTGTAAATATAGATATATATGGCTAAGAAATTGATTCTGGAACCTTTCCAGGGTATCAAAATCCCTGGATACTCAAGTTCCTTACATAATAAGGTGCAGTATTTGTATAGTAAAACCTATACACATTCTCCCCTTTTTAAAAAATCATGGCTACATTACTTATAATACCTAATACAATGTAAATGCTATATAAACAGTAGTTATAGTGTATTGTTAAAGAAAAAGTCTGTTAACTACAAATACAATTTTTCTGGTTTTTTTTTGCAGTGTCGGGGGCAGAACTCAAGGCTTCATGTGTGCTAGACAAACACTCTACCACTGAGCTGTACCCTCAGCCCTACATATTTTGAAATCTGGTTGAATCTGCAAATGTGGAACCCACAGATACAGATGGCTGATTCTGTGTGTGTGTGTGTGTGTGTGTGTGTGTGTGTTTGCTTACACATCTAGAAAAAAGTCTCAAAAAATATACCCAATGTTATGAGTGATTATCTCTAAGACGAGATTATAAATAATGCTTACTTTATTCTTTGAGCTTTTCTATAACTTTTTAAAATAGGCAAAATGAATATAAACTATTTTAATTAAGTTCTAAAAATATAAGGTGAAAAAGAATAAATCAGAAAAATAAAACTTAAGACTTTTCCTGACTTTGTTACTTTGCTCTAAAAGATGTCACATGTGATCTAATCTGTTCCAGAAAATTCATTTCTTCGCTCATTTATCCATTCACCCCACCAAGAAGTATTTGTTGAACACTTGCTTTATACCAAGAACTAAACATCCTCCTGCTTGTGATGCTGCCCTTGTGGAACTCAGAAGGGAATCTAAAAGCTACAGTTATTGTATGTGTCATCCTATGCCATAAACAGAGGAATCCAAACCATTGGTCTGGGGGCAGAAGATGGTAGACAGCAAAACCAGACAGGGAAAAAAGGAAATTGAAGACAGAACAAATATGCATCAGCCTCAAACATGGAAAGAATATCTAGATAGAGCTGTATCTTCACTGCTACAGCTAGAAAAGAGATGAAAGCTCAGTGTGGGGCTCAAGTTACAGATCCTGGAGGCAGGAATGACAGAGCTGGAAGAGAGAGGTAGGTCTGGCAGGACCCACCTAAAGACACAAGCCTAAAACAGAGCAAGGCCAGTGACTATCCCATTACCCCTGCCTTGCTTCCCTACAGCCTAGGCCTGGTGGGGCTGCAGAAGCTACTCTTGGCTTCTCTCTCCCAGGGTTCTGAGCAGCAGAGAGGCTCTCACTAAGTTTCCTGCTGAGCAGAATAACCAGGCACCAGTCATCCATCTCAGGGGAGTAGAACACTGTGAATCCATTATCCACCCCAAGGGTGGACTCCACTACATGAAGGATAGCAAAGAGCATCACTATGCCAACCAACAAACAACCAGACACATATGCCCACTGATCCTGGTATTGGAGCTACCCAGGAAAACACAGGCAGGCAAAGGAGAGAGCAATGCCTTGTGTAGAGAAGAGACAGAGCAAGCTCAAGGTCAGCAGTATCAGTACCCCATGGCCAACAGGTCTCTCTCAACATCCAACATAGAACAACTGTCTATGCGTACCCTGCCACAGTAGAATGACCCCGTCTGCTCCCCACAGGAGACAGATAAAGCAGTGGCGCTGGCCCAGTGCCATGTGATGTGTGCATTTAAGCAGAACAAAGGAACATACATTGGGCTTACAACAAAAGAGAGATTCTCACATAAGGCAATAAGCCCAGCACAGGCTGCAAGTGTTCTTTACCTCTTGGGAAGTGTCTTAATCTGTCTTGTTATCTAAAGAAATACCTGAGGCCAGGTAACTTATTGAGAAGAGATTTATCTGGGCTCATGGTTCTAGTCCAAGGCTGAGTGAGGGCCCACATCTGGTGATTTCTGATGACTTTCTGAAATAAAAATATTTGTCCACTGAAGTCCTTACTAAAATATTAGCTCTTTAAACACTGGCTCAAACTTTGTGGAACTTAAATAATTATTTTTTAATCAAAGATAAATCTAAAAAAACTTTCAAAATTGATCTGGAAAGAACAAAACATGAGACACAAAGACTCATTATTGAGTGCCCTTTACAAGATAAGAATTTGTTCAACATCTCCTAGTAGTGATGACAAAGGGCCAATATTATGAATAGAGCCATAGGCTTCTTTTCTATGGTCAAAATAAGGGTTTTACTATGCTGTGCTTTCTAAACATACAAATCAATCTTATATTGGAATTATTACCAATCTATACTTTTTTTCTTTGAAGCTGCTTTGAGTTAGTCCCAACAACAAAGTATTCTAGAGCTGGGCCCACAAGGAACCATAGACAATATCTGTCCCTCTGCCACTTCCATCCATCCACTTTTAGGCACAAAAGCCACATCCTTCAACAGCTTCATAGGCCACTTGTCCACAAGGGGCAGCAACAACATAAATTGGTCAGTGGCTGCTGAAGGAGGTCGCTCAGTGGTAGGCACTCTGAGCTCATGTGGAACCACCCCAGAGCCACGAATGATGGACATTGCTCATCACGCTTGCCAACTGAAGGAACTACAGGGAAGCTAGGTGACTCTGCTCCACTTGGGCTCTCTCCAAGGAGCTCTACCTCCTCGGGCACTGCCCAACCACTTTAAAGGATGAGAAGAATGGTGTCTTGTAGCACACATGTACCCTTCTGTAACATCTGGGTGAACCAGGGACAAGCTATTGGGAATTTCTGACTTCTATGACCCTTTCACTTCAGTTTCTCAGCTGAACTCAATGCAGACTTAATGCAGTCAGTTGGTAGGTATCAGCCCTCATTGTACAATACACACTTGTGTCGTGAATCTTGCCCCACACAGAAATACAGAGAACTACAAAAGGAAATAGATCGAAGCCTTATACTGTACTTGCATTCATGGACACTGTTTACTTCAGTAATAAAGAAATAGATTTATATTTCACTAGTTATGTGAAAAGCCCTGGAGTAATTGGTATTCTATTTCCCATTTTATTCTACTCATGTTTTAGTGCCTTTTATAGATTGCTAGCTTTTGTGTGAATGGCATTTAATCTGGTTCTCATAAGATTCACTTTTTTCTTGTGAGAGAAAAACAGACAGATACACACAGATACAGAGACAGAGAAAAAGTACATTCATGTTTCCTGGTGGAGTGGGGTAGCTAATGAAGACATTCTGAAGCGTCCAAGGTCAGCCCAAGCCTTGGTACGCTCAGGGCTGACACTCAGCCAGCATGTACTGATACAGCTGTGTCAGCTGTGTACATCTGCACTAATTCATTGGGATCTTATTTGACTGGCTGGTGCTTGCCCTGCCAGTTGTTAAATAGTTTTCACATATCCCTACTGTACCATTTGCTTGACTACCTGGCTGTGTGATAACACTGGGGAACCAATCTTTCAAGGGCTCAGATATGAGTGTAAGAAAAAGAGATAACCAAAGAAAAATCTATGGTGGATCTGAATATATCTGCAAGGATATATTAAATATACCAAGTCATATTGATAATCTTCCCCGAAGGTACTGTTTAAAAGCCTTTGGACCTGTTTGTCCTTCTGACAACTGGCAATTTCTATGTACCTCTGCTAGTCCTTTACAGCCCTTCAAAAGTTTGTCAAAGTCAGTCATCTGCCAGGTCAAAAATGATTGTGTTTTATGCCTCCTTTCCTCTCAAAAGATAAGGAAGGAAACAGGAAAGTCTGTAATAGAGATTGTGGCCCTGTCCATCTCCTTCCTCCAATGTGTTGTTCTCACAGCATTTCTGTTTGAAGATTTTCAAGGCCATTTGAACAATTTGTACAGGTTATGCCTTAACTGGGCTCAACTGTCAAAGCCCCTTCCCTGTGGCACATGTGATAAACCTGATGGGCAGTGTAGACAGGGATGGGGCACAGCCCACACTCCTCCCACATTCCTGTGATGTTGGATTGAGTCTGAGCTATACTTGCCCTTATGTGTAAGTCTGGGCAACAGCAGACCACGTCACTCTTCCATACAACGCTTGCTTTGAATCATTCACATATAAGACCCTTGAGTGTTTCTACCTGTTTTCTGTTTTATCCTGGGTCCCTTTCATCATGAGACTGATGGTGACAGGGCAGCTCACAAGAAGGTTATTGAACTGAAATCAAAGGAATCAACCTTTCTTCGTTTCTATAACTGGTAGGAGCCACATTTTTAGTCCAGTGATGAAACTTTCACTCTCTTTCATGACACAAGTATCCTTTCTCACTGTGCTCTCACGTCATATGCATCCCAGTGCCAGAGGGGATCAGCAGATCCTCCGCCTATACAGAGTACATTGTTTCATTCTGAAAGTTGAGTAATGGACTGAAACTTTCCTGAGACACAAGATATTAAATTGTCACAAATCTTTTATTTTTTTTAAATCCATGTGTAAGTGGACCAATGTGGCCTAAACCCATGTTATTCAAGGGCCAACTATACTTCTACACCAAGTGACTGGTCAACCTTCCTTCCTGAAGCTAGCTTCTTAACTTCTGAAGAATAGAAAGACAACAGAGGACGAAAAGCTTTCAGTGTGAGGACAACCCCTTCCTCTCTTGGAGAGAGAGAGCACGAATGAGACAGTGAGCCAATGTGGTAGCGAAGGAAGGCTCCGCTGGCTTACAGCAAGGAAGGCTGAATATCCCAACCTGAATGATGAAGGAGAACCAATGTGGAGATTGAAGGGCCTTCGCTTAAAGCCTAACTTAAAGTGGACCAAAGGCATATGGATAAGTTACAGGTAGGCACCAGTCTAGGAAAGTCTCATCCAAAAAATAGAATCTGGATGTGGCACAATGTCAGTTCTGCTAATCACTAGATATGTGCAACAATTTTTTATAAAACAGAGGTGCTATTTCCTGTTATATGGGTTTGCAATATTAGCACATGGCAATTATTTTTTCCAGTTCCTTAACCTTAAACTGAGCAACTGAATCTAGATAGTGAGGGTGATGCCTGATCAGTAGTCTGAAGGGAAAGGGAGCTCACCCAGGCAAGTTATATCAGCAGGTCACTTGCTGAGCCCTCAGAAAACTAACTCATTATTTTTTAGGCATATCGTATGGTTTTCACCAAAAATAAAATTTTACTACAAATGAAGCATTGCCACTAGCCACATTCCAAATTATATAAAATGATCACAATTTTGAAACATGATTTAAAATAAATGCAAAAAAGTATTATATGTAGTTATGACTATTTGTATTTTAAGTACATGGTGGAAAGATCCACCTTGGCATGGAGGGATTTTGGGGGGTGGTATCGGGGATCGAATTCAGGTCCTTGTCCTTGCAAGGCAAGCGGTGGAACCACTGAGCTAAATCCCTGGCCCAAGGGATATTCTTATCACTGACATTCTTTAAAATTGTCAATGCTGGTGATAATAAAAAGCAGACTGAGTTTTAGTCAGTTTTATTACTGATCTTAAAATTCTTTGCTTGTCCCTGGGCCAGGCCATCCCCCATCCGCTGGTATGCTGCAGCTATCCTGACTGCCTCAAATCCTTTTTAGAATTAGGCAGGTATAAATGAATGGGTGGAAATACACTTAAGAACTAAATATACCTCAAAAATATATTTAGGAACCTCAGAATACCATTGCCTATAGGAAACCATATTGAAACCATTCTAATAAATCTACAACTTTTATCAATCATTGCTGAATCTTTTTTCTTCTATTTTGCTGGGAAGGTGTAACTCTTATCTCAAACAAGATTGAACAGTGATCCTTCATGAGAACTTTGGCAGAGCTCTGTTGCAGCCTTTGCAATACAGCCTTCATCTGAACTTATTTCACACTGTGGCACATTGCCCCAGCCCTGCCCCAGGCAACTCAGGGAGTGTGGAATCCTGTGTGATAGCTTTTAACCAAAACGAAGATAATAAGAATTTTTGCAACTTCTTAAAGTGAATTCTTTATCAAGGATTGCAAACTCAGCAGAACACAGCAGGCAAATCACATAAATTAGTAAAGCCTTCAGGGAATGGTAGGACCTTGGCAAAATAGAGACCCAGTGAGGCTATGTGTACAAAAGTGTCCTTGCCTTGCCCTGGATCAAAAGGATGAGGCAAGGGTCTGGTATCCGGTTTTTTGTTTGATTGGTTGGTTGGATATTTTGTTTCATTGTAACTTTCTCTGCTTTTGCTTTGCAAATTAAATATTGTTTTATTTTGTTTTCATGTTGAAACAGGTAATTTTCATTTAATTCATTAGGAGAAAGGCAAGTTTGTGTCCTCAAAAAATTAACAGATATATTTAGAAACCTCAGAATACCCTTTCTTCTTATAAAAGAAATCTTCCATAAACCATTCTACGAAGGTTGTTCTAGTGTTTTCTTAATGATATTCAAAGAGAAGATACCATAATTTCCTTAACTGAACATTCTAATTAAAGGTATAATGAGGCTCTAAGATGTTGTTATTTACTCCATTTGTGCTTGCAGTTTTTAACTCCTCTTGGACTCAAAAGCTATTTGAGGAAGTGTTTTATAATTCCTATAATTGGTTGGGTTTTCTGTTTTATTAATTTTTAGGGTTTTTTTAATTATTTACTTTTAGATTATTTGAAGTAATTGAATTATAATTTCATGCATGCTGGAAAAGATTTATTTTTATTTTCATAAGCCTAATTTCATATACATACACATATACTGAACAATTGTTAATTCTACAATTTCAATGATATATATTCAAAGCAAACAGTATGAATGTTGTTTATATCTCTATTTCCAACAATAATTGTGTATTTTAAAGCAATGTTATTTGGTTTACAAAGGGTGATAACATGTTCTGATAATAATTTTTTATTTTATCAACATAAAATGTTTCACAATCTCATTTAATTTGTTGTAAAGTGTGTTTCTTAATCATATTTATATTACTGCTTGCTTATTCCACATCCTTTTTTTTTTCTGATACTAGGGATCAAACTCAGGACCTCTCACTTGCCACTGAGCTACATCCTGCACCCTTTATTCCACTTCTCGGTTATTATCTGCCCTTCCTTTGACACTTAAATATTTCCTTCACTTTGAGGTATACTATTTTCAACAGCATAAGATTGGATTCTGTTTTTTGACTTACTGTAAGAATCAATTTCTTTTAATAATATTTTTATTCCATATTCTATGCTTTCTCACTGCTAATTTAGTTTAGATTTACCTATAGGGGCTCTTTTTTAAAGTTCTATGTTTATTTGGTTGGTTTTTACTGATGTTATAGTCCTCACTTAGCCATACTTGGGATATGTTCCTAGAGCCCCATTAGATGCCTAAAACCCCAGATAGTATACTGTTTTTTCCTATACATATCTATGATCAACTCATCTTTTCATCTAAAGGAAGTACTTTATGGCCTCTCTTTGACATTTTGAATTGCCAGCATTGCTACTCTCATACTTTGGGACCATTATTAAGTAAAATGGGGGCTACTAGAACACAAGCACTTTGTTAAAGCAACAGTTGATCAAAGAACCAAGACACGTCTCCCAGACTACTGTCTCCTCTTCCATGAATGAAGCTTCTTCTATCCAGACTCAGAGTTTGTAAAGAGACAGTCTCTTGGGCTACTTAGTTTCATGTGGGTTTTCATCCAACAAACATTTGATTTACTGCAAAGGTGTATACTTCATGCATCCTTCTTGTTCCCTTGTAACAGTGGGGTACATGAGACTCCCAGCCTGCATTGCTGCCAAGATCTTCACGTCTCTGATCCTAACTTGGAGGTTTACTCATGGAGAGTACATCTTCCAAAATATATCGTACTGTATCACATGCGCAGAGACTCCATGTTCACATGTTCAGATGATTTTTGAGATTTTTTGTATCTGCCTAGATGCAGATAGATGTTAAGGGAGACACCTGGGAAAATAAATGTGCTTCTCCAGCCTCAAAAAGTGGTTCCCAAGAGGTTTAACTGATCATTTGCAAGTTACACAAAGCCTAAGTTCTCCTAGTGAGAGGACAGATGGTGGGGAGATATGCAATCTCTCTTGATATTTTTCTTTTTAGGCAATCTGCATTGGAAACAAACTTAAAGCTTGAGTAGATTTTTCCCACTGCAATTCCATCTGCCGTATAAGTATAGTCGGTCCCTCTTAGATTCTGTCATTGTACAATAGACTAAATGGTTATGCTCTCCCCACCCCATTCATTTGTTGAAATCTTTATGACCTAGGAACTTCGGGAACTGATTAGGTTATGTAATTAGTACTCTGACAAAAATGGCCCAAGAGAAGCCCTTACACCTTCCATCATGTGCCAATCCCATGAAAAACGGCCCTCTGAAAACCACTCCTACTCAGACCCTCTATCTCCCCACATTTTGATCTCGATTTCTCTCAGTACCAGAAATACGAGAAATAAATTTCTCTTGTTCTAAAGTATCTGAGTACACAACTAGCAGAACTGAGAGCAGATGATGTGAGAAGATACTTGAACACTTGGACTCACAGCAGGACTATCACAACAGCCCAGAGAAGGAAGCAACCCAACCCAAATGTCCATTCCAAAAACTCTGATGGATAAACAAATCTTGGTCCACACATCCAATGGGCTACAGAATTTTAAGCAGGAAGGAAATTCTGACATATGCAACAATGTAGATGAACCAGGCTGTGGTAGGGCAGCCTGAATGGACTAAAACAAATTGTCTACTTTGGGATGATGATATAAATGTTCACACTGTTCTGTTTTAATAAGATGTTCACACTGTTTAATAAAATGTTCACACTGTTCTGTTTTAATAAACACCAGTGAGAAACACTCTTCAACTGTTTATTTATAGGCCTTATCTCCAACTACCGTTCCTGAAAGGCTATAGGGCTGTCCCCTTCCATCAAGATCCAAGTCTTGGGCCAGGGATTTAACAGTGTTCAATGGTGCTACTGCCTGCCTTGCAAGTACAAGGTCCCGAGTTCAATCCCCAGTACAAAAAGAAAAAGCTTTACACTTACACACACACACACACACACACACACACACACACAAAACCATTGCTTCCAAAAGGTTTAAGATTCATTTTCATCCAATTTTGAATTCAAAAATGCAAAAACAAATGTCTTTAAAAATTAATCAAAGAAGCTTCTGCCAAATAAATTCTCAAGAAGTCAAAGAAACTTCTTCCATGAGGTGGTTAGATTTATTCAGATGTTACAGTGGCCCCTCATATATTGGGACATTCACAGGGCAATTTAATTGGAACTCTTCAATCTACAGCCAAAGGAATATACCTGCTAGGCCTACCTGGTGTGTACTATCCTTCTGCCTCCATCTAGGAAAGAGATCCTGAAGGATGTCCCTTCCCAAAGCCACAAAGTAGTCTCCTTTTTCTAGTGCTGGGGATCAAACCCAGGGCCTCACACATAGTAGGCAAGCTCTTTACCAACTGAGCTACATTCCTAGTTCTAAATGATGGTCTTGATATACAAAAAAATTCATCCCTACTTCCTCCTTGAGAGTAGTAGGCTGACACCAAATGCTGTGTGCTCCAAAACATTATGCAACATAGTTGCTGCCACAACCAGAGGTCTAGTAAGAAAGGTGAAAGAGATGAATATTTTTGCTGCCAAGATCTTAATCTTGCCAAAAATCACTATTTGCCCTGGGCCAAGGATTTAGCTCAGTGGTTCTGCCCGCCTGCCTTGCAAGTGCAAAGTCCCAAAATTGATCCCTGGTACAAAAAAAAGAAAATCACTCTTTGCCCCAGAAAGCCCAGAGAGCGATGACAAATCAAGCAGTGGATTGGGGTACGCCAGCAATTTCATCTGACCTGCTGATTGCCAAGAGAAGGGGCAAATCTAAGGAGCCTGTCAGAGTTGGGACATCACTCATAGGAGTTCAAAAAACCTCAAGACTTACTTGGGTTTAGCAGGAATCCAAAGCAAGAAAAATCCAGATTGAGCCACAAAGAAAACCTAAGCTTAATGTCTCCCCTAGAACCCACTTAAGCATCTTAGGAGTCCTCTCAAGGAGGTATGGGCAGTGACCAGCCTCAGGAACAGAATCCTCCTGCTTTTCTCTCAGCCCCTCAGCTCCTGCCTCCCTCTCAAGTAGCAAGCACTAGAACGGTGCATCCCAGAGCTTCAAACCACTTCTGTAGACTTGATCAATCTTTGCTTCCTTTCTTCCTTCTTTCCCATTGCTTGAACAAAATGCCCAACACCTACAACTTAAAAGAGAGGTTAAATTTGGCTCATGACTTTGGGGAATTCAGTCCATGGCCAGCTGGCTTCCAGACAGAAATAGCACAACAGAAAGGGTTCACCAAAGATATCCACTCACTTCATGGCAGACAGGAAGCAGAGAGAAAAGGGTGAAGCTGGGGACAAGAACCCTTCCAGTTCACAACCCAGGGAACTTCTCACCCCCTACTAGCACATTCAGTTATGAACTAATTAAGGGATTAATCCACTGGTGAGCATGGTACATAGTGATCCAATCACCTTTCCAAAGCACCACATTTGAACACATGAGACTTTGCAGAGACGTTTTAGATATTAACCACAACACTTTCCTTTATTGCATTTTTGTTAGTTTTGAAAAAAAAATGTCAAACTACTTGGCTAACTGAGCACTCTGAGTTGGGTCAGATGTTTAAATACTGCTAATAAAACAGAATTCAAAGAATTACAGCCTCCAGATGACAGGTATGATTAAACTACTTGGCCATATTTCATGTCTATCCTATTAGATCATGAGAAAATAAAAGGAAAAAAAGATTAAGCCATCATCTTTATCATGGCTGGACAAAAGCCCCTCCCTGCACAATGAGAGCAGAGCCTTGGCTTGGAGATTTATAATCCACTCACGGTTGTAACCAATCAATGAGCTGGTCATGATCAGAGCATTTGAGGAGCCATTCATATTCGTGGCTGAAAAGAAGACAATTTACATTAATGTGAACAATGAGGCCAGACATCCCCACTACCTGATGAAACTACTAAAAGGAATAATGGAGACCAGAACAAAGGATCCTTCCTGGTCACACAGCCGGACTAAGGACTCATAACACTCACAGTATAAGAAGCCCATGCAGCGTATTATGGAAAATACCAGCTCCTAGCTTTCTTTAGGTCAGTGGATTGATAAAACTTGGCACTTACGTTCTTGGCTTTATGAAAAAGTATTCCATGGTGTGTGGATTTCATAGTTGTGTCCAGCATCCTCAAGGCTTGACAGCCAGTCACTGGGGGTATTGTGATTGGTTTGGTTTTTAATTTCTATTTTTATTAGTACATATTTGCAGTACATAATGATTACACTCAACCTGTATGCAAGGTATTGCAACTGTTAATGCATCATTCTTCCTTGCATCCTGATACACTTTCTCAACTGGAAAAAGTAGCAGAACTGATCCTGTGGGAATCTCAAGAAATCCCAGGTATTCCCAAGAGAATACTCTATGAGTTAGGGAGGAGAAAAGACTTACTAATTTGGAAGTTTTCACTAACCACCCACCCATCTCAACATACATTCTCTCATCCTCCCTCTCTCTCTCTCTCCATCTTTCCTCCCTCCTGTACCATTTGTGTTCAGGAATATAATCTCAGATATATTCAAAGAGGGTAAAATTTTATATAAAAGGAAGTATACCACTTCAGAATTTAGAAATCATTTTGATTTGTTTGGATTAATATGTTTTAATCAATCTGATCTTATCAGTGACTTTTTTCTAATTCTTGAGAATATGAATTTAAGAAGACACAGCAGGCTGCTACAGAAGATTCACAAGGGAGGCCACTGGGGATGGGAGCTTCCTGGTGCCAGATGGCCTGTGGCCAAGGCCAAGCCTGAGGATGGGCGACTGCAGCCACCTTCCCAGTGATTGGAGTCCCACTTCATGGTTGGGGAGGAGGGCGAGAGAAGAAGTGGGGGCACTCTGTGCTTTCTGGCCCCAGCCCTGGAGGAAGAGACCCAAGGAACTGAGACCCCTGCAGCTGCAGAACTAAAGTTTCAGAAGAAATTTGAAGAAATTAAGAAGGCTAATCAAGCTGCAGCCAGAAAACTTGTTGAAGAAAATTTTAGTTCGTCATCTGAAGAGGAAACAGATGAAGACTTTGAAGGGAAACAGTGAAAAAAATATGTCCTCTAATACATTTATAATATACAATACTCAGATGGAGATGTACGTAAATTAAAGTGAACAAAACACAGTATGTAAATGAAGCTTTTCAAGCAGGGGCTATGACATGCTTAATTTGTATTGCTTCAGTGAAGTAAAACCAAGTAGTTTGGAGCTGTATGGGATGTCTCTGTATCTTTCACATTCCCTGTATCCAGAAGTGGGCTAAAGATAGCCAGTTTCTTCTGTCTTCTCTGACAGATGATGATTTGGGAATGAGAAATTATCCTTGGCCTTGTCCAAAGTGCAGGTTTGAATACAAACAATCAGAAACATTCAGTAGGTACTATTGCTACTGTGGAAAACTACAAGATCCACCCTTTAGATCCATAGCTTGTGCCTCACTCATGTAGTCAAATATGTGAGAGGGAATTTAAACCACCTTGTGGTCATAAGTGTTCACTCCTCTGTCATCCAGATCCTTGCCCACCTTGTCCAAAAATGGTTACAACTACCTGTTACTGTAAGAAAGCAAAACCTGGAGAGTGCACAGAACCCGGGGAGCAGTGGTGTGGTCCAAACCAGCTCAGCGGCAAGCAGATCCCAACCAGGGATTCACCCCAGCCCAAGAGGCTCAGGCAAGCCCACCCAGCTTAGGACTGCCCAGAAAAGAGCTGCAGATGTCCACTCCATAGCAACAGTGAGTGTGTACAGATTCTGGAGAGCAGCACTGTGGTCCAGACCAGCATGGCTGCAGACAGATTCCAGCCAGGGATCCACCCCAGCCCCAGAGGCTGGGGCAAACCCACCCAGCCAAGGCTCATCCAGGAAAGAGCTGCACAGGTGCACAAGCTTCAGTCAGAGACCTCCCCAATAGCATTGGTAGTTTGAACCCAGGAATTGATGTCCTAATGAGCAGCAGAGAAAAGGCATCTTGGAGGTTTGGTAAGAATTGAAGACCACTGGGTGAGCAAAAAATTGTCCCAATAAAGGCACAGCAGGCTTCATCTGTTGAAATGAGAAGACAGAGAAACAAGTCCCAAAACCAGCCTTCCAGATCACCTAAGACAACCCCAAAGGGAAATGAGATTGAACAATCTGATACTCAACTACCTGGACTCCCTGAACTGGCAACAAAAGAGGATCTGGAAAAAGTGAAGTCACAAATAATTTCTCAGACAACAGAAGAATTGTTCCCATAGTACAAGACATGATTAATAAATCTAGAGCAGATATAAATTTTAAAAAAATAAAGGAGCTAAGAAACATGATGGAATCCCAACACAGGAAACAAATGGAATCCATAAAACAGATGCAAACACCTGAACTGGCAACAAAAGAGGATCTGGAAAAAGTGAAGTCACAAATAATTTCTCAGACAACAGAAGAATTGTTCCCATAGTACAAGACATGATTAATAAATCTAGAGCAGATATAAATTTTAAAAAAATAAAGGAGCTAAGAAACATGATGGAATCCCAACACAGGAAACAAATGGAATCCATAAAACAGATGCAAACAAGATTTCCAGGAGATTAAAAACTCCATTGAAAGTTTACACAGCAGAATGAGCCAATGCAAGGACAGAATTTCAGATATAGAAGACAGAATAAGGGAAAAGAAAAATGTGAGAATAGAACAAAGACTTGTCATGTAGAGGTACAAGATCCCAACAATGAATGTAACTGTACTGTATCCCTAAAATGTACCAATAAACTCAATTTAAAAAAAAAGAATTGCAATTAGTGACCAGGAAAAGGAAAAATCTCTTAAAAATAGTAAGGGACCATGAGAGACCAATCTGCCAGTTGCTAGATGAGTCAAAGAAAAATAACATAAGACTGATTGGAGTCAATGAAGAAACAGAAAAGAGTGCAGATGACATTTTTTAAAAGGCAGAAAACTTCCCAAATAGGGGGAAAGAACCTGACATAGAGATAAGTGAGGCTTATAGGACTCCAACTAGCCATGATCAAAAAAAAAAAAATCTACACGTAGGTATATAATAGTTAAGATTCCAGAAATCCAATAGAAATACAAAATTCTACAAGCAGTTAGAGAAAAGAAACAAATCATATAAAAAGGAAAGCCCATCAGAATTACAGCAGACTTCTCAACACCAACCCACAAGGCAGGAAGAGTATGGGATGACATATTTCAAGCCCTAAAGGAAAAAAAAAAAACCTTCCAATCCAGATTGATGTACCCTGCAAAACTATCTTTCAAAATTGATGGAGAAATAAGAGACTTTTATGACAAAGAACACCTGAGGAACTTCATGAATACCAAACAAGCACTCAAAAAGCAAGATCCAACAATATACTGCACACAAGAAACACACCTAATTAAAAAAGAAACTCACAGACTGAAAGTTAAAGTATGGAAAACAATACTGCCACAGGAACCAAAAAAAAAAAAGCAGAAGTAGCTATCCTCTTTGCAGATCAAGTGGATTTCAAACAAACACTGATTAAGAGAGACGAAGAAGGATGCTACCTCCTTGTAAAGGGGACAATCTAACAGGAAGAGATGACAATCATAAATATATATGCACCAAACACAAGTGCACCCAACTACATAAAACAAATACTAACAGACATGAAAAATCATATCAACACTAATACAATAGTAGTAGGAGACCTCAATACTCCACTGTCACAAGCAGATAGATCAACCAGACAAAAAATAAACAATGACATAGTAAAACTCACTCAAACTCTTGAACAAATGAACTTAACAGATGTTTATAGAGTGTTCCACCCCACGAAATCAGAATACATATTCTTTTCAGTTGCACATGGATCATTCTCCAAAATATACCACACACTCACTCATATAGTATGTCTAAGTAAGTGCAAAGGAACTGATGTTACTCCCTGTATATTATCAGACCATAGTATGATGAAATTGGAGATCAACAGCAAAAGAAACCACAAGAATATCATAAACACATGGACATTGAACAACACACTTCTGAATAACCAATAGGTCACAGAGGAAAGAAGAAATCAGACAGTTCCTACACAATGACAATGACAATACAACATATCAGAATCTATGGGACACAATGAAAGCAGCCTTATGAGGGAAATTCATAGCAGTAAATACTCGTATTAGGAAAACAGAATGAGCTCAATTACACAGCCTAATGCTGAATCTCAAGCTTCTAGAAAAAGAAGAGCAGGTCAAACACAAAGCTCATACAAGGGAGGAAATTATAAAGATCAGGGCAGAAATTAGTGCAATGGAGAATAAGAGAACAATACAAAAAAATCAGTGAAGACAAAAGTTGGTTCTTTGAAAGGATAAATAAAACTGACAAATCCTTTGCCAACCTTACCAAAAAAGGAAAGAAAAGGCCCAAAGCCATGCAATTAGGAATGAAAAGGGTGAAACTACAACAGACCCAGCAGAAATCCCAGAGGATCATCAATATGTACTTCAAGAACCTATACTCCAATAAGATGGAAAATACAGAAGAAATGGACAGATTCCTAGATTGTGTGAATTACCAAAGATGACCTAACAATTCTAAACAATCCAATAATCAATGAAATTGAAAACATAATCAAAAACTTACCAACTAAGAAAAGTCTGGTTCCTGATGGCTACACTGCTGAATTCTACAAGACATTTGCAGAGGAACTAATGCCACTTCTGTTTAAAACTCTTCAGTGAAATTGAAAGAGAAACAATACTCCCGAATTCATTACTGGAAGCAAGCATCTCCTTGATCCCCAAAGTAGAGAAAGACCCAGCTGAAAAAGAGAACTACAAGTCAATCTCACTAATGAACACAGATGAAAAAATCTTTAATAAGATACTCACAAACAGAATGTAGGAGATCATTAAGAAGATCATATACCCTGACCAAGTGGGATTAATCCTGGGGATGCAGGGATGGTTCAACTTATGCAGATCAATAAATGTAATACACTATATTAATAGAGCCAAGGACAAAAGCCATATGGTCATCTCAATACATGCAGAAAAAGCATTTGACAAAATCCAATGCATATTTATGATAAAAACCCTCCAAAAAATTGGAATAGATGGTCTCTACCTCAATCTGATAAAAGTCATCTATGAAAAACCAACAGACAATATCATACTAAATGGTCAAAAACTGAACTTCTTCACATTGAAATCAGGACCAAGACAGTGATGTCCACTATCACCACTCCTGTTCAATATAAATTTGGAAACATTAGCCACAGCAATTAGACAAGATAAAGAAATAAAAGGAAGAAAGTTTGGAAATGAAATTGCCATTGTTTGCAGATGACATGATACTCTACTATAGAACCCCAAGAACTCCACCAATAGTCTTCTAGACTTAATAACCAAATTCAGCAAAGTAGCTGGATACAATGTCAACAAAAAAAATCAATCACTTTCCTGTATACAAAAAAACAGAATCACAGAGAGAGAAGTGAGACAATCCCTTTTAAAATAGCATCCAAAAAAATAAATACCTAGGAATCAACCTAATGAAAGAAATCATTGACCTCTACTCTGAAAACTATAACACTCTAAAAAAAAGAGATTGAAGGGGCCATCAGAATATGGCAAGATATCCCTTGCTTATGGATAGGAAGAATCAATATAGTGAAAATGGCCATACTTCCAAAACTGCTATATAGATTCAATGCAATCCCAATTGAAATCACAGTAGCATACTTCACAGACACTTGAGAAAACAATCCAAAAATTTATTTGGAACAAGAAGAGACCTACAAGAGCAAAAGCAATTCTAGGCAATAAAGACAAGGTAAGGGGTATGACAGTCCATGACTTGAAACTATACTACAAAGCCACTGTGATAAAAACATGGTACTGGCAAAGAAACAGGCCTGGGGAGCAGTGGAACAGATTAGAAGATGCAGAAACAACTGTAAACACACTCAGCCACCTCATCTTCAACAAAGGAGCCAACCACCCTCACTAGAGGAAAGATAGCCTCTTTAATAAATGGTGCTGGGAAAACTGGGTTTCAACTTCCCGAAGATTAAAACTAGACCTGTATCTCTCACCAGGTACTAAACTAAAATCAAAGTGGATTAAAGATCTAAATATTAAAACAGAAACACTAAACTGGCTGGAAGAGAGGTTAAGTAGAACTCTTGAAGACATTGGTGTAGGAAAAGATTTTATGAACAAAACTTCAGTTATGGTGAACTAGTACAAACAATCAACAAGTGAGATTTCTTCTTATTGAAAAGCTTCTGCACAGCAAGAGAAACAACCAATAGTGTGAAGAATCAACCCATAATGTGGGAAAAACTTTTCACCAGCTCTTCCTCAGACAAAGGTCTACTATCTAGAATATATAAAGAACTTTAAAAAATCAGACCTCCCAAAATTAAAGACCCAATCCAAAAATGGGCATCTGAAATGAACAGACATTTCTCAAAGAAGTAGAAAGAGAAGGGAGGGAAAGTAGCAAATAAACACATGAAAAAATGTTCAACATCACTGGTCATTCGAGGATGCAGATGAAAACAAAACTGAGATTCCACCTCACCACAGAAAGGATGGCTGCTCTCATGAAATAACCAGTAACAAATGCTGGCAGGGCTGTGGGGAAAGAGGAACCCTGCTCCGCTATTGGTGGGAGTGTAGACTGGTGCAACCACTATGGAAATCAGTATGAAGATACCTCAAAGAACTAGGATTAGAAGTCTCAATTGACCCTGCTATCCCCCTGCCTGGTATTTTTCCCAAAAGAATTAAAAGAATCACACCACAGTGATATATGCACCCATGTTCATAGCAGCACAATTTGTGATAGCTAAATTTTGGAAGCAGCCCAATTGCCCATCAACTGGAGACTGGATAAAGAAAATGTGTTTTTTCTATAAAATGCAGTACTACTCAGCCATAAAGAATGAGAAACTAGAGACATTTATAGCTAAATGGATGCACACTGAGGCAATATGCTTAAATGAAACAAATAGGACATGTGTAAATACTGAACAGTTTCTCTAGTGTGAGAAAGTGAAAGTGTAAACAAGAACTAAAAGGAATAATAGGTAATTTGAAATAGGAAGAAAAGGTGCAAAGTGGAATGGGAAATGGGAGGGATAGGGAAAAAGAAAAATGGGAATGGAATTAACATGAGAAAAAGAAAAAATGGAAACAAAGTCTTTGTAGATAGGGAGGGGTGGAACAGTTGAAGGGAGGGCAGGGGAATGGGGAAAAAATAAGAACCAAGATGGATTATGTAAAGGCGAAAATTTGCAGTGATGAATGTCACTACATTGTATACCTTAAATGTACCAATAAAATTAATTAAAAAAATAAAATAAAAAAGAAAAGCAAAACCCATCCTTCATAGATGCAGTGCCAAGGAATGGTTATATCAGCAGCCACATGGGTGAAAGGTGCTCCATAGGCAACATAAGGGTGAAAATCCTTATTGTGCAGGAAGTTGTCAACCCTGTGCAAGGGTTAGTAGACAAAAATATATCTGTGGCAAAAGAAGTAGCTGAAAGAAGTTGTGCAAGTCCAGTGTAGCACCGTGACCAAGTACATAGAAAAACATTGCCATGTGATAGTCTCATTGGTGAGCAAGTTTGCCACATTGGTGCCTATGTACTCGATCTAGGAAAGGGTTTTCTGTCCATGTCAGAAATCAAAGTTTTCTTTGCCTTGTACAGAAGATGTACCAACTTGTGGAGATAGTTGTGACTAAGTACTGGAATGTGGAATCCGTAGATGCTCACAGCACTGTCACTATGGTCCTTGTGAAACATGTAGACAACAGGTGGAAAAACACTGTCACTGTGGAAAGCATACAAAACAAATGTTATGTCATAAACCTTATCTGTGTGAAATTATGTGTGTTGAAAGCATCAGAGCAGGAGAAAGTGCTGCCCTGGGAACTGTCCATCTTGTGATTAAAACTGTGGACGGACTTTTGGATGCAGAAACCATAACTGTCTGTCTGTCTACCACAGAGGCAGTTGCTGTCCATGCTCAGAAATTGTAGATGTGAACTGTAGCTGTGGTAAGGCAAAGGTGACAGCCCTGTGGCCAAGAATGAACCACAAAACCACCCAAATGCAAAGAACTATCCAGTTGACCACTAACATGTCATCATACAAGTCAAGAAAAACATTGCTGTCTCTTTGGTCCTTGTCCAACATGTCATCAACCTTGCCAAAAAGTTTTGGAGAAGTGTGTCACTTGTGTCCAGCTTCATGTCATGATCAAGCATTAATAAAGCAGACTGGCTGGCATCAGCCTACAGGCCCTTGGGAGCAACCTTCTGGACCAACATTTATTGAGACTGTTACCTTGTCCTCCATGTCAAGTTTTTATTCCTGTGGAATGTCTTGGGAAGATAAGAAAAGAAAAAAATGGAATAAAGTCTTTGTAAATAGGGAGGGGAGGAGGGGATGAATGGAGGGCAAGGGAATGGGGAAAAAATAAGAACCAAGACCTGTCATGTCAAGGTACAAGATCCCAATGATGAATGTAACTGTACTGTATACCTAAAATGTATCAATAAACCTAATGAAAAAAAAAGAAGACATAGCAGCTGTATATAATGTAAAATTGGAAATTAAGCCTGGTCTCATGGTGCAGCAGAACAAGCCTTGTATTAGAAGCCAAAAGTCCCAGTTTCTGACCCTGGTTCTGCCACTAGTTATATAATCCTGAATGAGTGACTGTGATCCTTACTTAACTTTTGGGGTCAAGGACTCCTCTGAAAATTTGATGAAGTCTATAGACCTTCTTCCCACAGCAGGTCAAGAACCCCTAAATAAAACAATCTCCACAGCTTCTCCAGCTCTACTATGTCATAATTTTGTGATCCTGAAAGCAGAAAAGAATGTTGGAGGATTTATTTTAGGAGAGAGGGGAGGAGAAAGAAGAAGATAAGAAGAAAAGAAAATGGGGAAGAAAACAAAAAATTCTTTTCTACTAACATGAAAAACATTACATACCTAGTCTTTAGGGCTGGGGACATAGCTCAGTGGTAGAGAGGTTGCCTAACATGCATAAGGCCGTGGGTTTGATCCCCAGTACCACTTTAAATACTTAATTGAATTAAATGTAATGTAATTGAATTTCACATTATAAAAGAAAATGTGGTTTAAGTTTTTAATTCATTTTAAAGTTATCGCCTCTTAGGAACCATAAAATAATCCATACTAAATAAAATAAAGTGAAATAGAAGCATTTGCCATAGCTAAATGATTATCTCAAAGTGTGATTAAATATTTAGAATTCTGTCATAATTGAATTAATCTCTCCAGTTTTTAATAACCTGGGTTCTATGATTTAACTTTTAAAGCTTTTGGGGGAAAAAACGTAGTCTAGAGCTTTCTACTTCTACAAGAACACATCACAGCCGGGGAGTAGCTCAGTGGTGCCACCACCTACCTCGCAAGCACAAGGTACTGAGTTTGAGCCCTGGTCCAAAAAAAAAAAAAAAAAAAAAACAAGAACACATCGCTACCCTAACTGTTTTCAATGTAATTTTAGCAACTCAGTATATATATTCAACCTAAAAGATTTAATTAGCTTTAGATGAATGCCTTGAGCCAAGTTTCAAACAGATGCTGCCTGTTGGGAGCAGCTGCACCAGAGCAGCCTTGAGCTGGCTCCAAGAGGGATTCCTGGCATCCGGTCCTGGATGTGGAAACCTAAGCAAGCTGCTCGCCCTAACTGAGGCTCACTTGTCCCCTCTGGAAAATAAAGGTGAGCCTGATTATGACAGGAGACTTCTCCTGCTCTACTGTTTAGTCTCCCTGCCTCATGATCCCCAAGGCACTCTCAGCAATTAACAACTGGGGCCAGAACTGCTATCCTTCCAAACACAGATATTATTGTGCTTGTGGCTCTAAATATATAAAAGGTCTAAACTGGAGCAGGGAAAGTACAAGCAAAATAAACTCTAACCTTATAATAATTTTCCAAACATGCTTTCTATATTATTAGCTTTCTGTCCCCATAACAAAATACCTGAGATAATCAACTTAAGAGAGAGAAAAGATTTGTTTTGGCTCACAGTTTTCAAGGTTGCAGGCCATGATCTATTGGTCCTATTGCTTTCATCCTATGGTGAGGCAGGATTTCATGGTGGGGGCACATGGCAGAGCAAAACCCATCACCCCACAGCCAGGAAGTCATGAGAAATAGTGAGGGATCAGTAACCCTCTATCCTCTTCAAGGGTATGTCCCCAGTAACCTGGGGCTTCTCATGAGGCTCTACCTACCCCCCAACAGTGCCACACTGGGTACAAACCTTTAACACATGGGTCACTGGGGGACATTCAAGGTCCAAACTACATAACCACATAACCACATACGTCTTCTCAGGAGGCAGGAGCACTAAGTGAAGGGAAAGAGGTGTATGTTAGCATACTTGAATAATGTCAACTATTAATTACTAATTTGTCCTTAATATTCAACTAGAAAAAAAATAAGTTAAACAGCTTCTTGAATCTAAGAACTTTTAATGTGAAGTGGACAGCAAAGTAAGCAAACATAACTATACTTGCTTTAAAAAGACTTACACCAGAGACTGCAACCCTCAAGGAAGCAGATTACAGCAGTGACATAAACATATGAAGTTAAGTCTGGTGTAATAGGGAGGAATGTGGACTGTGGACATGTAAAACATTTTGTTAGCCAAAATAAACATGTCTGTAAGTGAAAACTGATACACAGAACAGATCCAACTTGTAGCTGTGACTTAGAGGCTGAGAGAAGTGCTTCTCAAAGATATCCAGATAGTTCAAAGTAGAACAGAAATTCAGGCAAAGGCCTTGTCACACCAAAACTAGTATTTCCTATCCCATGTCCTCCTTTTATCAAAGTTCAGAGCAAATTCCCTTCACAACAGATGTTAGTATCATCCTCTCCTGTCACTCACTGCTGCCACACTTTCGTCATTTCTCTAAAATGCCACTTTTATGAAGTCCTCCCCACTTAAGAAACAACAGAGGTCCCATCTGCCTCACAGCACCACTGAAGACCTCTCCAATCAGGCCCACTTTATCCAGATAAAACTGCCTGAGGCTGGAGTAGGAAGACTCCTGGTCCTCACCCCACTTTATCATTTGTACATTGACCCTTTATTCATCACATCCCTCCTCTAGAAACTTCTCCCCTCTTACTGTCCATGTCTCTTATAAAGAAAGAACTCTATACTAGCTCCAGTTCTTCACTCTGTGATGGTGCAAAACAGCTTCCCTGAGCCTCTCCCTGACTCTCTTCCTCACCTAGTATGATGTTCACCTTGAAAGACTTCACTTTAAGGGAAAGTGGTCCTTCCTTTCCCTGAAGGGCTTAGGGTCAGAATAACCAGGGAATCCAAAGAGGGATCAGGACTCAACTGCAGAGGACTCTCTTCCTAGACAGGGAAAAGTTATTCATGTAGACACACAAAGTGCACTGTAGAGGCTGCTATGAACCCATTTCTCTGAGTCAGGGCTCGATGTTCTCTGTGATAGCAAAGAACTCTCTCAGAAAGGCTAAAAACAAGTCACCCAGTTGATGGCAAAAGCAGCCCCCCATCCTCTAAATCTTGCCCCTTTTAGTGGGTAAAGAGAGAAAGGGGCTCAGAAGAAGAGTCTGGGGCGCTGATAGAGAAGTGCATCCGGCGTCATTTTAGCAATGCCACAGAAGCATGCCTGACATGTTTCATGCTTTAACATCAGAACACTGCCTGGCTGTTAACTCTCAAGGTTTATTTTCCTTTTTATTGCTTATATTTTATGGCATTTAATTTCTCCAATTTTCAGGCTGGCTCAGGTACAATAGTGAAATTCTGGGTCGGGGTAATTTTCACACATGAATAGTGTCTTTTCAGAAAAGAACTGTGCACCTGAAGTAATTAGCCAGTGGTTCCTCATCCACATTCTCATTACAACATATCTTTTCCTGCCAAAATACTCCTGAACCTGGACCTTCACATGGGTATCACTCCCATTTGTGGGTCTGGAGATGAACAGAGGGGCCACTACCTTTCATTTCCCATGAATAAGATTAAGTGGTCGGACTGAGGCTTTCATCAGCAAGCCCCACTGGAAACCTTTCTGTGTGGCACCAGCCTGCCAGAATTCATATCAAAAATCCACAGGCTTTATTTAACTCTCCCTGGAAGAAGGGATAAAGGTTACAAAATAATGAGGGAGAGCTCTGTTGAGCAGAAATCCAAGAGTCATAACCTCTTTGTTAAAACTGACAAAAGAATTGGAAGATAAACTATGAGGAGCAGAATTGGGGCTATTTAACCTGCTGAAGGGGAGGCTGGAAGGGAACAAAATTACAGGATTCATGAATATGAAGAGGTATTATAATAGAAGATGCTGAGCAGCTGCCTCCTTATTCCTCAGAGTACAGGTAAGAAACAGGCTTTGACAGCAGCAGAAGGGTTTGCAGGCATTGAGTATCTCACAAAGAATGAGCATCAAGACTCAGAAAATATGAGTTCTAATCCCTGCCCCCTCCCTTCCCAGGCCAGCTGACTAACCTCTGTGCCTCAGCTGCCTCAGAAATTAGAATGAATAGCAGACACCCATCTGGTGCCACAAGATTACAGTGGAAAGTAGTTATAGGTGCAAAGTTGCATTTAAAAAGTGAAAGGAGATCGTGGATGTAGCTCAGTGGTAGAGTGTTGGCCTACCAAGCCCCCAAGGTCCTGGGTTTGATTTCTAGTACTACAAATAAATCATACATTAAAAAGTGAAAAATATCATAAAAATTATGTGAGAGGTTAAGTGTCACCTTAAAAGTACTATAATGGGCCAGGGATTTAGCTCAGTGGTTCCAGTGACTGCCTCACAAATGCAAGGTCCCAAGTTTGATCCCCAGTACCAAATAAAGAAAGAAAGTACTATACTAATGCACTTAGTGGCCCTTGGGTATAATACAACTTGTAGTTATGTCTATTTCTCAAAAACAAAGAAAGATCATGTGTGCATTTGTGAGTAGATATATGTGTGCGTTTGAAGATTAAAGGAGTTATTCCTCTTTTCTGAACACTTTCGTCCCTTCAAATTTCCTATGTTGAGACCTAATCTCTAGTGTGATAGTGTTTGGAGGTGGCCCCCTGGGAGGTGATCAGATCCTGACAGCAGAGCCTGGTGAGTGGAATTAGAGCCCTGTTATGGCTTATAGGTAGGCAGAAAGTGCCTTGTTTTGTCTCTTGCCTGCTTTGCTCTCTTTTGCCCACCATGAAGTGTTTCTTCTCTGCAATGCCTTTCTGCCATGCCCCGCTGCCTTGGAGCCATCCAATTATGGACTGAAACCTCTACACACTGTGAGCTAAATAAGCCTTCCCCCCTTTAACTTTAGGTATCAAGTATTCTGTCTCAGCAACAAGTGACTATATCAGACCATAGGGTTCAAGAGCCTTTGGAGCTCACTTGGAAGCATTTGGAGAAGCTGGATGAAAAAGAAGAGCTCCAATGCCTGTGGCCATACTTGATGGGAGGTTCTGGTTAGAGCTCCAAAGACCAGAAGGCTTGGAAGGTTTCTGCTGGGAAGGACTGCATTGGCTGCTGGACTCCAGATGATGTCTGTCATGGCTTGGCAGAAAGTTTGTCTGCATTTCACTCATGAGCAGAGACTTTGCCTGAGATTGAGATTAAGGGTCATGGACTAATTAATCTGGCAGAAGAAATTTCAAGACAGTCTGATGTTGATGTGGTGGCATGGCTACTCTTGGGGCCTTTTAGCAAGATTCATGCTGAGAATTAAGAGCAAAGAGCCCAGCAGAATGATTCAAAACATTTTGAGTTTGTCCAGAAAGGAAGCTCCAGTAAAGCTGCAGCCTGAAAAGATGGAACAGAAGAGAAATTGGTCACTGAAAAGACTAGCAATAAAAAGCCAACTACTTCAGAAAAAGACAACAGAAAAAAATGGCCAGAAGACAACACAAGAACCAGCAGGACTCCAGTCTTTGCAGCCTCAGAGATGCAAAAGTAAAAGACTTTACTTTGAAAAGAGAGCCCCAGAGCACCATGTTCCAGAATGGTAGCATCCTAGAGAAGTTGTTCCTTGGGTTTTGATTTATAGGCACTCTTAACAGCCAAGAGAGAAGGAACCCTGACTACTGCCACACCTGGCAGCAGAACTTGTTATCATCCATGTTGTGCTGCTTTTAGGCACATGCAAAATGCAAAAGTTGTGGGTTCAAGAAGGCTTCCACCCAGACTTCTTAAGTAGGCCCACAAGGCCATGCAGTGTGGCCCTGAGAGGGTAGTGTGTGAAGCTGTGAGTGTAGATCTGCAGGTGCAGGGGAGACAACCAGGAACATGGATCATCTACGAAAAACTGCAAGGAAGGGTAGAGCCAGCCCAGGTGAGAAAGTATGAGAGCTACAACCCACCAGAAATGTCACAGAAGCAGAGCCACCCAAGCCCTTTGGAGTTCACATCTTGCCACAGATTGTTTTGGATGATGGACATAGAACTACAGGACTTAATGTTTGCCCTGCTGGATTGTGGACTTGCTTTGGTCTCATTCCTTTGTATTCTCTATTTGTACATTTTGGAATGATAATTGTGCCACTGAATGTTAGAAGTATTTAACTTTCTTTTCATTTGTACAGGGGCTTGCAGCTAAGAGTTTGCCTTAAATCTCAGAGGGGACTTTGAACTTGGACTTTTCAGCAATGCTGAAGTCAGTAGGACTTGGAAAACTCTTGGAAATGGACTAAATGCCTTTTGCGTAAAAAGATGTGCATGAGTCTTTGGGGGACCATAGCAGAATGTCATAGATTGTGCCTAGATGCCCCCCAAAGCCTCATATAGTCAGAGATGGGGCTTTTAGAGGTGGCTGAACCTAGACTACATGACAGATTCATAATGTAATGCTAGGATTAAGGGTAAGTGATTACTAAATCAGTCCACTGATTGGCTTGGCACTGCCCTAATCCCAGTAGCCTGGATAAAATATAAGAGATAGAAAGAAGCTTGTCTTCTCTTGCTTGCTTTGCTACCTTCTGCCTGCCATGAACTGTTTCTCCTTTGTAATGCCTGTCTGCCTTGCCTTGGAGCCAGCTGATTACAGACTGAAACTTCTACAAAGTGTTAGCTAAATAAATTCTTCCCCCTTTTAACTTTGGATGTCAGGTATTTTTGTCTCAGCAACAAGAAAAGTAACTAAGACAAGCCCTTAGAAAAGAGGTCCCAGAGAGTTATCATATCCCTTTCACCACATGAGGCCACAGCTAGAAGGCAGCATCTATAAACCAGAAAGAAGTTCTTCATCAGACACCAAATTTTCCAGAGCCTTGCTTTTGGACTTCTCAGCCTCCAGAAGTGTGAACAAGAAGTTTATAAGGCATCAGTATATATTAGTTTTTTACAGCATTCCAAACACATTTTTCAAATGTTTTTCAGAGGACTAGAGTACCAGTTATTTTTTTAAGTTTTTATTTTTATCAGCATATGTATACAGTACATAATGATTACATTCCTTCTGGGAAGTTAGTATATGTACATAATATATCTGAATTCTTTTCTCATCCCCTTCTTTCCCTCCCTCCCCCCAATGTATTCTTTTGGTTTTTTGTTTGTTTGTTTGGGATTGGGGGGTGGTGTTTTGAGACAGGGTCTCACTATGTAGTTAAGACTGACCTGGAACTCACTATGTAGCCCAGGCTGGTCTTGAGCTCACAGCGATCCTCCTGCCTCAGCCTCCCAAGTGCTGGGATTACAGATGTGTGCCACCATGCCCGGCTCTTTTTTGTTTTTGTTTTTGTTTGGTACCAGGGATTGAACTCGGGTCCTTGTGCTTACAAGGTAGGCCACCAAACCGCAGGCCACCGAACTGCTGAGCTAAATCCCTGGCCTGCCCAGCTGTTTTTTAAAAGGCTTGTTTAATCCTAAAATCAAAGTAACATCATAGAAAATGCTAAAGTATGTGAGAGAATATAAAGGTTGATCAAAAAATATTGTATATGTTTAAAACTTTTTAATTTATTATAGAAAAAGACACCTTGAGAAACCAGAGACATTTATAGCTAAATGAATTCACACTGAGGCCATACTCTTAAGTGAAATAAACAGGACACACATGTGTAAATATCAAATAGTTTCTCTGGTGTGAAAAACTAAAAGTGTAAATAATGTTCAAATGGTATAATTGATAGTGTGAAATAGGAAGAAAATGTCTAAAGGAGAAGAGGCAGTGGGAAGTGTAAGAGAAAGGAAATAAGGGAAAAGAAAAATATGAAAAAAGGAAAAAGTGAAAACAAAGTCTTTGTAAATAGGGAAGGGTGAAGAGGGTGAAGGGTGGGCAGGGGAATGGGGAAAAAATAAGAACCAAGATACACCATGTAAAGGTAGAAGATCCCAATGATGAATATAACAGTATTGTTTACCTTAAATGTACCAATAAACTTTAAAAAAAAAAGAAAAAGACACCTTGTCATTAATCTTCCAAATGCTCCCCCTCGGCTCACACATACATATCCCATCATTCCTGTTGTGCTGTGAAGCAGTTCTGGCAGTCCTCTTTCCTGTCTTTACAAAATGTGACCAGAAATATAATGAATGCTGCTGCTGAACGCCATCCAACAGAAAGGCAGGCTCACAAAACATCACCTCATCCACCTTATTTTTACCACATATGGTACTATGCAACTTCCGGTTCTTCCCCAAGTCAGGATGATCATAAGAGATGAACATTTTGAATCGATTCAGGACACTGAGGCAACAGCAAAAGCACAAATAAGACACTCACGAAAAGTACTTCCAAGCTGTTTGAGGAAGTGGCAAGAACAATGAATGTGTGTTTGAAGTGAGAAGCAACATTTTGAGGGGGATTCATGATGATGTGTTTGTACTGTAATAATTTTTAAAGTTTAAACATTCACCACAGTTTTCTATTACACCTCATATCTTGGTGAATGGATCTTATTACTGAGTACTAATTTCCAGAACTTTTATCATGGGGCTTTCACAATCCTTACCAAAGCCACCAAAATATACTATATCTAGGAAGCTGATACTATTTTAAATCTGAAAAGCCCAAAGGAATCAATGGAAAAACTAAAAAACAATAATAATAAAGTAGTATATTTTAAAATAAATAGGTTTCATACATACAAACAAAAAAGTAATTAGGATGGAAGAAAACATCCTGACATCAAAATGTGAAATAAAATATCTAGATGCAAAATTAATAAGAGATGTCCAAAACCTGCATGAGGAAAACAAAAGACACTCCTTAGAGGCCCAGAAGCACACCTGAAGAAACTTAATGACATGCCATGTCTTGACACGTCAGTAATTATAAATGTCACTTATATAACAAAACCTCAATATAAAATGCCATCATAACTTATTTCTGGCAGAAAGCAAGTTAATACAAGGGTCATTTGAAAGAATAAACCAGTAAAAATATCTGGGAGAAAAAAAAAACCTTTTAAAATATGGGTAATATTTGGGGGGGCTGATTGTTTTGAGTTCTTTATATATTCTTGATAATAGTCCTTTGTCTGAGGAACAGCTGGTAAAAATTTTTTCCCACATTGTAGGTTGTCTCTTAGTTCTGCTGATGATTTCTTTTGAAGTACAGAAGCTTTTTAATAAAAGACCCGATTCAAAAATGGGCATCCGAAATGAACAGACATTTCTCAAAGAAGTAAAAGCAGCAAGTAAATATATGAAAAAATGTTCCACATCACTGATCATTCGAGAGACGCAGATGAAAACAACATTGAGATTCCACCTCACCCATGGCTGCTATCAAGAAATCACACAATAACAAATGTTGGCGGGGTTGTGGAGAGAAAGGAACTCTTCTCCATTGTTGGTGGGAGTGCAGACTGCTGCAACTACTATGGAAATCAATATGGAGATACCTCAAAGAGCTGGGACTAGAGATTCCATTTGACTCAGCCATCCCTCTGCTGGGTATCTTTCCAAAAGAATTAAAAGAATCATATCATAGAGAAGTATGCACACCCATGTTTATAGTGGCACAGTTTGTAATAGCTAAAACTTGGAAACAGCCTATTTGCCCATCCATTGGAAACTGGATAAAGAAGATGTGGTTTTTCTATAAAATGGAATATTACTCA
>NW_022900913.1:50671709-50724800 GCF_012274545.1 Fukomys damarensis | reverse complement strand
AAGAGACTTGTCTTGTAGAGGTACAAGATCCCAACAATGAATGTAACTATACTGTATCTCTAAAATGTACCAATAAACTCAATTAAAGCTGAAAAAATTGGTAATATATAAGACTAGCTGGTATACAAAAAAGCCTCTATAATTATCAACAGTACTGTGGCATTGGCACATAACTCAGGAAACCAATGGAACAAAACAGAAAATTGAGACCTAGACTTAATTGCACATGGAAATTTAGTTCACAAAAAAGAAAACATCTCAAGCCAGTGAGAAAAGATAAATGCTCCAAGAACAACTGGAAAGCATAATGAAAAAAATTTTTGGATGTGTATCTCATATCATATACTCTTAAAATCCAGATGGACTGGGCATTTAAATGTAAATCACAAGGCTATATAAAAACTAAAAGAAAAATACAGGTTAATTGCTCTAGAATTAGAGAGGGATGTTACTAAAAACAAAGTGATGCAAGAAACTGCAAAAACCCAGTTCCTATAAAAGCAACTGAAAACTGGTGCACACACACACACACGCACGCACACATGCACGCTGTCAGAATCAATAATGCTGAAGGTCTAGAAATAAATTAAAAACTTGCTACAATTTTGGATCTTGGGAGTGCTTAATCAACAGAAAGAGAAGAATCCTAGTAAGAGGTGAGACCTCTAGCATTTTATTTTACCCTAATTCAATCACCTTTCCTTTAGCTTAACCATATCTATGAAAATAATAGCCCACATTTCTGTCCTAATGCTCGTACCAAAGAGAGTAGAATGGACTTTATTTGCAAAGAATGGTTCTTAGCTGATCTGTGGTATCTCCATATTTCATCTTATCTAACATATTCACTCATCCCTATAAATGTAAACCAACTTTTCTATCAGCATTCTGGTATTCTGAACTCTGACAAAATCACCCATCAAGCTCTGTTTAGAGCATTCCAAGGCTTCTCTAACCTGCATCTCCAAACTTTTCCAAACACATCCTGCAAACCATTTACAAATGCTTCTCAATCACATGGTCAGGTATAGTCACAGCAATGACCCCACTTTTCTGGTACAAATTTTTTGTAATTAGTCAGCTCTCCTATTGTTAGACCCCATACCTGAAATCTACAACCTACAGGAAAAGTATAATTTGGCTCATGTTTTAAGGGGATTTAATCCATGGTCAGTTGGCTCCTAGGCAAGAACATCATGGCAGCAAGACATGGTGGAACAAAGATGTTTAGTTCATGGCAGCTGAGAAGGAGCAGAAAACAGTACCAGCCAGAAAATGGACTACAGACCACATATAATGCTGAAAGCCACATCTCCATGATGTACCCAGAAATACCCAGAGTTTGTTCCACCAATCTTTTGAGCAGATCCCAAAGACAATCAAATTGACACTCCATCCTAGATATATTCTAATATCACATGGTTCCCCATTAATATATACAATTTTGTGTTTCTATCAGTTTCTAAAAGTAACGTTTTAATTGGCAAAATTAAAGGGAGAAAGATAATTTAACAGTAATAGTTAAAGACTTATTACCCATATTCAATAACAAAAACTTCACAGAATATAAAAAAGGAAATAACTACAATAGCACTGTAAAACAACTAGATTTAACTGTTCTCTGTTAGATGTTCTATTCAGAAATACCAAAATACACACTTTTCTCAAGTACACTATGGGACATTCTTAAGGATAAACCATATGTTACACCATAAAACAAGTCTTAGTAAATTCCAAAACAAAGTGAAATCATATAAAATGTGTTTTCTGACCACAATGGAATGAAACTGAAAAACAATACCAGAAGGAAATTCGAAAAATTTACAAATATGTGGAAATCAAAGAATACACTCCTAAAGTACCAACTGGTCAAAAAATAAACCTCAAGGAAAATCAGAAAACACACTGAGATAAATGAAAACAAAATACCAAACAGCATACTAAATCCCATGGCACATATCCAAAGTAGTAATTAGAAGGCAATTCACGACTCCAAAGGCTTACATTTAAAATGAGTTAAGGCTACAAATGATTTAATCTTCCAACTTAAGAAACTTAAAAAGAAAGGTGAGGAAACTAAATAATAAAAATTAAATTAGAAAAAATAAAACAGAATAGAAAAATAATATAAAATGTCTGGCAATATAGCTTAGTGGTAGCGTAACTAGCATGTGCCTAGCATGTGCAAGACCCTGAATTCTCAGTGCCAGGGAACAGTGAGAGTATGTGGCAAAAAAAAATATTAGAGAAAAGCAATGATCAAAAGTTGATTCTTTAAAAAGATCTACAAACTGAAAAACCTTCACTCTGAAGGAAAAACAAAGTAAACTCAAATTACTAAAAAAGAGAAAAGAAAGCACCAGAGTGTCTTCTCAGCCACGCCCTCTCCTGCCCGCTGCATTCCTGCCATGTTGAGCGCCAGAGGCCCTGCATGGCGGGGCCCTCCCCTGCTGGCACCACTGCTGCCATCTTCAGCACCAGAAAGGTGGCCGTGCACGCACCCCCAAACCCCGCCCCAACCTCTCCCCTCGCGCTTTTAGACCTCCTGATTGTGCCAGTCTTTGGACCTGCTCTCTGGAGGCAGAGGTGGTCATGGGGAGTATTTTCTGGCTCTTTCAATTTGAACATCTTTAAAGAAGTGGTGGGGGAAACTTATAGTAGAACTGAGTGGAGTTCAACCATTTAGGAGGTCGGGGAACTTAGTCTGGGCCTTGCAGCCTGAGCTCAGTCTGCGTCGTGGGATTCTGCCACCAGCTAGCTGAGATCAGGGGACTCAGCTCTGCACATGGTAGCACATGTTGTATATTATGACAGCAGTGATATAGTCTGAAAGAGGCCCTTCAGACTCAGTTTTGTTTCTTTCTTTTTTTTTATTCCACTCTACAAATTCTTTTTTTTTTCTTTTTCTGTCTTCTTTATCCAACTCAGTCTCTTGTTCCACCATATTATCCTTCATCTCCCTTTCTGTTTCTGCTCTTGTCCTAACTCAGATTTCTTTTATTATTTTTTTCTCTTTTCTTTATGTTCTTTTCTTATGTCATTCTACCTCACTCAAGGGTTATTATACCTCTATTTTGCTTGTTCTTTTTGAATTTAAGTTTCCTGATGATTGGTCATTCTATGTCTTTTGGCTTCATATGAAACATTCTCTAATTCTTTTACTTATCTACTCCTCTTGTCTTAACTCTGCCTTAAGCCCCCATTCTAAATGGTAAATATCCTTATTGAACAGTTTATTCACTGTAAGCATATTTTGGATTGCTTCTTGATTTTAATTTAATTCACATGGTTTGAAGGTGATAAGACTGATGACTACCATAAGTGGTCAGTTTGCAAATTGTGCTTCATTATATTGTGGTGCTGATTGTATCAATTAGGATAAAGGATTGTGATTCATTCAATGAGCTGTTTTCTTCAGTATTATGAAAATGAGAATGTCTATGAATCATTAGAGACCCATGGGCTGCAGCCCAACTATATCAGGAAGATTTAAGCAATAACCTAAAGGTTAAACTAAGGACAACCCAACAACACTAGTAAAAATGAGAAATCGCTTAAGCAAGATACAGGGACAGACTTCCAGTTCACCAATGGCAAACAGTGGGACAAATGAGGATGAAAAGTCTGACAGAGAATCATCAGGACACCCTGAACTCAAAGCACTGGAAGTAACAAAACTGATCAATCAGGCTCTAGAGAAATTCAAAACAGAAGTAATTTTCCAGATAATCATACAGATGACAAGCAAAATAAAAGTTATAATTCGTGACTCTAGAACAGAAACTGAGAGGAAAATGGATGAGCTCAGGACCATAATAGAAGCCATGAATGCCCAGCATAAAAAAGAATTGGAAACAATAAATGTCCAATACAAGAAAGAAAATGGAAACCATAGGACAGATTTGAACAGATATCCAGGAGATTAAAAACTCCATTGAGAGTGTTCACCAAAGAATAAAAGAGTCTGAAGATAGAATCTCAGATATAGAAGATAAAATTGCAGTCAGTGACTGTGAAAAGAGAGGTCTCTTAAAAACAGTAGGGGATCATGAGAAATTGATACAACAACTCTTAGACAATACAAAAAAGAATAACATAAGACTGATACAAATTCAAAAAGTAGTATAAAAAATGCAGATTACTTAAAAAAGCTGTTCACAGAATTAACTATAGAAAACTTCCCAGAGGGGAAGAATTTGACATACAGATAAGTGAGGCATATAGGACTCCAACTAGCCACGATCAAAAAAAGTCTACACCTAGACATACAATAATCAAGATCCCAGAAACCCAAATGAAGAACAAAATACTACAAGCAGTAAGAGAAAAGAAACAAATTACATGCAAAGGAAAGCCCATCAGAATCACAGAAGACTTTTCAATTAAGGAGAGCCTGGAATGAGACATTTCAAGTACTAAAAGAAAACAACCTCCAACCTAGACTGATGTATCCTGCAAAACTTTCTTTCAAAATAGATGGGGAAATAAGATATTTCCATGATAAAGAACACCTGAGAAACTTTATGAATACCAAACCAGCACTACAATGAATTCCAAACAATATCCTAGAAAAAGACAATGAAGGTAACAACACAATGAGGCCCAACAGAGTAAATCAAATAGGCAAGCCAAGAAACTAAAAGGAGAAGGCGAAAAAAACATGACAATAATAACTTAGTACATTTCAGTTATAACCATCAATATCAATGGCCTCAATTCACCAATCAAGAGAAATAGACCAGCAGAATGGATTAAGAAGCAAAATCCAATAATATGTTGTATACAAGATACGTCTAGTGCAAAAAGAAGCCCACAGACTGAAAGTGAAAGGACAGAAAACTTCTTCATGTAACAGGAGCCCAGAAAAAAAGCAGGGGTAACAATCTTATCCACAGACAAAGTTAAGTTTCAAACCTAAACTGATTGAAAAAGACAAAGAAGTTCACTACATCCTTGTGAAGGGAACAATTCAAGAGGAAGAGATAACAAATAATTTATTTTTAATTTATTGACTATGTCAGAAAGTATATATGCTTTTTTTTCCTCTTTTCTTCTTTTTTTCCTTTTTTTTTTCTTCCTCTGATGCTGGGGATTAAACTAGGCACATTGTTCTGGCTAGGCAGGTGCAGCACTATTGAACTAAATCTCAGGCTTTACATTTCATATTTTTAAAATTCATCAACACATTAATCCTTGTCTTTATATGTTGATCTACCAAACTGATGAGTTATTTTGGTTCTCATTTTCTTTACTTTTTTATTTGAGAATTTATGAAATCTGTATATATGAGTAGTATCTGGTACAAATTACAAATTCTCCAACTCCCTCAAAGATGATATTTGTTTTTTCTCAAATCATCAACATTCCACACATCACTGCACTGTTTTATTATACCTAAGTATATATTGTATTGTAGAAAATATGCATTGTGTATATTTATGGGAGGTATGTTTTTACACATATGTATGCACTATTAAATGAGAAACATGGTCATGAATGTGGTAGGGTTGTGCACATTTAGCATATTGATAGTTTCTCTGGCAACATTATGATTTCTCTAAATTACATGCTTGACTTAATTCATAGTCATTCATTTGGGAAGAATGTTACATATGTATTGGTGTTAAATTCCATCATTATGCTTATAAAAATATAATAAAAATAAATATGGGATATAATAAAATAGAAACAGAAAAATCTCATCTTAAAAATGTGAATTCTAGGGCCAGGGATTTAGCTCAGTGGTTTGGTGGCCTGCCTCACAAGCGCAAGGACCAGAGTTCAATCCCTGGTACCAAAAAAAAAAAAACCCAAAAAATGTGAATTCTTTGAGTTGCTTTTGGATTTCAAATATGTGTATATTTTTTTCTGTGGGAAGTTTTGTTAGAAAATGTAAGTGGTACAATCAACAAGCATATGATATTTATCAATTAGTGAAACCAAGGAGTTTATAAATCATAAAATTTTGAGGACAGTTTCTCAACTATAATATGTAATTTTGTTTTATTTGTAATTACATTATTTCAAAAATATATGATAAGAAAATGAGAAAGAACATAATGTTTGAAGAGTGGGAAGTTTTGTTAGAAAATGTAAGTGGTACAATCAACAAGCATATGATATTTATCAATTAGTGAAACCAAGGAGTTTATAAATCATAAAATTTTGAGGACAGTTTCTCAACTATAATATGTAATTTTGTTTTATTTGTAATTACATTATTTCAAAAATATATGATAAGAAAATGAGAAAGAACATAATGTTTGAAGATCATATCAAACTAATAATGTATTTCAATTATTAGTCTGTTACATAAATTTTTATTTCATATCCTTTTTTGCTGTCATATATATGTATATTTGAAATTTTTATTTAGTATCTTCATTTCTTGTTATCATGTGTTTGCAATCTTTAATAAAACATTTTTTTTAATTTAAAAAATGAGAAAAGAACATGGATATAGATGACTAATCTTACAGAAACAAGAAAGATTATAAAAGATTATGAATAGTTGTGTATCGATAAAACTGAAAAATTGAATGAAATTTTAAAATTCCTAGCTATGTGCATGCTACAAAACTGACTTAAGAAATTAAAAATCTGAATAAATCTGTAACAAGTAAAGAGATATAATCAGTAATCAAAGTCCATCCAACAAGCACAGAGCCAGATGGCTTCACTGATTATTCTACCAAATGTTTAAAGAATTAACACCAATCTTTCTCAAACTCTTCCCCCAAAACAGAAGAGTTTGGAACACAGACTAATGCATTCTGTGAAGCTAGAATTACTGGTAGTATTAGAGTAGCACACAAAGATAAGCAAAGATACAACCAAAAGAGAAAACTACTGTCCAATATTGCTTATGAATACAGATGCATACATTACAAACCTGAATTCAACATCAATTTTTTTCAACATCAATTTTTTAAAATTATACTCCATGGTCAAAGGGATTTATCCCAAGAATAAAAGTTGGTTCAACATCCAAAAATCAATTTATATTATAAATTGTATATTGATATGCAAAGATATGTATATTTTTTAAGATTATGTATATTGATGATTTAAGGTAATATATCCTGTCAACTGAATAAAAATGTCACATGATCATATCAATATTGAGAAAAGGCATTTGCCAAAATCCAAACCATTTCATAATTTAAAAAAAAAAAAAACCTCAGTAAATAAGAAATACAAAATAACTTTTCAACCTGATAAAGGACATCTATAAAAACTTACACCAGCATCACACTGAATGGTGAAAAACTGAAATCTTTCCCCTTATAGTCAAGAGAAGAATAAGGATATCCACTGTTGCCATCCCCACTTAATATTGTAACAGAAGTTCTAACTTGAGTAATTAGGCAAGAAAAGGAAATTCAAGGCATCCACTTTAGGAAAGAACTAAGCTACCTCCATTTATATGACATGATCTCAGAGAAAACCCTAAAGAATCTCTCAAAAACTATTAAAGTTAATAAATCAGTCCAATAAGGCTGATCAGAGAAGGAAGTGCTTTGGATATAACTTGGAAGAGTCACTACAAAATATAGCACCCGCTTCCTGTGCACTAGAATAGATGGCTAGGCTGGGCATGGTGGTCTAAGGAGTTTATAAATCATAAAATTTTGAGGACAGTTTCTCAACTATAATATGTAATTTTGTTTTATTTGTAATTACATTATTTCAAAAATATATGATAAGAAAATGAGAAAGAACATAATGTTTGAAGATCATATCAAACTAATAATGTATTTCAATTATTAGTCTGTTACATAAATTTTTATTTCATATCCTTTTTTGCTGTCATATATATGTATATTTGAAATTTTTATTTAGTATCTTCATTTCTTGTTATCATGTGTTTGCAATCTTTAATAAAACATTTTTTTTAATTTAAAAAATGAGAAAAGAACATGGATATAGATGACTAATCTTACAGAAACAAGAAAGATTATAAAAGATTATGAATAGTTGTGTATCGATAAAACTGAAAAATTGAATGAAATTTTAAAATTCCTAGCTATGTGCATGCTACAAAACTGACTTAAGAAATTAAAAATCTGAATAAATCTGTAACAAGTAAAGAGATATAATCAGTAATCAAAGTCCATCCAACAAGCACAGAGCCAGATGGCTTCACTGATTATTCTACCAAATGTTTAAAGAATTAACACCAATCTTTCTCAAACTCTTCCCCCAAAACAGAAGAGTTTGGAACACAGACTAATGCATTCTGTGAAGCTAGAATTACTGGTAGTATTAGAGTAGCACACAAAGATAAGCAAAGATACAACCAAAAGAGAAAACTACTGTCCAATATTGCTTATGAATACAGATGCATACATTACAAACCTGAATTCAACATCAATTTTTTTCAACATCAATTTTTTAAAATTATACTCCATGGTCAAAGGGATTTATCCCAAGAATAAAAGTTGGTTCAACATCCAAAAATCAATTTATATTATAAATTGTATATTGATATGCAAAGATATGTATATTTTTTAAGATTATGTATATTGATGATTTAAGGTAATATATCCTGTCAACTGAATAAAAATGTCACATGATCATATCAATATTGAGAAAAGGCATTTGCCAAAATCCAAACCATTTCATAATTTAAAAAAAAAAAAAACCTCAGTAAATAAGAAATACAAAATAACTTTTCAACCTGATAAAGGACATCTATAAAAACTTACACCAGCATCACACTGAATGGTGAAAAACTGAAATCTTTCCCCTTATAGTCAAGAGAAGAATAAGGATATCCACTGTTGCCATCCCCACTTAATATTGTAACAGAAGTTCTAACTTGAGTAATTAGGCAAGAAAAGGAAATTCAAGGCATCCACTTTAGGAAAGAACTAAGCTACCTCCATTTATATGACATGATCTCAGAGAAAACCCTAAAGAATCTCTCAAAAACTATTAAAGTTAATAAATCAGTCCAATAAGGCTGATCAGAGAAGGAAGTGCTTTGGATATAACTTGGAAGAGTCACTACAAAATATAGCACCCGCTTCCTGTGCACTAGAATAGATGGCTAGGCTGGGCATGGTGGTCCACACCTGTAATCCCAGCACTAGGGAGGCTGAGGCAGGAGGATCGCTGTGAGTTCAAGACCAGCCTGGGCTACATAGTGAGTTCCAGGTCAGTCTCAACTACATAGTGAGACCTTGTCTCAAAAAACCAAAAATAAAAAAAAAATGGCTAGACGAATCTTAAGGTAAACTCCTTAACTACAAGGAATTATTACGTCTGGGTTAAAGTTAACTGTCTTGTTACTGTAATTTTTACATGGGTAATGTGAACTGAGGAAATGACACGTAACCACCTGAATGAGATCAAAGCTAAAACTTATTAAAACTATTAAAGTTAATAAATCAGTCCAATAAGGCTGATCAGAGAAGGAAGTGCTTTGGATATAACTTGGAAGAGTCACTACAAAATATAGCACCCGCTTCCTGTGCACTAGAATAGATGGCTAGGCTGGGCATGGTGGTCCACACCTGTAATCCCAGCACTAGGGAGGCTGAGGCAGGAGGATCGCTGTGAGTTCAAGACCAGCCTGGGCTACATAGTGAGTTCCAGGTCAGTCTCAACTACATAGTGAGACCTTGTCTCAAAAAACCAAAAATAAAAAAAAAATGGCTAGACGAATCTTAAGGTAAACTCCTTAACTACAAGGAATTATTAAGTCTGGGTTAAAGTTAACTGTCTTGTTACTGTAATTTTTACATGGGTAATGTGAACTGAGGAAATGACACGTAACCACCTGAATGAGATCAAAGCTGTAAAACTTATAAAAGAGGAAGCAGCAACTCAGTAGGAGGTCGATTACTGGCACTACCTTTTTTAATGTGATCAACCCTTTGCTGGCAAAATAAACTTTTTATTATTTTATTTCCATTCAGCTCATCTCTATGTGCATGTCACCTGCCAATTCCTACCGCAACAGAAAATCAATGTAAAAGACAAATTCTCTAGATCAAACCAGATATCTGTGCTATTGGAAAAGGAAAGTGGCAACCCTGCTAGTCTGCACTCTCCACCCTCACCCTTGTGTCTTTTATCTGGACAGCGCACAATTTTGGGAGCAGCATGAGAGAAGGAGCCAGCAGTGCAGAGGCCAGACTTCTGGAACAGGCAACCTACACACCCTCTCTCCCATCCAGCAGAGGAAATAGTGTGGGAGTAAACTGTGGTTGGGGCCCCAGGGAAGCCAAGAACATAAATGGGTGAAAAAGAAAGACAGCAACATGGAAATGGGCCGTCCCTCACCCCCATTGTCCTCTCAAACACCAACACTGGATCATGGTAGCATCCTACCCTCTGTCCACCACTCAGCATTGGCAAGGGAGGCCCCCCCAACCCTATTTAGAAAAGGCTGAACACCATAAACGGGGGATAATACCAGACATGCTGGCAGAGACTCGTGAATCACATCCCTGGAGACATGGGAAGGGCGAGAGACTGAACAGAGTTGGTCCAGAGTAGGTGTTTTCCTGCCATTTCCCCAAATACCACAATAATCTGAATCAGCATATGATGTTGGCCATTGGTTTGTCATAAATGTCTTTTATCAGATTGAGATGAGGTCCTTTTATGGCTCTTTTCTTCAGGGTTTTTATCATGAATGGATGTTGGATTTCTCAGGTAGTCTTTTTCATTTCTAATTGCATTGATGTGGATCTTATCTTTTGTTCTTTTGGTAAATTGGCTGAGGGTTTGTCTATTTTGTTTATTCTTTCAAAGAACCAGATTTTTGATTCAAGTAAAACTAACCTAAGGCTAATTAGAGTTAGAGAGAAATTAAAGGACAGCACACATGGAATAAAACATTTGTTTACAGAAACCATAGCGAAAACACTTTCCAAGTATAGAGAAAGAATTCAACATACAGCTAAGTGAGGCTTACACAATGCCATATAACTACCAAAAAAGAAACTCTCCAACACATCATAGTCAAAATCCAAGAAGTCCAACACAAAGACAGAATCTTAAAAATTGCTAGAGAAAAGCAAAAAATTATTTATAAAGATAAATACATTAAGAGTCTCTGTGGCCTCTCATAATACTGAAGCTATGAACATTTAACCAAAACCAGAATGTTCATCGCTCGTGCTTCACCAATATTTATTTGTTATTCCAATGGGTTGAAAGTGTATGTTATAGCTTTAAATTTAAATTTCTCTGATAAAGCATAGTTGGACATCTTTTCATGTTTACTGGCTATTTAGATTTTGTCTTTTGTGACTTTGTTGGTGGTATTTGCCCTTTTGTGAATTGGGTTACTATTCTTTTTTTACTACTGATTTGAAGGGGGTTTTTTATGTAATAAGAAGTCCTTTGAATTTTGTACATATTACAATCTTAGTCTCTAACTTGTCTTGTCTTTTTTCTCAAGGCACCTTTCCTTAAGTAGAAGTTTTATGTAGTCAGGCCTTTTCCAGCTTTGTTGTAAATTAGAGTTTTAAGCCAGCCTTTCCCAATGTGAAGTTTAACAATGTGTATATTTTAACTAATACATGTATGTGTTTATTAAAAAAAAAGAGTACAGTAGACTTTTTCACACAAACTTTAAAGACCAAGAAAGCTTGGAGTGAAGTGTTTCAAGCCCTAAAAGAAAACAACTTTAAACTCAGACTAATAGAAGCTGCAAAACTACTTTTCAAAATTGATGGAGGAAAAAAAAAGAAAAACATTGATGGAGAAATAGTGACACTCCACAACATAAGAAATTCATAAGTACCAAACCAGCACTTCAAAAAATAATTAAGAATATTCTAGCTAGAGACAATGAAGCCAACAAAGCCAAAAGTTGGATAGAATGAATACATGAAACAAGGTGGGTAATTAAATGAAAATAGAAAAATAAAGGGTTAACAACAGAAAAGAACTCAGTGACAGGAATAAGTCAAAACCTTTCAGTATTAAGTATCAGTGTAAATGGCCTCAACTCCCCAATGAAAAGACAAAGATTGGCAGATTGAGTCAAAAGCCAAAAGCCCATTAATGGTCTATTGAATTCAAGAGACTTCTCTAATCCAAAAAGAAATATATTAACTAAAAATCAAAGGATAGAAAACAACATTCTATGTACCAGGGCCCCAAAAGCAAGCAGCCTAGTAATCTTATTCTCAGATAAAGTAAACTTCAAGCTAAGACTGATGAGAAGATGCAAAGGAAGACACTACATATTAGTTATGGAAACTATTCAACGGGAAGAGATAACAATTGTAAATATATATGCACCAAATATCATATACTCAACTTCATAAAACAAACACTACTGTACATGAAAGATCAAATAAACACCAATCATACTGGGTGACCACAATACCCCACTTTCACAAATAATCAGATCAACTAAATAAAAATTAACAAAGAAATATAGTACCAGTGTTGAACCACATCTTCAAACAAATGGACTTAATAGATAATTACAGAGTGGAATACCCTACTACAACAAAATACACATTCTTCTCAGCAGCACATGGAACTTTGTCCAAAACAGACCACATTCTATTCATTAAGCCTGCTTAAATGAATACACAAAAATCAAAATCATCCCATGTATCTATTCAGAACACAGCACAATGAAACTAGAAATCAATATAAATTTAAAAGAAATCATATAAATTAAACAAGCAACTGGACATTAAATAACATGCTCCTGAACATTCAATGGGTTAAAGAAATCAGGAAATAAATAAAATCATTTCTAGGATCAAAGAATCACAACACTGAAACAAGGATCAGCAGCAACAGAAGAAGCCCACACAGAAATGTAGAACAGATTCTTCCTCAATGCACCAAGAAGTCCGATTTCAGACTCCCAGACTCAAGAATTGTGAGGGAGTACATTTCTGTGGCATGAAGCTGCCTAGTTTGTCATGGTAGCTCTCCAAAATAAATATAGATATGATGGCTTGGATTTGCTTCAAAGTATTTAGGGGTGGATAGGGATTGGACAGGGATATAAGTGAAATTAGTTACACCCTGAGCTGATCATTGTGAAATCTAAATGATAGATATGGAGAGTTCATAGTACTATTGTCCTTACATGTGAGTGTGCTTTAAATTTTCTATAATAAAACAGAAATAACCAATAATACCTCATATGTACTCATTTATTGGAACTCTTTATCTAACGTATTGAATGTTTACAAAACGTTGCATTTCCTATATATGCTTTAACTGTCATACTCTGACTACCGATGATCCCCACTTCACAGGCAGAGTGTGAGCAGCTCGCATTTTATCATGGAGCCAGTCTGGGATATCATCAAGGCTAGACCTTGGTCTCCAGAATTGTGTTTTTCCATACCACTACTCTTTATCTAACGTATTGAATGTTTACAAAACGTTGCATTTCCTCAATATGCTTTAACTGTCATACTCTGACTACCGATGATCCCCACTTCACAGGCAGAGTGTGAGCAGCTCGCATTTTATCATGGAGCCAGTCTGGGATATCATCAAGGCTAGACCTTGGTCTCCAGAATTGTGCCTTTTTCCATACCACAAGTGCCACTGCCTTGTCTTTCCTGCACATAACTCTATATCTTCCTAAGACATGAGCCTGTCAGAGAGTTTGTGATCTTACTGAAAAGGCCATACCTATATTGTAGGCTCTTCAGAAAATCATAGGAAACCCTAAGTCCAATACAATAGTATAACAAAAATCAAAATCTACAATACAAATAAAATGTTTGTACATACTCTACCAAAGACATGGATTCCCAGGTCTATGACTTAAGGAGTAAAGACACCTAAACGCTCTGAGCTGATAAGCTGCTAAACATCAAATTAAGGAATATAATGCCTGCCCTAATCACTTCACTGAGTTGTCTCCAAAGTAAAATTGCATAATGGATAGGAACATGCTTCATAATCTGGAATAGGCTATATAAGTGAAGAATTGTTATTAAAACCAAAATTGGAGCCAGGGGTTTGGCTCAGTGGTTCCACCACCTGCCTCGCAAGCACCAGGGCCCAAGTTTGATCTTTGGTACCAAAACAAAAAAGAAAACCTAAATTGTATAGTGGTTCATACGTGAGTTGAAACTGATTGAGAAAGCCCCTGCCAAAACCTCTTGGCATCAAACAAAATATTTTGGTTAAATGCCTTTTATTACCTTAAGAGATTAACTGGTAACTATTTCTTCATAGTTAGGAAAAAAATATGATTAGGAAGAAGTTAACAATGAATCACTACTCTGCCAAAACACATTGCATTCTAAGCATTTTCTTCTAGAGCTAAGTGTCAAATTACTGCCAATAGCTCATTAGGCTGTTCCCTTTTAGCATGACCCTCTGTTCCTACAGACAGCAAACATTTCTGACCTTCCCCAAACCCATGTGTAAAAATACCTCCAAGAGGATTCAGCTCTCACTGTAGCAAGTATTCTCAGCTGACCACCAAAGCAGTGTAGCAACAGAAAGATAGACACCAAATCACGGGCTGCTGATACATGACAGAAAAACAAATAACTGAACATACCAGTGTAATGGCTTCTTTTAATATCATGAAATGTGGATTGTAATGATATTTTTCTTCTTCTCTGAAAGAGTGGATGAGGAATGTGATAATGTGTGGCTATAGCCAAAGCATGTATTTATTAAGCATCTCAAACTGTAGGACATATCACTTAGGTTCAAATGCCCTGTGGGTTCTCAAAAGATCCATGAAATATCTGGAGTCCATATGTGTTCAAAAGGCTGCCATCACATAGCCAAGGGAGCACAGCCCAGCAGGTGCCTGCATGGAGACTTCCAGCCTCTCCCCTCTATGTCTCAGAGCGCCTTCCACATGGAAAGAAATAGACTCCATGCATCTGGTCTTCTCTATTCTGAGAAAGTTTCCCAAGAGTGCCCAGCAATTGCAAATCTTTATGACCCTTTCTGCTTTATCACATACACACTGTTTCTCCACTAATAGGGTTGAATTTCGCTAGAAGCACTGAAAGACACATGTAAATTAAAGACACGCTAATCCTAAAACTGAACCTTTTCCCATGTGAAATGAGTACTTCACTTTTATGGTCAATGCCTTCCTGTGAACTTCTCTTTGAAAGAAATACCTATTCTTTTAAAAATCTAATTACTCCAGGAAAAAAAAAATCCTAGAATTAGGTGCCTAGGGGGCAAATGTACAAATAGGCTAGGTTTGCACTGCACCCTGCTCTTGAGTACACTCCCCATACATACAGCTTCCCTGTATCCAGGAAACAGTAATTGTTCATTGCATGCCTGAACATGGGAAACTCCAGCTCTCCGTGACTTAGTTTTCTCATCTGTAAAATGCCCAGAATAAAAGTATTTACTTCATGCTATTGAGGAATGGCAGTGTCAACACTCAGTAAGCAATTGCCATTTAGTTATTTTCATTAATAGACTGTGAGCATACTGAACAGGAGGACTGGTTCTGATTCTCCATGCCATGGTGCCAGGTACCTAGCAAACAGTCAGTAATAGGAGGTAGGTGGTTGAATGGATGTTCCAACTATTTCAATGAGTGAGAAATGATAAAAAAGCAAGAATGCAACCTAGAATCCTACCCAATGTAGACTAAGAACTTGCTAGAAGTTTCTAGGTTGTGATTTGGTGGAGGGCAGGTGTGACAAGGTCTCGCTTTTTAGTTTAAACTGGCCTCAAACTCAGACCAATCCTCCTGCCTCAGCCTCCTGAGTACTGAGATTACAGGCGTGTACCACCATGCCTGGCTAGGTTGTGATATTCTTTGGTGCTTCTCTGTCCAAAGCAAAAAGGTATATAGGTAAATAGGAATAGGAGTATATTTTATCTATTGATGTGATTACTATAAGAATATTTGTATTTGTGTATTTGGTGCTAAAAGACTGTTATTGGCTGCACGGCCACAGAGAAACCTGGCACCTGCCAGAAAAAGCTGGAGACACAAGAATCCTGGAAACCCCAAAAAGGGCAATTTATTCAGAGAGGCAGGTCCTATGACTAAAGCCACTGCTATTGGTTGTGTTGCCACTGGAGGAGCTTTCTCAGCAAAACATCAAAGTCACTGGGACCAAGGAAGAAATCATGCTGGGCTTGCTGTCATTAGGAGAGCCTTTCCAAGGGCCACTGTGGGAGCCATGGGCCCCCACACCTTGGTCAGGTAAAAAGACCATGGACTTCAAGCCCCAGGCCACCTTGCCTTGCAATCCTCAACTTGCCAGTAGAGGTTAGAGATGGGGACATTTCAGTGTCTTCCCCGCAGGAGAGAGAATAGAGGGAAAAGGGTATCAGGCCAGCCAGAGTGCTTCATTTATGGTGAAAGACATAGGCTCCATCTCTACTTTTGTACTCCATTGAAGATGAGGGAAATGTCCCAATTACTGATTGCTATTTAATCCATTCTTGCGATATTTTTTCTCCTTTGGCCCAAAAATAATGGTGCTACTTTAAAGCAAACATCCTAAGTGTTGTCTAAGATTTATTCCTTTTTTTTCACTAGATGTTCACTCAGTAAGCATGGGCAAGTTATTGAACTTGACCTTCTTCTAACTTGGCTTTCCCACCTATGAATTCCAACTCCCTTTCCATTAAATATAGATAGTGTTGATCTCCACCTGCTGACTCTCCTCTTTGTGTTGGGGTTTTATATTCATGGAAGCTCAGCAAGGAACAAAATACAGAATTCAGTGCAGTGCTTCCATCCATTGGGTTTTCACTCAAAATTCCAACAGGCAGACAGAATTCTCACATAAGAAAAGGACGAAGTGACTCAGGGGAGGCAAGTGTGCTATACAATAAGGACGCTTAGATGGGAGCTGCCAGAGCTCCGAGAGACAAAGATGGCCTTTACAAAACAGTGAGTCTGGAGATCTGAACAGCACATCACAAGGTCATGCTGAACAAGCTTTGCAGCCCCCAAGTCAGCAAAGTCTGAGCTTTGCAAGCACTATAAGCTCCCATTCACCAGGAACCAGGCAAGTATCTCTGTGCTCACCTCTCTAAAATAGGGACAAATGCAGATCTTACAATTGCAAATGAATAACTTAATAAAAAACAAGTAGATCTACAGCATAACGTCATAGTACCTCCTGTGTAAAGATGATATTGGAACAGAGCACATGCCTAGAGTCTTGGGAGGCTAAAGTGTGAGGATCACTTGAGCTCAGGAGTTCAAGACCAGTCTGGACAACATAAAAAGACCCTGTCTCAAGGGGATAAAAGTGCAAAGGTTATTAGGCAAGTTCCCTGTCCTCACAGAGTTAATCATACTGTTGGTGAAACTGATTGCTATGGCTTGGATGTGACCCCAAAATATATGTGTTAGAAATTTAATCCCCAAATTCTCATAATGGTGTTTGCAAATCAGGTCTTTAGGAGAAAATTCAGACTGGGAAGGTCATGATGGTGAGCTTCCATAATCTTAAGGTTGCTGGTGGCTTTAGAAGTAGAGAAAGACAGACCTGAGGTAGTATGCTTGCTCTGACAATGTGAGACACTCTTTCATGTTATAATATAGCAAAAACATCTCACCAGATGTTTGCACTATGCTTTTGGACTTCCAAGTCACCATAACTGTGAACTAAATAAACATCTGTTCTTTATAAATTACCCTGTCTTGGGTATTTCTGTCATATCAACAGAAAACTCATAAGCCATGGATTGAATAACAAAAGACAGCATTGAGTAGCAGTATAAATGTTAAAGACAGGCCTCAATTACAGAGGTTGAAGGGTCTATGAAAAGCAAAATCTGGTGGTATACAGGGTAGGTTTTCTAGGAAGTTAGAGTTATGGCCAGATCTTAAAGACTGGTAGAACTGGGGTCAGTGGAGAAAAAGCAGGAAAAAGCAGGAGAAAAAGCAGTGTTGGTGCTAGCTCAAGTCACTTCATAAGAGGAGTTGTTACATTTTCAGATATGTTGTAAGCCATTTGTTAAACATGGTGATTACTAAAAATTAAGTTATAAAAACTTACAGTGTTAAAGTATATTTTTAAATGTATAATAGATTTTTGGGAAATAGGAAGAAAATGTTCAAATGAGAAGGGAAACAAGGAAGGTGGAAAAGAAGAAGGAACAAGAACAAATAGAATAGAAGAAAAAAATGGAAACAAAGCTTTTGTAAATAAAGAAGAGAAAGCTGGGCATGGTGGCACAAACCTGTAATCCTAGCACTCAGAAGGCAGAGGCAGGAGGATCACTGTGAGTTCAAAGTCAGCTGGGGCTACATAGTGAGTTCAAGGCCACCTAAAAAAAAAAAAAAAAAAAAAGAAAGAAAAGGAAGGGAAGAGGGGTTGAAAGGAGGGGAGGGGACTTGGGAAAAAAGAAGAATCAAGATATATCATGTACAGCTACCAATTCCCTATGATGAATGTGATCATTATGTATATCTAAAATGTACCATTAAAATTTTTAAAAATAAAATAAAGTCTATTTTAAAAGGTTGGGCTGGGCTATGCCCACTATGGTGAAAATACTATATAAACCTGTGCCCATGCATATCTTTTCATGACTTCATGGCAGGAGTATTTACATAACAGAAAGCTAATACTACAAATCTAAGATTAATTTACTGATCTGTGGACTTGCACCACAGAAATTTTTCTCCTACCATTTACTACCTGATTCAGCAAACAAATTCCTCCCATGTGGGGGCCCAGTCATGGCCCACTGGAGTTTGACATTTGGAAAATAACTTCTTCCTGTATAATTAAGGCATCAACATTTGCTACTTTTCAAGAAAACTGTTTGTTGAGCTTGTTTTGATTGTTTGACCCTGACATAACAGGAAACTCGTTAGCCGAAGATCTGATGTTATCTGTAAGAGTCAGGAAATCCGGTCTTTGCATAAAGATAAAAAAGATTGCTTGGTGTTTTTCTGTTGTTGTGTGCCCTTAAAAGCTTCCTGTTGATGTGAACCTATAAAAGCAGCTGTTTCTGTGAAATAAATCAGACTTCTCTTTGTCTCCACTCCGGCTTGAGTGTTCTTTCCTTTCTCAATCCTCACTCCCCGACTCAGGCATGTTCGTGTTGTGACGGCTGGACCACCACACTCCCATCACCTATAAATAGTGAGGTTCAGATATGTTCATTCATGTAAATAAAATGTTAGCTAATATCCATGTTACTTATTAAACATTTATCGGCACGCTACTGGAGGAAGGCCACATCCTAAGAAAATAATAGTATGTGCAGAATGGCAGAAGCTGAAAGACAGGGGCTTGGTCATGGGTTCAAATTCCAGCTCTAAATTCTGCTATGAGCTAACTGTGGAAACTTAAGCAAATTATGTAACATTATTGAGCCTATGTAAAAGAGATAGTAAAGCCAACTCTACTGTGCTATTAATGAGAACTAGAAATACAGTAGTATATGCCAAGAATGGAAGCATCTGGTCTTGAATTCCATGAAGGGACTATCAAAATCATTCTGTAAACATCACTGGGTCATTAAAGGTTTTAGATCAAGACTCCAATGTGGGTAAGATGGTGTCGCAGAAAACTAGGAATGGCAACCATATGCGAGGCAAACTGTCTTGTGCGTGTGAACATCTAGCACAGTGCTTAACAACAAACCTCCTTGTGCCATATCTCAAGATACCTTTGGAATTGAAAGATTAAGTTATATTTAATGTAATTTTTGGTGTTAAGTGGACCTCCGTGTGTTGTCAACTTTTGTGGCTAAGACACGGTACTTGACACAGACAACGTAAGGTGGAAATGTTTAATTTAGTTCATGGTTTCAGGAGATTCAGTACATATTGCAGCTACAAGGCAGAAACATCTTGGAGGAAAAACATGGCAAAGCAAAGCTGCTTAGTTCATGGTGGCCAGGAAACAGAGCAGGGGAAGAGAACCAGAGAGAAAGGAGCAAGGAACCATACTGTATCCAAGGCCACACCTCTATGACCCTCCCAGACACACCCAGGATCACGCTTTACTAACCTGCTAGTCATTTCTTAATCCAAATGAAATAACATATCAGGATTAATGGTCACACTCCAGAACATTACAATTCTTTATAAAGTTATAATTTTGTAATATAACTATAGTAACATTAGATTAAATAGGACACCAGACCCATCTCTAAATTTTTCTACCCATCAAACTTTCACTGAATAAAGTGCCAAGACTTATGGTTCAACATCCTTAATATTTCTCTGCCCTAGCTGCCAACGACCTTCCCACTGCTTTGACCATAATCAGGGTTTACCTTAGCCCGACACTGGAATCATCCAGGAAGCTTTAATTTAAAATACACCAACATGTAGCTCCTGCCTCTAGAGGTTGTGACTGGTCTGAGTGTAGCTTGAACACTGGGGCATTTTTCAAGCTCACAAGCGTGCTAACCTGCAGGCTCACCCTAGTTCATGCTTTCATTGTTTCTTACCTGAGGCACACATGAGTCATCTGCCTATATCCATGAATCCACCTTTCTTTCTTCAAGTCCCTCCTTTGCCCTGATTTCAGACTGATCTTTAGAAAACACTAATTTTACCACACCATTCTTGCCTTATAACCCTTCAATAAATTGCTCTCTAGTGCCTATGTAATACAACCCATGATTATTAACACTACCTAGATTTCTTTAGCTACATGTACTGTTAAACATACTAGCAATAAAAAAATAATGACAAATCTAAGGGTTAAAATTTAAACCAAAGAGTGATTTAGCCATAAAAAATTGTTGCAAAAATCAACTGTCTGAAGACATTTTCTAAAAAATGTCTTGTTCAAAAAAAAATGCCCCTAACATAACTGCCTTGCCTTGCTGAATGTACATGAGAGCTTTGTAGGAGAAACTAGCCCAGGTATAAGAAGCAGCACTCGACACCCTTGTCCTGCTGGAAATTTAGATAATGAAGAGCAATGACAATTCTGCAGGGCCACCAGAGGCTGCTCAGGATGGCTTCAGACTGCCAATGAGTCCCTATTTCCCTCTTAAGTTGGGTTGAATTTTATTTCCTAAAAATCCCTGTTTAAATTCTACCCCCAGTACCTCAGCATATAACCATATATTTGAGACAGGGCCATTAGAGAGGCAATCATATTAAAATGTGGCCATTCGAGCAGGCCCTAACCCACTGGTGTCTTTGGAAAAGAGAGAAGTTTGGATGGAGACATACACAGGAAGAAAACATGTGAAGACAGAGGCAGAGCCTGGGCTGATGCTACCACAGGAGATCCAGAGACTGACAGCAACTACCAGACCCTGGGGACAGGCTTGGAACAGTTCATCCTTCACAATTCCCAGACAGAACCAACCCTGCCAACACCTTTATCTTGTACTTCTAGCTTGCAGAACAGTCAGACTATATTTCCATTGTTTAAACCACTAGTCTGTGGTTGTCTTAGCAGTCCTAGAGAAGTGATCCACCTCCAAGTTACCTTATTGATTTGACTGCTGTCTCTTGAGCCATCACCCACCTCCCTCCCCAAGTTTACTCTCCAGCCTTCAAGTTCCCCAAAATGCTTTGTTTCATGCTGCTCCATCTACTTGTAATGCCCAAGTGGAAGAGACAACAAATCCTTGAAGCCTCAACTCAACCTATCCTTGTTTCCCTAGTTACTTCTCCCTCCTCCCTCCTGGACAAATTTCCGCAAAGTTTACTACTCCCCTGTAGGTAAGCCATTGCTGTCCTTGGTATCCAGCTCTCTTCACATCTTCTTGGTCAGTCTCATAATCCAACTTCTACTGCAGCAACTAGAGCCAAGCCCACCTCAACCAGCTTCATATAGGTGTCCTCTGACCATTCTTCCTCTGCCATACCGCTTACTTCTCACTTGGTGCTCCTGGCTTTTCTGACACCAAGACTAGAAATCCACAAAAATATACTAGACACACACAAGGGCCACCTGGAAGAACTGAAGGGGAGGTAACCCCTGGGAGGCCACTCATGGGAAAAGTCCCCTCAGCCACTTTCATAAAGCTCCTTAGCAGTTCCAGAAGGCTGAATGCTTGAGTAATGGCCAACTCCACATCTCTTCTTATGTTTTGATTTTCCACCTTCCTGATTCACAATCCTGACCCCTCCATTATTACAACTCCATGGATTCATTGCAAAACTATATCATTTCCAAATAAACACTGCATTCAGGAAAATGTAATCTAAGAAACTATGGGAGTTTTTTTTGTATTAGGTTAAATCAAGTGCAACTGGCAATATTTCACTATTTTTACTTTCAAATATGTCAATTTCACATCACTTGTGATTGTGCTTTTCTCTTTTTAAACAGTATGTACATTCTTGAGGTCAGGGGCAATATCTTACTCATTTCTGTATTCCCAGCATTGAGAACTGAGGTCCCTCAATATATATTGAATGAGTGTGTTGTGATCTTCTCAGTATAGCTAAGGAAATGTTTAAAGTAAGGATTTTTCTGTAAATATTGTTGTGGCCTCACATCAAGTAAAAATGAATTTAAATGATTTTAATGAAATAAAAATTTTAATAAATTAAATTATGTACATGATTTAAACAATATAAATGCAAAATAGAAGCAAATTCTTAAGGATGAAGAAAAGTTTATACCCTGGTGAGAGATACTTACAAACTAAAATTCCACAGTAGAGCAGGAACAATTCTCCCAGCAGAAGCAAGAAAGAAGAGCACCTACATCAGGCTACAGCTCAGAGGGAGCAGAGAAAGGAGACCTCTAAACTACAATCTTAAAGACACATAGAAATAAGCTCGAAGAAAGGTATCATAGTTACTTTTCTCATTTCTGGGAGCAAATACCCAATAACCAAAAGTTAAAGGAGGAAAGGGATATTTCAACTCACACTTTGTAGAGGTTTCAGTCAATATTCAGCTGGCTGCATAGCAAAAGGGCTTCACAGAGATGAAACAGTCCATGGTGTGGCAGGCAGAATGCAGCAAGCAGCCAGCAGCCAGCCTACTCTTCTCTTTAATCCCATCCAGGCTACTAGCCTTTTGGATGGTAACACCCAGAACTATGTTAATTCCAATAAGTGAACTAATATAGTATCATACACTCTTAATCCAAATATCACATGCCCTAGATCCAGCCAGCTCTGAAAAGCTCCACTTAAGGGCACATGAGGCTTTGGGAGGACATCTAGATACAAGCCATAACAAAGGGCTGGAGATATGGCAGAGGCAAAGGCCTGTGCAAATGCATGGAGGTCAAGTTGGAAGAAATGAAAGTAAGTGTTTGAAGCTCTCTGCATAGATACTATGAAATGCATAGTGGTTATAATATCGTGGCTTTAGAAAAAGGATGACAATTCTCACAGAAGTAATAACTACATTTCCTTGAGTCAGGTCCTCAAAGGTGAACTTGTAATCCATGCTCTCTTCTTGGAGATGACCTGAATCTCTTTGGAGGCCACATGGTTGCTGTCTCAATGGGGATATATCAGCCCTAGTCTCCTCACAGGCACCAGCTTTGACCAGTACATCAAAACTGGTTTGGCCCATTCCTGAAGGGCCATCCAGTTTCCAGATTTAGATCTTGCATTAAATGTACATGTAGAACCACTGCCCATTCTACTTGATGACTTGTGAGAAGCTGCTTTGTACATTTTAAGAGCTCTTAAATTGCCATGAACCAGCATGGATGACCCATCAGACCAAAGAAACCAGATCCAACAACAGTCAGAAACAGCAATAAACTAGAAATGCCCACTGATTTTCAGTCTAGGATTCCATTCATCATACACTACGGGTACTATATTCTATGGTCTGTGCCAATTGAAATATTTGCATTCATATAAAATCCAATGCTTACGTCCTCCTTACCCTAATTAATTGCTCTATATCATAAAAAATATGTCTTTTTCAAACCAATAACTTTCAATAACTTTAAATTTCCTGTTTCACAAGTCAGGCAAATTGAATGAATATACTTTATAATAACCATGCAATGTTTCAGTGTACAGGGTATTTACAATCTATTTACAGTAATAAAGTATGCATTTTGCCATGACATCCTTTAAAACCAGAGAGAATGAAGGAACCAAACACCATGCAGTAAAGGGGACCAATCAGTATCCTCCATGCCCCCTTTAACAACAATAGTGATTGCACACAAGTGTTGATAAGAAATTCTGTTGTTGGTTGTCATTTGTCATAAATAACCATGAGGCAAACTCCTCCAGTTTCAGAAACTTATTCTGTCATCAGAGGGTAGGTACAAAAATGTCAATATTTTAAAATCATCTATTTTAAAACACCTGCCATGGGTCACCTTTCTACTTTTTTCAGATATCTGATAGGATAAATTGGATGAAGCTGATCAAGTAATATCATCAGTAACAGGCTCAAGGAATTTCTATGGTCATATATTCTCTGAGCTACAACAGTGGTTTATTTATGACTCATGTCAAAAATGCCTTGGGGCTTTTGCTCTTCAATTCTCTAACAGTTTATTTCCCTAAAATTGTGCCCATGTTTTACAGCAAAATCTACAGCAATAAAGCAGGAAGTCAGAAAAATCAGCATTGGATATCAACAATTTAACATTTTTTGCTACCTGGGACAATCCAGAGGTGATCACAGAAAGGGTCTCTCTGACCTTGCAGTAGCTGCAAATCACTGTGATCTGAATTAGAATAGTCTCCTCTTCAATAATACATTACAGATTCAGTATATTTAGGCATCCTCAGGGCTTCTCAGTGGGAACTAAGATTATTCTGGCACAAACCTCATTTTTCTTATCATACAGCTTCCATCAATACATTTATGATCTCTGTAAAGAACACAATCAGAGGGCACACCTATGCATTGTGCCCACATTTATCCACAAGTACTCAGGTAGATACATAAGCAATAAATTCCAAATAACTAAATAAAAGAGCTAACTAAAATTCTTGTCCATGAGGTGAATGCATGGATACTTACAGTTAGGATTTGTCCTATTAGAAGTTAAGTAAATCAGCAGAGGCCAACAGTAAAGGTCAGGGGAGCAAAGGGGCTGCCACAGCAGATAGTGCAAAAGGACACCAATTGAAACCCTTAGCATTCTAAGAATGAGTACTAGACCATCAGGGGTCCCAGTATTCAAGTAAGTTTCTGTAGAATTCCCCAGTAAATAGCAATAAAATACAAACAGAAATGCAATGTGTCCTTTTCAGATAGAAGTAAAGAACAACAAAGCCACACTGAAATGTCAGTGCTCATTACTGGGAGTACTGCTGGGGACCTAGCCAGACCCCTGTGCCCTTCCTGCCCAACACACACACACACACACACACACACACACACTTGTCCCCAGCTTCCTCTTGAGCTGAATGATTCACACACAGCAAAAATAAGTCAAGTCTGTCCCTCATATTGATGACAAATTGCCAGATCCCATGATTATAAAAGTAAAGGCTACTAGGCATGAAAAGCCACCTGCTCAGTGTGGCCTGTGTTACTTCACTTCATCTTCACCTCAACTGACTGAAGCATAGACTTGACATTAACTCTCATTTTATAAACGAGAACCTATCATTAAACAAGGTAGACATTTTGGCCAATGTTTCCTCGGTCATAATCATTTCAACTCTTTGAACTCTCCATCTTTGCCACAATCCAGAGAGGTGACTCCTCAGAAACACGTTAGCACCAATTAAAGCAAATGTATTTAGGGCCAGGGATTTAGCTCAGTGGTGCCGCCACCTGCCTCACAAATGCAAGGTCCCGAGGTCAATTCCTGGTACCACAATAACTTATACAACCTTAAACCTGCCCCCCCATACACACAAATCCCTGCTGGACTTCCCTCCCATTACACCCTTTATTTATTCTGCTGCTCCACAAACAGGCTGGACATGCTTTTGCCTCTGGATCTTGTCTTTCTCTCACCTCAACTAGAATGTCCTTTCTCAGATTTTCACAACCTTCCACATTTCCCTCCTCCCAATCTCTACACAAATATCACCTTCTTATTGAGGCTTTTATGACCACTCTACCTAAAATCACACCCCCTGCATATACTCTTTCTCCTTGCCCTAAAATTTTCATGCTATATTTCTCATCATGACACTTACTATCATCTTCCTTCTGTAAACTTTTACTTCTGTCTCTGCCCACATCTATCACAATGTCAGAAGGGTGTGGATTCCTGTCTATTCTTTTCACTGCTGTGCCCACAACATGTAGAACAGTGTCTGCCACACATAATGGGTACTATATAAATATTTTTAAATTAATGAGTTCATAAATGAGCACAAGGAGATTTGGGAAGATGAAGTCATTTCTTCAAGGTCACAGAGCTTGTCAGCAACTCATACACATGTTTACCTGAGCTGCAACCTGCACTGCTGGACTTCCTTGCCTCTTGTAATTGCATACTGGGGGTAGCTTGCAAATAGACATAAAGAGAAATGATAAATCTTCTAAAGATGAGTTGTCTTGCTCTTATTACAGGAAAGATAAAAAGAGTCAATTTAGAATTATTTAAAATAGAGAAAACATTGTAAAAAGCTGAATGGTAAATATTTCATGCTTTAGGGGACTACTGGTGAAGAGCAGGAAAACAGCCTCTCCAAGATTTGGTGTCCAGATGCTGAAATATAACAATGCGAGGAAGATAAAAAGGAGGAAAGTGGGTCTGAAGCAAGAATTAAAGCCCACAGGGAGAGTGGAGAGAGAGAGACCTCAACAAAGAGAAAGGAGGCAGCAAAAATGGGCAAATGAAATGAACAGACACTTTTCAGATGAAAAAGTAGAAATGGCAAATAAGTACATGAAAAAATGTTCAACATCACTGGTATTCAAGAGGTGCAAATTAAAACAACACTGAAGGGCCAGGGGTTTAACTCAGTGGCACCACACTTGCCTTGCAAGTGCAAGGTCCTGAGTTCAATCCCCAGTACAAAAATAGAATAAAAGAAAGCAACACTGAGATGTCATCTCACTCCAGAAAGAATGGGTGCTATCAAGAAATTAGTCAATAACAAAGGCTGGTGGGGATGTGGGGAAAAAGGAACCCTTCTCCACTGCTGGTGGGAGTGTAGTCTGGTGGAACCACTTTAGAAATCTGTGTGGAGATTCCTCAAAACACTAAAACAAGAGGTTCCATTCCACCCAGCTATTTCCCTTCTTGGTGTCTTCCTGAAAGAATTAAAAGCATCATACCACAGTGATATACTCACATCCATGTTTATAGCAGCACAGTTTATAATAGCTAAATCTTGGAAACAGTTCAAATACCCACCAACTGAGAAATGGATAAAGAACATGTGGTGTTTTTTACATATAAAATGGAGTACAACTCTGCAATAAAAAATAAGCTTGAAACATTTGTTGCTAAATAGATGCACCTTGAGACCATACTCTTAAGTGAAATAAATCAGACACATGTGTTTAAATACTACATTGCTTCTCTGGTGTGAGAAATGAAAAATGGAAATAATGTATAATAGATATTGGGAAATGAGAAGAAAGTGTTCAGTGAAAAGGGGCACAAGGGAGGGGAAGAAAGAAAGGAAAGAAGGGACCAGAAAGAAAAAAATGAAACAACGTTTTGTAAATAAGGAGGGGAACAGAAGTCGAAGGGAGGGGAGAAGGGAGACAAAAAGAAGACATATCATATACAGGTAAATTCTCTATGATGAATATTATCATTATGTACATCTAAAATGTAACAGTAAGTGTTTTGCTTCAAAAAAATATTTCATGGGCTGGGGATTCAGCTTAGTGGTGCCACCACCTGCCTTGCAAGCGCAAGGATCCAAATTTGATCCCCGGTACCAAAAATAAATAAATAAATAAATAAAATATTTCATCCTCTGTGGGCCATTTGGTCTCAACTACTCAACCTTATTGCTATAGCACAAAAACAGGCATGGCTGTCTGTGTTCCATAAAACTGTATTTATAAAAGCACAGATAATAGACTGGATACAACCTCTATAAAGGCTATAATTACTTGCTCCTGATTCAAATCTGTACAAATATGGTTAGGCTGATGCATAATTTTGATCCAAACCTCAGGCAATTACAGGACACAATTATATAAAGTGAAGATACCACCTCTGATTTGGCCCAGTTCTGGGTTCAAATTCTGACCCTGGCCTGTGGTAGTTTTGACACTTGCCAAATGACTGAACCTCTTTAAAGTTCCAGACACTCCTGTGCAGACATGAATGAACAGTCCTTGTCTTGCAGGGCTGCTATAAGGCGTGAGTGATGCTAGTAGAGAATATCCAGTGCTCTTGTGCACAGCAGTTGCTCAGCAGGGATGCTTATTATTATTAGGTAGCTCCTAAGGCTCCCCAATCACTACATCCCTTGGGGTCAAAGGCTTTTGTTTTTTTTACTTTGGGATCTCCTTAGCATCTAGTTCTGGCCTAGAAATGTCACTACTGAGCATTTTGTAAAGGACACATCATTTTACATAAAGCCTGGTAAACTCCCACACTCAAGAAGTAAAATGTATATTTTGAAATGGAGTCCTTGAAGCATTTAAATACAAGAGGGTAAGGCACATTGTGGCTGTGGAATCACAATGTGAATGATATTGGGACTGCTCAGCTAACACAATCTCATCTGTATTTGGTCTAGTCTACGCTGCTCTGCGTGAGATGCAGGCATCTTGCATTTCTACCTCAGTTCCCTGGGAGCCACATTACACACCGGAGGGTGCATCAAGCCTGTGTCTCCCTGACCCCATTAGAACTCAGGCTGTGTCTGTGACCTGGTTTGCACTCGACCGAGCACCACAGGAACCTGCAAAGCCCCAGTGTGGTGGCTTTTCTGCTTGCAGGCACAGGACATTGTGCAGACTTGAATGTTGCTGAGGCCCTGTGGTCCTGAAGCAGGGGCAGAGATATCTTATGTCCTCAGTGAGTCCACAGCCCCTCAGTGGGTTAATTCTTCAGTGCACTTGTGGGAGAACTAGCAGGCTCCTCGATCCTGCCCAACAAAGTGTATTCCAGCCCTAGGTGTTAAAAACAGCCAGGGCCATCAGTGTGATCTGGAACTGAACCTAGACTGACAGCATTCCTTTACTCACTGAACAGCTCCAGGCATCAAGTTTCTTTCGTGGTGGAGAAGAGGCTCAAGATTTGACTGCTGACTGGTTCCACCAAGCAGGAAGATGACAGAAAACCTGTTCTTTAGAACAAAGTGGAACAGGGCAACAAGGCAATGGAGGAAGCAGGTGCTTGAAGCCCAGGCCCCTAAGAGTTGCCTCTGGGATGCAACCAGGGAGAGGCTCAGTTCACAGATCACAGCCCTGCCAGATACACTCACAGGAGCAGGAGGTGATCACAGATCTGTCCATAAAACCTGTGAAAGCAAGATGCGATTAACAAATTGGAGAATACTACTAAAAAGGAAAGGCTCGGTTTTCCTTACTCACTCTTACATTTTCCTTTTAACACCAAGCAGCTGCCTGTCTCTCTAGATGCCAACAAGGTGTCCCATAATTTAATCATGATCTTGTGTCCCTAAAGTTAGCACAGATTCCATGGGTGAAGCCTCAATCCCATAAGGTTGCACCCCAACTTTTTGTTTGGTTTGGTTTGGCTTTTGAAACAGGGTCTCTCTATGTAGTTCAAGCTGGCCTTGAACTTCCTATGCATCCCTGAGGATGGAGGACAGGCCTGAGGGGAAGTTTCTCATCAGGACTTGGTCTTTCTGGTCTCCAGCCCCCATTGAAAAGTACACTAAGGGTCACTCTATTTGTTCATTGGAACAAAGAAGCTCCTACCACTCAAGAATTCACAGCAATCCTCCTGTCTCAGCCTCCCTTGTGTTGGGATGACAGGCATGCACCTGGCTTGCTTCCCAACTTTATACACCAAACAGGAACAATTCCTGGCTGGGGATTTAGCTCAGTGGTGCCACGACCTGTCTTGCAACTGCAAGGTCCTGAGTTCAATCCCTGGTACAAAAAAAAAAAAAAAAAGAATAGCTCCCCAGATGACCCACACTCTGTCCATCTGGGCCAAAAATTAGGAATTTCCCTGTTCACCCCTCATGTTCAATAATAACTCACAGAATTCAAGGAAACACATTTACTGGTTTATTATTAAGGACAGGATTCATATGCAAATGAAGAGGTACTTGGGTAAATTCAGAAAAGGTCCTTACCTCAGGAGCTTCTGTCCTGTGGAGTTGTGTGTTCCACCCTCCTGTCACTGAGTTCTGCTCACAAACCTGGAAGCTTTCTCAACCTTAGGGATTTTGATGGAGGCTTTATTGAGTAGGCACGATCAATTATTAACTTAGTCTCCAGCTCCTCATCCCTTCCCTGAGGATGGCAGGTAAGTCGAGAGATCCAAGCTTCTCATCATGACTTGGTCTTTCTGGTCACCAGCTCCATCCAGAAGCTCACCAACAGTCACCTCATTGGAACAAAAAAAGTTCCTACCACTCATGAAACTACATGGAATTATGGGCTCTGTGTCAGGATCCTAAGTCAAAGACCAAATCCTAGAACCTAAGATGGTCCTAGTACCTCTATCACTCAGGAGATTATGAAGGTTTTTGTGAATTCTGCATCAGAAACTGAAGATAGCTAATTACTTTGCAAACATGTAAGGCAATATACTTTTTATATTTAAAATGGGTTTTATATAGTATGTTTTTGTACAAAGTTTTAATTGTTTAAAGAAAAAGTTCTGATGTAAAGATCAAACTGTGAAAAGTGGTTACTTTTTACAGGAAATGAGGAGAGAAGGAAGAAGGGAAAACCATCACTTTTTCTTACTTTCTAACATCCAATATTGTGTGAATTTTTAAAGACCTTTATCTCCTCTGTAATTAATTTTTTTTTTTTTTGGTCTCCTCTTTCTTCACAGCTGTTAGCCAAGTGAAAACTGCCAGGTGTGAACAGCTGTTGTCAAGATGTGTTACACTGCTCCAGAAAACTTCTACTGTATTCAAACACAAATACATGAATATTTTATAAGTTCCCTCTGTCCTTTCTGACAGAAAGTACCTTGATGACCTGAGTGGTAAATATACCTGTTCTCCAGACCAGGTGTTCTTAAACCTGAACAAATGTCAAAGTCACCTGGAGAGCTTATTGGAAAAGATTGCTAGCTCACTTTATATCACATCTAAGATCTGGCCCAAGAATTTGTATTTTTAGCAAGTCCCTTGGGGCTGCTGCCACTGAGAGGTGACAGCACCTTGAGGACCTCTGCTCTAGACCCTCTCACTCAATCTGCTGTCTCAGGACAGCTACGTCACCTTCATCCAGGAGCTTGTTAGAAATGCAGTCTCAGTCCTTTTGCCAGACTCCTGGAGCAGATTCTGCCTCTGAACAAGTTTCTGGGTGCTCACATACACACAAGACAGAACACTACTCCAGATGTCCATGACACTATGAGATGTTTTCCCCAAGCACAAAGCCTTCTGTGGCTCCCATTCAAGTAGACAGCAGTGCTTATGGTGCTGAGAAAAGACAGTGCACTCCCAGGGCTTGGGCCTTGGGATTAAGGAGAAAAGGAAAGAGATCCTAGCCACAAGCAAGGCCTGTAGTCTCTGGGTGCCATGTAGCAGGGAAACACTTTCTTCCCCATACACATTCCCACAACCCATGTGGACCAGCATTTTCAACAGTGATGCTGAACTCTGTCCTCCTGACCACAGACACACAGAAGGATGAAGCCCTTTCTGGACAGATCCCCCGCCAGCACCAGGCCAGAGATTCCTTAGCTTAGGTATCAACTCAGCAAGGCCGTCTCAGAGATGAGCAGTTGCAAAGTTACTGCTCATGCAAGAAAAATTCAGCCAATCTGAAGGCTTCCAAACATTTCAAGAGAAAAGCATGACTTCCACCAAGTGCCATAGGATGAGATCTCTGCTGCAGGCACAGGCTATCCCAGTTTCACTGCAATATGGTAGTCAGTCTGGTTATGTCTAGACTTCAGTACCATTTCATCAGCTCACCCAAGTATACACTTCGTTCCTGTGGTCCAATAAGACACTGAGAAGAGTAACTACCCACTTCACACACTCTGCCCAGACTTTTCCCTAAACTCTCTCCTGCCACAGGAACCACCCAGCACTTGAGAGCCCAAAGAATCTACAGGATATAACCACATCAGAATGTGAGCTCTTTCCCTAGAAGATGAGCCAGGAGAGGAAAATGGAAACTACAAACAATCAAAAAGGCTTTAAGCTAAATGGACACAGATATGATTGTGCATAGCTCATTTGAAAGGATCAGTGCCATCCCACAGACATGGAATGGTGTTACCAGTCTCCAAAACATTGTCCAGGAATTAGCAGCCTGATAAATGCTGTGACAAAGAACAATTTAAAATTGAGAAAAATGAAATAAAACAGTAATTCTCAAGTGAATAAACAGGTATAATCCTTTCACAAATTTCTCATACTGTGGCTTTGAAAAAAACCTTGTTGGGTGTGGTAGTACACACTTAGAATCCCAGCTATTTGGGAAGCAGGGACAGGAGGATCAAAAGTTGCAGGCCAAAAAAAAAAAAAAGTTGGAGGTCATCCTGGGCAATACAATGAAATTTTATCTGAAAGTAAATTATTTTAAAAGGTTAACTCAGTGGTAAAGCACTTGCCCAGTGTATGTGAGATCCTGTGTTCAACCTCTAGTACTAACAAACCAACAAATAAATAAATCCATCCATCCATCCACCCATCCTTCCTAAACTTTGTCAACACTGAGCAGCAGCCTCTGGGAACTTACTAGAAATGTAAATTTCACAATTCACTTGGTGAATATTTACTAACACTTTACAGGACCATTTTCACAGCAACCGTCTGTGGTGAATGTTGTTCTCTTTTTTTAACTGATGGGAAAGATGTGAGTGAACTCACACAAGCTAGTCACCTTGGCAGGCTGATTTGAGCCTTTAGGCTTAACCATCAGTCTCTATATCACCTGCCAATCTTATGGCCTCTAGGGACATTCCCCTCAGAAAGAAACAGAAAACATAGAAGGAAGATGGAGACCCAAATGCCTCTGAAAATCTGGAGGGATCACGTTTGTATAAAGGTAGCAATCACTATGCACAGCTCTGGAGTGGGGTAAATGGGAGTACTTAGGAAGGTTCAAATGGCTTATATACTGTTTTGGTTAGTGGACAGATTCCCATCAGTGGATGGGAAAACAAAGCTATGCCTCAACTCCAGACAAGCTCATCAAGGCTTCAGAAACACTTCATTTGGTCATGAACCAAGCATCCATGGTGACTGCTGCAATGTGTGAGGAGGCCCCAGGTCATCAGTCCAGAATGGCAGCACAAGAAGACTTCTGCCTCTCAATCCTGCTATCTATGAGACTCATTCTTCATTGCCAGAATGACAGATTGCCTTGTGTCACTCTGGGGGAAACCATGGTGCATGCGCACGCACGCGCGCGCACACACACACACACACACACAAATGATGCCTCTAAGAAACCCAGCTTCACTTTCAAAGCATGAGGTAGTATAAATTAAGAACTATGCTTATATATACAGTATATGGTAATCCTAAGGAAGAAAGGAAATTGGTTATCATTAAACCAAAAGATAGTCTGAAACACGGTGGAGAGAGAGCAACATCTCTATAGGCAGAATAATCTTATAAAGGATTTAAAACTTTAAATTAGCCAGACATGGTGGCACATATATATCTATTTTTCTGGTAATATAGCTATGTATTACAGATAGATCCACCCACCCACACATACACATACATGCAATGTGTGTGTGGATAACTAGACCATCCACTGACACCCATTCCCACATGACCAGGTACTACACAAAAGAGAATTTCCAAATGGCTACTGGGCCTATGAAAAGATGCGCAAATAGTAACCAAACACACTCCCTATCCACCCAAATAACTACAATTTAAAAACTGACAATACTGTGTGCAGTGAGGTCTGGAGTTACTGGAATTCATACACCACTGCTAGGACCACTTTGGAACTGTCCTACCTACTCAATGAACATGTACACAACCTATGACCTAGCAATCCCACTCCTAAGTATATACCCAAAAGGAAGGCACAAATATGTATCAAACCACATGTTTAAGATTAGTGACAGAGGTATATTCATAAATAAATCTCAATGTTCATCCAACATAGAATGGAAAAGTAAATTGTGAGGGTATATTTTTTCACAGAATGGAACACTATACAGCAATGAAAAGAATACCACTACTCCAATTTACTGTGTTGGCTTGGCATTGTACAGAAATGGACAACCATATTGGTCTAGAAATGTTAATTTATTTATTTATTTTTTTCCCCTGTGTACAGAGGTAACACATCGTACTAAATATGTAAGGTCATATCTACATGGGTTTGATTACAGAAACTAATAAAGTATTCTCTAAATTGAAAAAGGATTCATCTCCAGAATTAAGGATTATTTTGATGTTACATCATTGCCTTTTCTCTTTTACTTTCCTTTTTAGTTTTATTTTAGGATTCCCTATTTTTAATGTTCATACAGAGATTTCTTTAACTGAAATACTGAATAGTTTCTTTGGTGTGAAAAACTATAATAGTACACAGGATCCTAATGAGACAATTAATAATGTGAAATAGGAAGTAAAGGGCTGAAGGTGTAAGGAAAGTGGGAAGGGTGGGGGAGAGGTAATAAGGGAGAGGAAAAAAATATGAGAAACTGAAAAAATGGAAATAAAATGTTTGTAAATGGGGAGGGCAGGGACAAGGGGAAAAATGAGAATCAAGACCTATTATGTAAAGGTACAGAATCACAATGATGAATGTAATTGTATTGTATACCTAGATTGTACCAATAACCTCAATAAAAAGAAAAAAAAATTAAAAAAAAAAAAGAATACCACTACTAATAGCAACACTGATAACTCTAACAGACAATGTTGAGGGGAAAAATAACAGATCTAAAAAGTATATATTTATAATTCTATTGATAAATTTAAACATATGCAAAACTAAACTGCAATTACAGAAATCAGAATGGCAGTTGCTTTGGAAATCAGATTGAGCAGTAAAGACACTTCTCAAGGAAGGATTCTAGAGCACAGCTAATTTATTAGTCTTGTTCTGGGTTGTGGTTTGACATTGTGAAAATTCAAGCTATACACTTAGCACCTGGGTTCCTCACTGTACTGTAAATCATACTTAGCAATTGTTATAAAATCATAGTAAGAGCTAGATGTTTTGAAATATCCACAATTAAAATGCAAATGATTCTCCAGGAGAGTTCTCATTTTAACCCATCACAGAGTTCTGAAAAGGGATCAGCTGGACAGGGGCTGAGAGCCAGATAAGAGCTTGCAGCATTGGCCCATTGGGGAGACCCAGCCACTGGGAGGGAAGAAAGGGCTGTGTGACGGTTTGTGTTTAGAGGTCCCCCAAAGCCTCACACAGATAATGTGGGACCTTTTCTCAGAGGTAGTTGAATCTGGAAGGTGTGATGCTGAAGTACAAGGTGCGTAATTACTAAACCACTATATGTGAGTGATTAGTTTGGCACCGCCCTAATCCCAGTAGTCTGAATAAAGTACAAGAGGCAGAAAGAGGCTGTTAAACTCTCTTGTTGCCTTTGCTGCCTTGTTCACACCATGCTGTTTCTTCTCTGTCGTGCCTGTTTGTCATCTCTGCCTAGGAGCCAGCCAATTATGGACTGAAACCTCTGTGAACTGTAAGCCAAATAAACCCCTTCCCCTTTAACTTTTGGTGCTGGGTATTGTGTCTCAGCAATGAGAGAACAGCAACTAACACATGGGGCCACGAAGTCAGTCAAGCCACCTGCAGGAAACACTAAGCATGGCTACCGTAGCTGGTGGCAACAGCAAAGAGCCCCAGAGAACCAGGAGGCCAAGTCAGAACCACACTAGGAGCAAGGCAGCAGCAGGACTTTCTCACCCAGCTCTTTCTTGCTCTGCTCCCTGGAACTCTAAGCAGAGGACTCGGTTTCTGTGGTTTTCCTGGCCCTTTAAATCACCTACACACAGCAGTGCAGAAGCTGTAAAGTGAGTCAATTGTGAGAGTCGCTGCAACAGGTCTGAGAAACGACAGCAATTTAAAGGGTGCTCACGTAACCAGCTGAAAGAGCTTTCTGCTGGCTTCCATTTCCCCTCTCTTTTCTGTTTTCTCTATTTAGTCCTTCACTGTTAGCACACTTAGGATTTTCTCAGTGATTAAAAATAAAATCCATGATTCTTTGGCTTGGGGTTGCCTAATGAATATTTGGGACAAACTGCTAGTGTACAAGGAAGGATACAAATAAAAAGATGGGACGCATTCAGGAGGACTTTGCCACCAGGCAGATTGTTAATTTGTCATTGCATTTCCGTAGCAGCAGGAGAAATTTATCATTTCATTGCCCAAGAATTTTTTTAAACAGGCCACAGTTTACCCCTAGGGGTCTTAAGATACATCTGATGGGGGGGTACCAGGGATTGAACTCGGGTCCTTGCGCTTGCAAGGCAGGAAGACACATTTGATTTTTAACCAGCATAATGTTCAAGGCTGAAAACAGATTTGATTCACTAAAACATAGTAAAGTGGATCACTTCAGCCTACAAACAGCTCACAATCATCAAAGGAATGTAGAGTTTTAGAAAATTATAGGAAACTAATTTTTAAAGTAAAAAGGTCTTTTTTTAGGGTAGAAAAAATTCTCTCTTTTCAAGAGAGAGAGAACCCACCTTTCATAGCCGTCAGGACCTGATCTCTTTGACTAAGTCCCAGTGAGCCCGGAGATTGGGGCGAATCACTTGGACAACAGGGGAGGACCTGTCAGTTGTGGACACCTGTTAATCCCAGAGAATGCTGTCTTCAATTCTTCTGGCATGAGGTCCTCACAAGATCAGGCTGAGCCCTGCACCTGATACCAATCGTCTGGTACAAGATTAGGTGGGTTTTGACATCATCAGAAGGGCGATCTAAAAGACAGCAACCATGAAGCTCGGGACAGCTGAGAGCCTTTTCCCCAGCCTGCCCTTCCTCTGCAAGGTGCACCTGTCTTCCTACCTTACCTGGCCCACTTGTACTCTGTAGAACACTTCTTTTCAGAGCACTTTTTCTTCTTGAGCCCTTCTTTTGCACTTTTCTTCTTTTGCCTTAAATAAACATTAAACTTTCACATTCATCAATTGTTCTGCCCAATTCTTTGAACAGGAGATTTGTGGGAAGCCAGCCATGGCCCACTGGCTTTTTGAAAGATAACATTTGTTCCTTTTTAAGGACTGCACGTGTTAAACTTGTTTTTGACCCTGCACGGGAGAAACTCGGACAGCCAAAGATATGTAGGAGCCAGGTGCTTCCTGTTAAAGATCTGACGTTATCTGTAGGAGTCAGGTGTTGTAACTCCATTTTGTTAAGTTCCTCCACCTATTTGGGAATCATGATTATTAGTTGCAAGTGTAGTTAATTGTTAATTTGTTTTTCTTGAGCCTGCTTTCTCTTTCCCGTGTGAACCCTAGTTCCCGTGGAGCAGGTGTTGAGGTTACTATGGTAATCCTAGCCCATAATAGTTCAGTCTTTTCCTTTAAAAGGCTGATGCCTGCCTGCAATAAGTGTCGCCTTGATCAGACCCTTGTCTTGGCGTCCTTCCTTTCTCTCTGCCCCATCTCCACCCCGCTGCTCTTTCAGGTTTGAGACACTGTTGGATAGTGTGCTGCGTCACTGGCTCGCGACAGAGATTAAAGCCTAAAAAGGAACAACTGGTCACTATAATACCAGAGAGCACCAAAATAATGTTAATAAAATCAGAAACTAATTGGCAAATAGAATCTTGGGGGCTTATGTTGATCCCGTTATTTCTCATACCATGTAAACCAACCAAAGCCAGTTAAACCATAACCTAAATAGATAAGAGGATTACACATATTTGTTTATAGGCCAAAATCAGAAGTAACTTCCTCCAGGTGTGGCACCTGCCCAGTCCTATCACTCGGGAAACTGAGGCAGGAGGCTCGCCACAAATTTGATGCCAGCCTGGGCTAGATAGTAAGTTCAAGTCCAGTCTGAATTATGTAACGAGACCCTATCTCCAAAAAACAATAAAAATCAGAGTAACTCCTACTACCCCACTGGCAGGCCTATCCTGATCCCCAAGTCCTGACTGTCCACATAACAAAGGAAGAGGCTGCCTGCCAACCTCTCACATGTCCTGACATAGCTGATGTAAAACAGGCTGCACAGGCACTCTCCCCAGTGCCTCAGAGCTAATCTCAAAGACCCTAAATTCTAGACTTCATATATCAGCTAAGGGAAAGCATATGTTTTCCCCTATCCAACTAAAACTGTTTTTGGTTGTTTTTTTGTTTTTGTTTTGTTTTCCAGAGCTGGGCCCAAAGCCTGGACTGAGCAGGTTTATCTAATGGGGTGTTCCAGGGCAGCACTGGACCTGACAAGGAAAACAGGAGAAAAACAAAGGAAAGCCCCTGGGCAGATATCTGATGAGCTCAATCCTGTTTTCATAAGTTTTCAAAGTCCCAGCGGCACATAGCAGTTACAGACTCCGCTTCATGAATCATCCGTCATTCACCTCATCAGTGTGTGCTGACCACCAGCTATGAGATGGAAACTGTGCTGGGGGTAGGGAAGCAGTAATTATTAAGATCTAACTCTGGCCATCAGAGAAGGGAAGACCTCTTTGTGCATGCGTGCTAAAAAATACATCACTACCACTAAGGGTGCAAATGCGATGGCTGGGCATAAAAGGGCTCTGACAAAGCTGATAGGCCACCCACAGATTCCAGGTACCAACCCCTAGAAACTGTGCTACCTTAGAGAAAAAAGAAACTGCAGATGTGACTAAATTAGGAGTCTTGACACGGGAGATTATTGTGAATTATCTTGTTAAGCCCTGAATCCAACCACAAGTGTCCTTGTGTGAGGGAGGTAAAGGGAGACAGAAGAGAAAGCCACATGGGGACAAGAGACCGCAGTAAGGCAGGGGCCTGCTCTCCTCCAGGAGCGTCTGCAGAAATGCAACTCTGCCTACTCCCTGATCCTTAAAAACTACAAAGTTCTGTTGCTTAAAACCTCCAAGCTTGTAATCATGTTGGATCACAGCAACCGCAGGAAACTACTACACCACAAGGTGGGAAAGACTTTCCAAGGGGAAAGGCACAAACTAAATTGTAGAGGAGGTGGAGATAACAGGGGAGAAGTCCCTGGCTGATTACAGCTGGTGTATAAAATACAAGGGTGAAAGGTAAAATTAGTCATGGGTCAGACTCCTGGGAGCCCAGTATGCTTCTGTTAGTTTTGTTTTGCTTGATGTTCATTTCTGGTGGTGAGGGACCATTACTGCAGAGTATTAGGCCATTAAAGTATAGAGTTTACATTCTGGAGAGATCTCTATGCACAGTACAGAATTTCTCTCATCACCACCACCATACACACATCCAGTCTATGAGGAAATGTTAAGGGTTCCATATTCCACACACATCCAAGTCCCTGTTTCTTTCCCAAGAGCTACTGCCACCATTCTAATCCAAACCACTACCATCTCTTTTAGATTTTAATCAAAACTCCCATGTGTTCCTCTGCTTTTCTTCTGCCTATCTACAGTCAACACCCAACACAGCATGACCCTCATAAAGTGAGTCAGATCTATCACTCTTCTCCTTCCCATTCACACCTAGTAAGACTAGAAGCCCCAAGAACCTCTGCACACTCTTCACTTCCCCTGTGGCCTCCCTCTCTCCCCTGCTGTGGGTGCAGGGTCCAATGCTGCTGTGCGTCACACACACCAACATGTCTTGCTGTAGGGCTTTTCACAGGCTGTTCCTTGTGCTATCCAGGTACCCTTCATCACCTTGAAATCTTTTCCTGCCTTTACCATTTCAATGAGGTTGGCCCTGGTACACCACATTTTAAATTGCAATACCTTGCTACTCCTCTTACACTGCTTTTCTTCTCTTTTTTTCTATATCCCCTAACACAGTGACATCTTTTAGAGACCAAGTGCCAAACTGCAACCCAAAGCTCATTTATCTCAAAGTGCCAACACTGCAATTAAACCTGAACACTAAGATTTTGGTTTAGAAAAAACAACTCAGATATTAACATCTTTTATCTTAAAAGAAAAAACGTAACAGAGCTTTCAATGATACAAACAGCTTTTTACTGAAGGTAAAAGTTTGCATTGGGTGTGCCTTTGCACAATTAATGTGATTTTGCTGTTGCATGCACGCTGACACTTTGTCAGACCTTGGCTGGGGCAACTTGTCTTGAGTGCCAACAGTGGGCTCTGCATGGCCACTGCAGTATGCATGCCATAGGTTCATCACCACTGCCCTAACATTATCTATAATTTACCTACTACTTCACTATTTAATGCCCATCTCCTTCTCTGAAATGGAAGTTCTACAGTGTGTGTCGTGGGGGTGGGGTATTTTATTCATTGTTATAGCCCAAATACCTAGCACAAAGCAAGTGCTCAATAAATATCTGAGGAATGACTTAGTGGGTAAATGAATGAGGACTGGTGGGACAGTTTGGACACTGGGAGGCCAGGGGGACTCAGGGGTAGAACTGCACCATATGCCTGACTCACAATGTGTGATCCATGACAGCCTTTGAAAGTCTACTTAAAAGGATGAACAAAATAAAGTTGGTTCTGAAAGTGAACTAACTAGCCCAAAAAGGATTTTCAGAACCACATTGTCTGAGAAGAATTCAAATTGATTTTATCAAGTATTCTGAACATTGTGCTTAGGGTCATTAAACAAATACTTGTTAAGCTGTTATGATGTTCAAGAGGTTTCAAACTTACCAGGCATGGTGACACAATCCTGTAATCCCAGCACTTGGGAGGCTGAGGCAGGAGAACTGCCATGAGTTTGAAGCCAGCTATAGAGCAAGTTCAAGGCCATTTACATAGTGAGCCACTATCTCAAAAAAAAAAAAAATTCAAACATCAAATTGCACACCATCTGATAAGGAAAATAGGATATCTAAAAGATTGCCATATGTCAGACTTTTTTTTGAGTGGGCTATTACAAGAATATTCATAAAAATACAGCAACTATACACAACCATTACCAAAAAAATCCATTCTCCCATACTGCTTGCTTTATGTTAAAGCAGTGTTCCTGAGAAGCATTTTAATACATTTAATACCAAAGCCTTTTAAAAATTGTTCCCTGTTCTAAACTAAGGAAAAGGTATGAATGGGGGGGGACTGAGAATAACACACCAAAATACTAAAAATGATTCTTTCTAAAAAATTTCAGTGACTTCACCCAATACAATTTAATGTAAGAGTGTATCTTATTCATGTGAAAATGTAACAGTGCTCTTAGCAGCAGCTCTTTTCCATGTAGTGACCCAGGGATCCAGACTCTGAGTTATGGTTCCTCACGCCCCCTCAGGCCTCATTATCAGTTGCATCCTTCCAGCAGGAGGGAGAAGAGACCATGAAGAAAGTCCAGTACACCTGAACTTCAAAGTCTTGGCTTGAAAGCAAACAGTTCACACACCACTGGGGATTCCTAGATGCAGGTGTGGGACTGGGAAATGTATTCCCAGACTAATTATGAAAGCAAGAATTAGAATTTTGTTGGACAGTGAGCCTTCTCTGCCATAGGGATATTTTCTTTCCTTTGTATTTTACTTCCTATTTTGATATCTTAGTTTTATAAATGTTCTTCAATGAAAAAGGGCACTTAAGTTAGGAAAAAGGGAAAACAATAATACTCTTTGATCCAATAACCTGATTCTTTAAGTCTATATATAATAAGGAAAGAATTAGAGTGTGGAAAAAGTTGTGATAGTTAGATGCAGCACAGATAGATACATAGAGAAAAAGATCTATGCAGAATTATGTAAGACAGCACGAAATTCAAATAACAGAATGTTCCTTCCATGATGTGAAGTATTACTAATCATAAAACACCATTCTCCATAATATACACAAAAACGTAATTAAATAGAATTTTTGAATGGTCTCTTTTAATCAGATTAGAAAATTTTAAGTGATGACATCTAGCTTGGCATAAGTGTGGAGATCTGTTAATACTGTAAACAGGTACAACCTTTCTTAAAGGATAATTTGGCAATAAGTGAAAGCCTTTGTCTTTCATAACTATATGTTAGAACCTATCCTAAATATCAAAGTAGAGATGTACAAAAAGGGTCACTTCCATGAAAGCTATATGGATTGATTAGGTTTTTTTTATAAAGGAGAAGTTATAATTTATAATTAAATTTACAATTTCTGATTAAATATATGAAGATACATATAATAGAATGTATTCTTTGGATATGTGCTATAGAAAATAATAGAATAATATCAAAACTACAATGTATCAGTTTAAAAAACAAGTTTCAAAGTAGTATGCACAATAATTTACTTAAAATGTTTACACACCAAGTGTTTTGTTTTTGGGAGGTTTGTTTTTTGTTTGTTTGTTTGTTTTGGTGCTGGGGATTAAATTCAGACCTTGCACTTGCAAGGCAGGTGCAGTGCTACTGAGCTAACTCCCCAGCTCACATTAAATGTTTAAAAGGAAAGGTATATGCAAAGATGTTGTTTTGGGGTGGTGGGACTGTATATTTTATTGTTTATAATTTTCTTTTTCAACATTTCAATAATCAATATATAATTCTCTGCAATCAAAATATTTTACTTTCTACTTTGATATTTGGGAGGTTCTCATAGTGATACAGAATAAAAGCTATCTACTAAACTATATGTAGATTCCATATGTATATATGTATTCATAAAAAATATACTTACTGGGAGAAATGTCATGAAAATACAGTGGCACCTCAGTTCTTAAACACTTTTGTTTGGGAACACTTTGGTTCAGAAACAGAAGCATTTGGCAAAATTTTGTTTTTATTAGCTAACTACACAAGTGACAAACATAACTATGGCCATCTTCCTCACACAAACACAACGTGGCCACCTTTTCCAGAATCATGGAACGAATTAAGTTCATGAGCCTAGGTACCACTGTATTAGCAATGCTGATCTCTGAACAGTGGAGCTCCAATTGTAGGGAAAAGGAAGCAGGCAACTTCTCCCATCTCTCCCAAACTGGTCAGCTTTCCATAACTGTAACTAGCACTTCAAATAAATCAAATTAATATAAAAGGTTTATTTTGGCTCCTACTTTTGGACGTTGCACCTATGACTGATTTACCTCATTGTTTTGGGCCTATCGCCAGCACATCAGGGCAGAAGCATGTGCTGGAGGAGGCTCATTCATCTCATGTCTATTAGGAAAAGAGAGGGAAACCAGTGCCCCATATTCTTTCCAAGGGTAGGTCCCAACTTATCTCCTCCAGGCCCCACCTCTAAAGGCTTCCACCATCTTCCGTTAGTACCATGCTGACAAACAGTCCTTGTGGGGGGTATTTCAGATCCAAACTACAGCACCCCCCATTGCTGTGTGTGACAATGGTGCCCCCATGTGAGGTGCCAAACTGCAAGACAACCTGCTGCTGCAGACCACTGTGGAGGACTGACCTTCCAAAGCCTGGAAAAGGAACAAGGACATCCAACTTCTCAGGGGACACAGGTGGCCACGGAGTACCCTGCCATGTCTACAGCAAGGATGAAGGTTAGGTTCATTAGCCCAGAGGTCTTTTAACTGCTCAACTGCTAAGTGGGCAGTGTACTTGTTTTTCTTTCTGCTGTTTTACTTTCATTTCTTCTGCTTTGCCTACCAGATGGGTCAAACTGTTGGAAGAGGAAAAACTATTTAAGCAATTTCTCTCAAAAACATCTGAGCGTAAAGTTTCTGAACCTCAACTTACTGAACTCTTGTTATATGGCCACCATGTCCTTGGTTTCTGCTGAAGGGTAGCCTGGAGATGGAAGATTGGGAACATGTGGTCTGAAAACTAAGACAGTCATTGGATCCTGCAAAAGTTGCACACCTTACTACCTGGCATCTTTGCACAGTCACTATTCAATCTATTCAATCAAGGAAGGTCTCCTTAAAAGCTGCTTCTTCCTCTCTTGGCTCCCTTTGAATGCCCCCTTGTACCTTTGACCCATTAGGGCAGTACTGGCAAACCTGTGCCCCTGTGGGCTGTTTGCATCATTGAACACTCTAAAAGGTTCACTGTCACTGCCCTGGGAGACGGTGGCAGGGAGTGGGGGGAATACACAACACTCTGAAGTACTGTACCATATGCCAATTGGACCTGTTTTAAGAACAAAAAAGGCTAGACAACAAATGTCAAGTCAGAAAATAATTCTTAACTGGGACAGAGTTATCAAAAAGACAAAGATGTCATAGCTAATACATCTGAGAGTGCCCTCTGATTTATATGCAATTGTCTTGTTCATGTCTGTCCATCTGTCCAATCTGTGCTAGAAAGGGGTTACAATACCTGCAACTTGAGGAGCAGACTTGAAACTCCCTCACGATGGGTGCTCTCACTGGGACAGTCCCTCTGGGCCTCTTGATGCTGGGACAAGAATCATCTCTAAGTCATCCTTTCATCCTCTGTGCTAGCATGGTTATACACAGTGCCACCCCACTCAACATAGTTATAAAAGCAGAACAGAGAGCAAAACACAGCAGTTTAAGGACTCTGGAAGACAGAGAATAGCAGAACTGGCAACGATAATGAGCAATTGAAATTCGACCAAAGCAATGGAGTTGGTCATTTTTTTTTTTTTTCTCCAGCATGCCCGTTTGGACTTAGGGCTGGTGGGGAAGTGGTGAGGAAGATTGGAAGTGAGGGTGCTGCAAAGCAGCAGGTAGGTCTCCCAGGTGTGATAGTGGTAGCAAAAGGATCACAACTCTTAAACTCTGAGGAAGGGGAAACAACTCATTGAGGACTTGTGTCCCTAAGTGTGGGCCCATTGCTTTGTTCTCCGACACCTCAGGAAACACACTGTGGGAGTGCAGGCACAGCAGTATTAATAATGCCCCAGTCTATTGGTAGAAGCACCAAAAAAGGAGATTCCCAGGGAACTATTGGGGAAAGCACTGAAGAAAATCAACTCCAGAAAGCTGTTGGCAGGGATCTGACCCCAAGTGGGACAGCAATGGTGTAGAGAGATGAACTAAGGGATAACTGACCAGCCCAGTGTCACACACAAGAATAGTGCTATAGAGGCTCAAAAAAGTACTCAACACAGAAACCACAACCCACAAAAGCTTTTAGTTTTGTAGCCTAAATGCGAGATTAACTGCCTTCAAAAGGGAAAAAATATCAACATACCCTAGACTTTAAACAGCAAAGCCTGAGAAGAGAATCAGAAAACATGTTTGATATTAAGTCCAAAAATACATGGAATATGAAGAACCAAGAAAATCTTAATCTCCACGAAGGACAAGCAACAGATGCATACACAGAGAGGACAAAGATGTGGGAATTATCTGATAAAGATCTCAGAGAAGCTATTAAAAAGTTCCCCACCAAGTAAGAGTGGATATCTGGAAATGAACAGAAAGATAGGCCATGTCACCAGAAGGCCTGGGAACACTGCTCACTGGTGGAGCGCTTGCCTAGTATACATGAAGCCCTGGCTTCAATCTCCAGTACTGCAAAAGGAGAGAAAGGGGAAGGGAAGAGAAAAAATGTGAAGGCAAAGGGAAAGGAATGGAAACTGAGTTCAACCCATGAACCTGAAAGAAGTACAGGCCTTCCAAAATGATTGGGAAGTATCAGGTTTTGGCTACACCTCAGAAGCTGTGTCTTGGATCTCAAACAGCAGGGAAGAAGGAGGAGGAGGAGGAGGAGGAGGAAGAGGAGGAGGAAGAGGAGGAGGAGGAAGAAAGGAGGAGAAGGAGGAAGAAAGGAGGAGGAGGAGGAGAAAATAACAGCAGAGCAAGTTGGATGGTATTTCATGCAAACCACAGGACTATTCTCTTTTTTTGGTACCAGGGATCAAACTCACAACCTTGTGTGGTGCCACTGAGCTAAATCCCTGGTCCCTCCAGAGCCATTCCTGATTCTCACTGAGATCAGAATGAACAATTTGTTTCTGAGAGTCCATAGCTTCCTTTGACTTACCTTGCTGAATACTTACTGTGATTTCTGTGCTGCACCACATTCCAAGTTCAAAGATGGATATATCTTAGTAATGCATGTTGGAGAAAAGTCAATTTCTATGATAAATGGTGTGATTCCTATCTTGTCTTGGGGCAGTATTAGCAGCCCCATTTAAGCACAGCATATCCATTCCTGAAAGGGACAGCTCCTGATGCACCCTAACTGCTTGTCACCCTCCCTGGAAAGTGTTAGGCTGAGTTGCATGGGCAAGAAACCATATCTAATCATTATATCATAATATTGGAGGGAACCTCTCACTGAGGAGGCCTATTGCGTTGGGCCTTGGAGAAGTGGAATGTAGACTTGTAGAAATCGGACTGGAGGGGAAAAGATGCCAATGGCACTCTAAATCGAGTAGGCAAGGAAGGAAAGGTAGTCCCATGTGATGGGGACAGTTAGACTGCAGCACAGGGCATATAATCCAAGGACAAAAGAGGAACATGAATTGGAAAAACCAATGGGCCTGTATTAGGCAGGACTCTCAATGGAAGTGGTGATACCTAATTCAAATTAGATGAATCAAACAAAGGTAAGGAATCATTTTCTCTCATAACTGGGCTTGTCACTAGACTGGGTCTCAGAACCTCCTTGAAGCTAAAATAAAGAACCTAACCCATACTTTTACAAAATAAGTTTGCAGGTTCACTGACTCCTGTCACAGACAAAGAATTTTCAGATGTGTCAGTAAGGCATAGGAAGGGTTATTAAACAAGATTTAAAAGGTACATACTCAAAGAATCATTTACTTCTGGAACAGGAAACATTTATGCTTCTTTTGAGGGGGTGGGAACCCTGGGAAAAAGTGCCCTACCAAGGTGGTAGTCCATTCTACAGGTATGAGGCCAGTTTCTGTTGTTTTGAAAAGAAAGGTAACTTAGGATGGAGGTGGAATCTCAGCATTTTCATTTACATTTCTCCAATGACCATTAAAGTTGAACATATTTTCATATGTTTATTTGCTATTTCTACATCTTTGAGAAACGTCTGTTCATTTGACATGCCCATTTTTGGATTGGGTCTTTAAATTTGGGAGGTCTGATTTTTTTAAGCTCTTTATATATTCTACATAATAGACCTTTGTCTGAGGAACAGCGGGTAAAAAATTTTCCCACATTGTGGGTTGTTTCTTCGCACTGTTGGGTGATTTCTCTTGCTGTGCAGCTTTTTAATAAGACATTGCACTTTTTTGATTGTTTGTGCTAGTTCATGGGCAACTGAGGTTTTGGTCATAAAATATTTTCCTACACCAAGAGTTCTACCTAATCTCTTTTCCAGCCAGTTTAGTGTTTCTGTTTTAATGTTTATATCCTTAATCCATCTTGATTTTAGTTTAGTACATGGTGAGAGATATAGGTCTAGTTTTAATATTTGGCAAGTTGAAACCCAGTGTTTCCATTAAAGAAGCCGTCTTTCCTCCAGTGAGGGTGTTTGACTCCTCTGTCAAAGATGAGGAGGTTGTGTATGTCTGGAGTTGTTTCTGTATCTTCTAATCTGTTCCACTGGTCCTCAGGTCTATTTCTTTACTAGTAATGCTGTTTTTAATCACAGTAGCTTTGTAGAATAATTTCAAGTTGGGGACTGTGATACCCCCTACCCTGTCTTTATTGCCTAGAATTGCTTTTGCTATTTTAGGTCTCTTCTTTTTCCAAATGAGTTTTTGGATTGTTTTCTTAAGGTCTGTGAAGAATGGCTGCTATCATGAAACCAACCAATAATAAATGCTGGTGGGCTGTGGGGAAAGAGGAACCCTGCTCCACTGCTGGTGGGAATGTAGACTGGTGCAACCACTGTGGAAATCAGTATGGAGATACCTCAAAAAATTAGGATTGGAAGTCCCATTTGATCCAACTATCCCCTTGCTGGGTATCTTCCCCAAAGAATTAAAAGAATCATACCACAGTGATATATGTGCACCCATGCTCATAGCAGCACAATTTGTGATAGCTAAAACTTGGAAGCAGCCCAATTGCCTATCAATGGGAGACTGGATAAAGAAAATGTGTTTTTTTAATTTATAAAATTGAGTGCTCAGCCATAAAGAATGAGAAACTAGACACATTTATAGCTAAATAAATGCACAGTGAGGTGATACTCAAGTGAAATAAATAGGACACACGTGTAAATACTAAATAGTTTCTCTGATGTGAGAAACAGAAAGTATAAATAAGGACTAAAAGGTAAATAATGTAAAATAGGAAGAAAGGGAGAAGGGAAAATGTGAGGAGCAGGGGAAAAGAAAGAAGGGGGTGGAATTAATGTGAGAAAATTTAAAAATGGAAACAGTCTTTGTAGATAAGGAGAAGTGGAGGGATTGAAGGGAGGGCAGGGGAATGGGGAAAAAATAAGAACCAAGATGGATTATGTAAAGGTGCAAATTTCCAATGATGAATGTCATTATACTGTATACCTAAAATGTACCAATAAAAAAAATTTTTTTAAAAAGGTGATTTAAACATTTAGATTCTCTCAATTGGCTCCTTTATTTTAGGATCAGATTCTTACTTTTTACTTTCTCAAGTCAATTTATGGACTTTTAGTATTCCTGAGTTTTTTGTGCAATGGGTCTGGTAGTAAAGGAGCCTAAATTTAACCAAAGGAATGCTGATATGGATTAACTTATAGATTAGCTGGGTTCTGGAAGTTGCAGTCTTCTTAAAAGTATAATTTTTTGTTATGATTTCCTTGTCTCCTTTCTACTTTTTATTTCTTGTCTTACCTCAGGATGTCCAGGAATGCTGCAGGCTTCAGGCATTTTAATCCAAGTGTTTAAAAGTCATCGATTTCTCTCTTCCATCATCAGCGGTGCTTCCTAGGGCGTGCTGTCCTCTCTCTCCCTTTCTGCAGACCAACTTCCTCCAGGTGATCTAGGAGATCTGGAGGACTAGAAAGCAGGAAAGCCATGCACTTGAGTCATCCCCCCTCACCCCTCTGCATTGGTGGCTTTGCTCTGAGGTAATGGAAAGCTGTGGGAATATGACTCAGGACAGTGGCATAAATGGCCTTGAGTTTAGAAAGCCCACAGTGCACAATGGGAAGACATAAGAAGGAAACTGCTGGGAGAACCCTAGAGTAATCTGAATGAGTGGAGAGGAAGATCTGCCCCAGGGCATAAAAGGAGCATGATGGAATGTCTCATGTGGTGAGGAACACTAACAAGAGGTATTATGGCTTGGTCTAGATGTCCCCCCAGAGTCTCATGTGTGAAGCTGGAATTGATCATAATGCAATGCTAGTCTCCAGCGCACTAGGATTAAGGGTGTGAGTGCTACTCACCCTACGTAGTCTGAGTAAAAGGGGCAAGGAGGCACTGTTAACTCTCATTACCTTTGCTTTGTGTGCCATGTTGTTTCTGTTCTGCCATGCTTGTCATCCCTGCCTTGGAGTCAGCTGATTATAGACTGAAACCTCTTCCCCTTTAACTTTTCATGCCAGGTATTTTGTCTCAGCAATGAGAGAAAAGTAACACAGGAGGGTGGCAGGGGTACAAATAATGCCTACTGGCTCTTTGGTCTGAGCTGTCACTGGATGGTGATATTGTTCACTGAGAGCAGAGCTGTGGAAGGAGGACTTTCTCAAGGTCCAGTCTAAGGGCTGGGAGTGTAGCTCAATAGTATACCACTTGCCCAGCACACACAAGACTCTGGGTTCAATCCCTAGCACAATATGAAAATACTTTCTCAAGGTCCAGTCTAAAGCTCTATCAGTGATAGGGAAACTATGGCTCACGTTTTTACGACAAAAGATGTTAATGTATTCATTTTCTAAACTAAAACCTCAATATTCAGATTTAATTGCAGTGTTGGCACTTGGCGATAAGTGGGTTTTGGGTAGCAGTTTGGACACTGTCTCTGAAAGATTCGCCAAAACCGCTCTAGGTCTTTTTTGCTCACTATAAACCAATGTCGCTTTGCCCCCTGACTCATGCTAATTAAATTCACTTAGTGTCTACCACTGAGAATGCTATCATACTCACTGACACTAGGGAGGCCAGTTCAGCAGCAGCACATCTGTCAGCAACCGTCAGCCATCCCTGAGCTTCCCCAAAATGCCCATCTTCTCACCGATGCATCCCTTGTTTCCTTGGTGAAGGGAATATCCTCCACTTCTCACAAGGTAGGCTCTCCAGCCTTACCAAATACACCCAAACATTCCCAGCTCCCTCTTCCTCAGTACTATACCATACAGTTGCCCTTTCACCTCTGTAACAGCCGGTTACCAATGCATTCAAGTCTCAGAGGGTGACTCAGAAGCCTGCTAGGATGGACCTGGGTGTCTTTGCCAGGAGGCTCCAAAACACTTTAGATTTAGCTAGTGTTTGTCAGGATCTCCCAATGCCTCTGACTCATATGCCTCCTCTCTTGTCCTCCTGGCTGCAAAAACCTCCTACCCCAGCCAGAGCAGAACAGTCCAGGCTCCCTGCCACTATTTTGTTGGGCTCAGGCTGGAATATAAGGACCCAGAGTCCTGCTTAGACTATGTCACGGTGGAAGCTGGCCTTGGTGGAGCCAGAAAGCACACTCAGTCATTTTAAAAGCTTGTTATTTCTGAGGCCCCAAGCTCCAAAAATGAATTCAGAAAGAAAATGAAAAAAATAACAAGACAGATAGCAGGAACACGGCCTCCACAACAAAGGCCATCAGCTGAAACCAATTTAGACAGCATGGCTCAGCCTGGCTCACAAACTTCGCTTTACCTCAGCAAAGCCCCTCAGCACAACACAAGCATAGACACACACACACACACACACACACACACACACACACACACACACACACCAGGACTGCTGGGGCTCAGAGGTGTTCAGCACAACAAAAGACTTCGCTTTACCTCAGCAAAGCCCCTCAGCACAAGCATAGACACACACACACCAGGACTGCTGGGGCTCAGAGGTGTTCAGCACAGCAAAAGGAAACTTGCTTCATTTTATTTAAGTGATAATTTGCTCCCCCTAGGGAGGGGAAGGTTGAGTTGATCGTTTGTGGTGAGCCTTGACATAACCACAGCAATGATTGAACCTTGAGTCACCTCGCTGGCACGGATGTGCCGTCGCCCATAACAACGGGCTAGTTCAACTGGTGGTCTGACCTGTTGCCTAGCAAATGTAACCCATAATAGTTGTTTTGTAGAGCATTGTGACCTTTGCAGTCAGCTACACCCTGTTCCCACTTTTGGTTTCGGTTTTAACCTGTATATAGTTCACCCTGAAAAATAAACGGGGCGTTGCTACGAAGACAGCATGAGCCTGGAACTAAGTCTGTGAGACTGTTTGCTCTCCTGTTGTTCTTCCCTCGGGTTTGGGACCTGCTGGCAGGATTCTGACGTAGCGGCTCACGACAATTGTTAGTCAACTGTTACTGTGACCAAACATCTAACAACCTGTAAAAAAGGTTTGTTCTGGCTATGGTTTTAGAGGCCTTACTCTATGGCTAGTTGGCTCTGTTGCTTTTGGTCCCTTAGTGAGACAAAACATCATGGCGGGGGAAATGTGGCACCAGGAAAGCAAAAATGAAAGGAGGCCAGAGTCCCAGAGTTCCCATTAGGGCTGCCTTTTCAACCTTCCACCACCCAACCAGTGCACTCAGGCCTTAGGCCTCACACACAAACTAGCAATCACCAAACAACCCGTGGGTTATCCTATCCTGCCCACGTTCAAGTAAAATTATTATAAACTAGACCTAGAAGATCAAAGTGACTTAGCCTCGTAATTAAGGTAAAATAAATTGGTGAAACTGGGTGAAAAGAATACAGGTATTTATAATAGCATTTCAAAAATAAATAATAGTAGCATTTCAACTTTCTTGTTAGGGAATTTATTATGTTATCTTGTGATGCCACCAGCACAGGCTGCATTCTTCTGGTACTTCTTAGCTCTTAAAGACCTCATGCTCTTATCCTTAGTTTCCCTTCCCCCACGAGACCACAGCGTTCTGGAGGGGTTAAACCTGTTTCTCCAGAACCAAACCCATAAAGGGGAACCTGGCCTGTGATAAGTTAAAGGCAGCCCACTCCTCATAAATAAGCAATAGCCCATCCCAAAACTGATAAAAGGACCTTCCTTTCTTTGTTCTCCTCTCCTTCAGCTTCTTCCTCCTCTCTCTGATCTTTCTCTCTGCTCTCTCCCTCTACTCCCACCCCTTGAATAAAATCTCTTGGGCCTCTTGGTGTGTGTGGCCTAGTTGTTGAGCACCACTATTCCCTTTCACTTAGAGCTTGAAATTTTTCAAACTTGAGCTGGAAATGAAAAATAAATGAAACAAAGTGCTTTGCCGAGCATGTTAGAGGTCCCGAGTTCAGTCTCAGGCACTGTCAAAAATCTTTTTTTCCAAAATAGAGAAAATAACCCAATGACAAAGGATATCTAATTTTTATTATTTTTTTTCCTCATTGAATTTATTGGTACATTTTAGGTATACAGTATAGTTACATTCATTATTGGGATCTTGTACCTTTATATGACAGGTGTTGGTTCTCATTTTTTTCCCCATACCCCAGCCCTCCCTTCAGCCCTCCTCCCTCCCTTAAAAAAACTTCATTTCCCATTTCTTCATTTTCTCATATTTTTCGATACCTAATTTTTAAATATTTAAAATTCAAGAATGTTGTTTTAAAAAAAAATAGGTGCATATTAAGCTTCTAGCTAAATTAAAACATGAAAAAAAATTTTTTTTATTGTCCTGGGAATAAAACCCCAAGGCCCTTGACATTGCTAGGAAAGTAGTCTTCCACTGAGCTACATCTCCAGCCAAGAACATAAGCTTTCTGAGGACAGGAATGGTTTGTGTATGACCTGCAACCATCCTTACACCTAACTTAACTCCACAGCAGTTGGGCAAGGTGGTACACATACAATCTTGGTACTATAGGGCACTGTAGGAAGAAGGTTCCAAGGTCAAGCCCAGCCTAGGCAATTTAGCAAGACCCTGTCTCAAAAGAAAACATTTAAAAATGGGTGGGGATGTAATTCAGTGTAAAGGTCCTGAGTTCAACACTCAGTACCACCAAAAAACAAAAACAAAAAAAGGCCAAGCAAAAAACTATGGTAATTAATGAGTGCCTGTAGTATTTTTGCATTCACAGTAGTAGTAAAGTTGCATATTACAGTGGGTTGAATTGTAGCCTTTAAAAAAAGATATTTAGCTCAGTGGTGCCACTGCTGCCTCACAAGCGCAAGGTACCAAAAAAAAAAAAAAAAAAAAAAAAAAAAAAAA
>NW_022900913.1:50623938-50671609 GCF_012274545.1 Fukomys damarensis | reverse complement strand
AAAAAAAAAAAAAAAAAAAAAAAAAAAAAAAAAAAAACATGTTTTAAGTCCTAACCTCTCTGGTAACTGAGAATGTGACCTTATTTGGGAATATGGTCAAGGTCATACGGGAGGATGGGCCTTAATCCAGTATGACTGGTGTCCTTAAGAGACACAGGGACACACACAGAATATCATGGGACAATGGAGGCAGAGTTTGGGTGCTACATCTAAATCCAACATGACTGCCAACACCACCAAACATTAAGAAAAAAAACTTGGAGAGAGCACAGCCTTGCTGACACCTGATATTCAAACTTCCACCCAAACTTCAAGAGAAGCAACTTTTGCGGTTATCAGCCTCCTTCATGTGTACTTTGTTCTGGCGGCCCTCGTTGCTGCCACTTGCACAAAATGACAAAATTAAAGTAAATATAGCACTAAGGTTTGTAGATGTTATAAATAATAAGAGTGAAGTTAAACACAATAAAGGACTTGAGGGACCTGAGAACATATAAAGGGGTCTTATCTTGTGAAGGTAAAATATTCTCAAAAGTCTTGGGGGGCATGCCAAGGATGGAATCTGGAAACTCATCTATGCTAAACTCAAAGCCCTGGACCCCTGAGTTATATCCCCACACCTCTTTAACTCAGGGCCTCACTAAATTAGTTGCCTAATCTGGCCTTGAATCTGTCATCTTCCTGCAGTGGACTTTCAAGCACCTCCAAGTTATAGGATTGCACAACACCCTGCTAAAACTTCCATATTTCATCTGAATCAATGATACCCCAATCCTTGAAAACAAAAAATAAGACCTACTTTATTTGTCAACTAAACTGCTCATTAAACTTTTCTCATCTGGTCTGGAAGAACAGCAAAATCACATTAGATGTGATATTAGATGTAGTCGTTACTTATTTTCAAACCTGTATTTTAAAAAGTCTCTGATAATGAAGTTACATCAACCTTTTAAGACATCCGGAACATAAACTGAATGAGCTCCAATATCTCAGTTGTTTCAAGAGTAATGAAATCAATACTGCCAGAAGCCATGACTCTTTGAAAGAGACTTTTCCAAATACTATGTTTAAAAGCCCTGTAGTCATTCAGAGAAGGTGTATTTTTATCTGTATTCTTGAGATGGGTTGTAAATTAAGCAGCACTTTAAAAGACAAACAAAAACCATGGACACAGTCTAAATTGCGAAGTTGCCCAAGCTGGGTTGAATTTGCAATCTTCCTGCATCAGCCTCTCAGAGTGCTGGGACAACAGCTGTGTGCCATTATGCCTGGCTCCAAAATGTCATTTGGAAGAGTGGTAAACACTGGGAATGAAATTGCCGATGGTGATCACTGGGTCGGGTGATCACTGGATCACTGTTCCACAACAGCCTAGAAAAACATCTGAATTGTAAACCACTGCTTAACTAGTAATGAGGCCTAACTCTTCACTTATTCCTTGCACTTTGGATTCTTCAGCTGTAAAGAGCAGGAAGGGATGAATTACATTATTTCCAAGATTCTTTCAAATTCTAGAACATGGTTATCTGTGGACAGTTTATTCTTACTCCTCTGCAGTATACTTAAATGGGTTCAAGATTTTACAACTAGGGTTTCTTTTTTAAGCCAATTCCTTCCTTTTTAAGACTCACTAACTTAATGCCTCTTATTTGCCAAACACGCTTTGGAAGGATTTGGTGAGGCAGCCTCCTACCACCGGTGCCCCACCTTCAATTGTGAGGTCTGTTTATTGCAGTAATGCCCAGGGCAGGAGACAGAGAACTTGCACTGCAAACTGAGCTCCAAGTGCCAAGTCCTGCACCACAAGGTTGCACCACTCAGAGGTGTCACCTTGTCCTAACTGTACAGGGCACTAGAGAAGTGCAGTGGAGGGAGGTCTTTGTCCCTTTGCCCTCACTTTCAGTCTCTTTGACAGCTGCCAGATTCCTTTTTGGTTTCAGGGAAGACACAGTAGTCAAATATACTTATTACTGCTGTTAATTACCATTTTTATTATCACTATAGTTCTTAGGAACTGATGAGTTTACATGCAAATGAACCTAGTTAATTCTCAAGAGATTAGTCCTATCATTTCAAAATTCTACTCGTTACACCACCTTACAACAATCTGTCGGTTATAAATTATTTTGCTTAGTTACTATTTTGTATCATTGATCAGTATTTATTAGTATTTTGTCCTAATAACCACAAGTTAAAGGATAAAAAGTTTATTTTGGCTCACAGTTTTCAGGGGTTTCAGTCTATATTTGGCTGGCCTTATCTAAGGCAAGGGGGGCATGGCAGAGGGTTACTGCAGAGGAGAAACAGTTCATGGAAGGGCAGGCAAAAAGCAGTAAGCAGTGAAGCAGCAACAGCAAGCCTCCCTTTCCTTTCTATTCCATCCAGCCAACAAGCCTTTTGGATGGTCACCTATACCCAGGGTGGAGATTCCATTAACCACACCCAGATTTATGTTAAACCAATTTAAATCATACACACACCTTTAATCCCAGCATCACACACCTTAATCCAGCAACACACTCATGATCCAGCCACTTCTCAAAAGCCTCACCTATTAGAACATTAGGTTTTTAGGGGGACATCTAGATATAAGCCATAACAGCTTAGATTGTGAAATCACATTATCCTGATTACAGTGTTACCTTGAGTTCTATTCAGGTTTCTGTTATTAGTTTATTCTCATATCTTTCAATCAATAGAATTTGAAGTTGGGATATACAAGATATGGGCATAGGAACAGATTCAACACAAGTGGTACTGTGAAGTGAGACCTCCTCCTTGCAGGTGAGCAACCTCTTAGCTGGATGCCTTCACTTCCATTTGCTCCTAAGCTACCTAGGCACCAAGCTGCTTAACTCTGGAAACACAGACAGATCCACTAGTAGGTCAGCTTCCCTTGGATAAGGTGGCATCCTTAAATCTCCAAAGAAATGATGATCTGTCCAGAAATGAGTCCTTGAAAACACAGGTTGTTTACTGGTTATCACTAGCCACAATGCAAGTGAATGTCTAACCACACCAGACTGAGGATTCTATTCTGTATTTCCCATTCTTCCTCTTAAGACCCAAAGAATAATTTACTGTGAAGCTTATACAGTTTAAACTATAGGACCTCCTTACTTGTAATGATCCTTCCAATGCTCTGAAAAGGACTTTGGCAACGTGTCTGTATTATCAACTGTTTTCTCTAAGAAGTAAATTATTGGCAAAAAATATCCAGCCAAGGGGCTTGGTTGTAGTCAGTGGTTCCACCGCCTGCCTCATAAGCACAAGGTCCTGAGTTTTATCCCTGGTACCAAAAGAAAAACAAATGTAGCCAAAAACCATAAGCTAAAAATTATGACAACAGATTTTCACTTTTAGCCAAAACAGACTAACAGAAACTATGTCCATCCCACCTGATACAACAAAAAACCAGACCTATATATACGCACAATGTTTTTTAGAAAACTGGGTATCAGACAGTTCAGGCCAGTGGCCCTTATAAACAAACACGTGAACCTTATATGATAGTTCTAGCCTACTGCCTAGAAAATGTCATAGACTGAAGCAGAGAAGAGGGAGCACAAGCTCAACATCTACTGAGGTTGAGGTGGCCAGAGATCACAGAGCAAGAATATACAGAAAAGACCACTGTGAACCATTGTGTCTTCAGCTAAGGAATGATCAGCATATGTACACAAATAACTAACCGAAGTCCAGGAAAACACATGAACAATTAAAGAGGCTCCAAGGCTCAAAAAGAGCAAAAAAGTGTTTGTATTCCCATGAGCTTGGGTCCAGGGAAACAATTCCCAGGGTATCCAGTACTCAGAAGACTGTCATTTCAGTGGTGGGCAAAATGAGCCCTAGAGGAAAAGCTGATGTGCGCCTCCAAGACAAAACCTAAAAAGAAATAGTTCCCAAGTAACTTAAGTGCATTAGAACAAAGTTCAAGAATATCTATAGGATACAAAATATATTCAGCACTCAAAAAGTTAAATTTCACAAATTATATTTTCATTGTTAGGGGTTTTTTTTTGTTGTTGTTTTGTTTTTTAAATATATATCAGGGATCAAACTCAAGACCTCATGCTTGCCAGACAGGTGCTGTCCTGCTGAGCTATATCCCCGGCCCTCACAAATTATATTTTATGAACTTAATTTACATGTAAGCATGCAAAATAGAGACAAAGAAAATATACAAACAACTTAAGTTTAATTGCAAAATACAGTATCTGAGGGTAATTAAACTGATGAGATTTACAGATAAGAAACTATAGTCACATGCCATTCAATGACATTTTCATCAATGATAAACCACATATACAGTGGTAGTCTCACAACAATGCTGAGTACACACAACAAAAATAACCAGACACATTTCTCAGAATATAGCATTGTTAAATGACATGACTATACAGAATACAGTAAACTCAGAGATAAGAGTAACATGACTATCCAAAGACAAAAAAACTTAAAATAAATGATGAGAGCACCAGTGAGATGTGGTATACCTCTCCAGGTAACTATACACAAAACTGAATTGTATAAAGTAGAGAAAAACAAATAATGGTTGGAAATTTTCCAAACTTACAGACCAACAAGTTTAACAAACAAGAAATACCACTAAAAAACTACACCAAAACCCATGGAATTTAAAAAAAAAAAAATTTAAAGTGGCTACAGGAAAAAAGCAACACTGTGTGTTAGAACAAGATAGCAGACATCTTTATGGAAAAAAAGTAACCCATAATTCAGTGGCGTCATAGAAAAACAATCAATGAAGAATTCTACAGCCAACAAAATATTATTAAATATTAAAGTTGAAACAAAAACTTTTTCAGCATGAAATAATGATAGAATCTATAACCAGCAGACATCCAAGAAACAGTACAAAGTTGAAATCTGGATCTACATAAGAGTAAAGAGCACTGGGAATTCTAAATCTATGGGTTCATGAGATACTTTTATCTTCTTTAAAATACAACTACTAGGGCTAGAGGTATAGCAGTTCAGTGATGGAACATAACCAGTATAAATAAGGCCCTGGGTTCAACAGAAAAGGCAAAATGTTAACTATTTAAACAAAACCAATTATGTAGGCATTTTAACATATCTTAAATGTGACAAAAAGCACAAACTTGGGAGAGAAAAAACAGTGTTAAAAGGTTCTTATACTAATGTTACTCAAAATTAGACAAAATTACTTTATAAAAGTATATAAAGTACTAAAACTAACAGCTCTAAAACTACTTGAAAATTAAAGAATTATAGCTACTATGCGGCAAAGAAAATAAAATGAAACATAAAATGAAAAGTATTCAATTTATTTAAAAGAATATAGATACAGAGGAAAGGGAAAACAAAAACAGAAAAGAAAAAGGACAAATAGCAAGATGGCAGGTTTAAACCCAGGAACATCAATAATCAATAATTACATTCAGCCAGCATGGTGGCATATGCCTGTTAATCCTGGAATTTGGAGGGTAAGGCAGGAGGAGGAGCCCAAATTCAAGCCCACCCCGGGCAATTTGGCAACACAGCAAGACTGTCTCAAAATCTAAAAACACTCTTAGGACTACGGATGTAGCCCAGCTCATCCAGTGCAGAGGTCCTGGGTTCAATATTTATTGCTGGAAAAAAACCAGACATTAAATGTAACTGATCTAAACACTTCAACTGAAAGACAGACATTTTCACATTGGGAAAAAAAATTAGCAAGACCAAAGTATATGTTGCCCAGTTTGGAATAAAAATATCATGCTAATGCTAAAAAGGGAAAAAAAAAATTAAAAAGTTTTAAATGATAATATTAAAAAGATGCCAGAAGCCAGGCATGGTGGCACACACCTGTAATCCCAGCACTCAGAAGGCTGAGGCAGGAGGATTGCTTTGAATTCGAGACCAGCCTGGGCTACATAGTGAATTCCAGGACAGTCTCAACTACATAGTGAGACCCTGTCCCCGCCCCAAAAGATGCCAATTCAAAGAACATTACCAGAAATAAAAAAGGTTAATTTAATAATAGCGAGTCAACTTAATAGGATAAACAACCTTAAACATTTATGAACCTAATTTTAAAAAGCATCAATAAATAAAGCAAAAACAGAACTGAAAGGAAAATAGACAAATGGGTAATGGGTCAGAGATTTCATGACCACTTTCATTAACTGACAGAAAAATAAAACCTGCAAAGAACAGAAGACCAGCAGAGGATACATTATTTTAAAAAGTGCAAAGGGAACACAACATAGATTATTTGTAATCCAGAAAGCAGAACTTAAAGGAATCAAATCACACAAAATATGCTTTCAAACCTCAGTGGAATTCAGTTAGAAATCAATAACAGAGAGATCTTTAGAAATTCCCAAATATTTAGATACTAAATAACACTTAAATAACCCACAGCTCAAAAGTCAAAACCTAAAGGAAAATCGTAAAATTTTTTCAGATAAATGTAAATGAAGACACAATACATCAATATCTGTTAGAATGGAGTTAAAATAGGGCTAAAAGGGAAATTCAAGGTACTCAAAAGCCTGTATTAGAAGTAAAAGATCTCAAGTTATGAAAACTCCTGCTTCCACTATAAACTAGGAGGGGAAAAAAAACAGCAAACGAAACCCCAGATAAGCAGAAGATATTAGCAAAAATCAATAAAATAACAAAATTAATAAAAGCAAAATCTGATTATATGAGAAAAATCAACTAACTTGATAATCCTATTAGACAGATCTAGATTAAAAAGACACAAATTGATAATATTCAGGAATTACCATAGATCTTACATGTTGAGATAAGGGAATATTACGAATAACTTCACACCAGTAAATTCAAATAAGTTGGAATAAATGTACAAATTCCTTTCCTTCAGAATAAATATAGCTGACACGGTGGTGGCAGAAGCCTCTAATCCCATTATTCAGGAGTCTGAGGCAGGAAGATCACAAGTTTGAGGCCAGCTTAGGCAACTGAGACTAAGCAAAATGTTTAGAAGGGAGGAGGGTTGGGAAGTGGCTCAGTGGCACAGCGCTTGCCTAGCGGATGCAAATTCTGGGTTTAAATTCAAGTACCACAAAAACTTTAAATAAGAAACAAACCCTAACTCTACTCTTAATACTGAATTTGCAACATAGAAAGCACATTCCAAGCTAAGATTGGCTTTACTGGAGAATTCTGCCAAAAATGTGACATAGATTCCTTCAGAAAACTAAAGATGGAACGCTTTCCAATTCATGCTATTGGGCTAGTATTACCCTTCTATCAAAAGGAAGAAAACAACAGACCAATGTGAAGTTTAAGTAGCAACATGTTGAAATGAGTATGAAAAGGAGTAGGCTACAGAACAGACTAAAAAGAAAAAGAACTCTAATACTGTAATTATCTTTCTGCTGAGAGTGATTCAAACTATAAGCATGACTGAATGAACATGCATTAAAGACACTGCAGAAGAAATGCACAAGTGGGAGGACTTAGCAAAGGTGTTCAAGGTGAGAATGAGTCAGGTCAACAGGTGCAATGAGGAAGAGAAAGATGTAGTGCTGGTGAAAACAATGAGTATCAGGGTCATATATTCAGAATTGTTAACTGAACACTGTCTGGAACAGGATGAGTTTATGGGGCTGGTAAGACATCCAGCACTATAACAGCTAATATTTAGTGGGTGTTGTCAGATAAATGGAAAAACAAGATGAGTTCAAGTGAAGGAAGTAAGTAGAGGTCATGCCTATATAACTGATTGCATTTACCAACTCTGTTATACTTCAGCTATGCTACATTAGGAGAGTAGTAGAATTTTTTAAAGACTTAACTTCTTTCAGCAGACTTTAGGATGTTTATCCCAGGGTAAGAAAGATTAATTACAAAAATGAAATGTACTATAATTATAGTCCTTGATTATGACCAAATAATCTTTCAAAGATAATGCAACTTAAGATTCTGGGTGGATCTCTATTGTCAAAAGCAGCTGCTACATTCTGGCACCCTTCTGAAGGCTTCTGGAAAAGGTCACACACAGAAGTCTAAATCCACTAGTGGCTAAGGGTATACTTTAAAGGTCTCTCCTCTTCCACCTCAGCACATGAGATTTAACACATTTTGGAAACCAAAATGGCCCATAATCTTTAACCAAGAAGATACTAAGCTGGCCTAAATGGAAAAATCAATACACAGAGCTCATCATCTCTGGTCAACTAGGCTATGAGGTCATCTAAGATTCTAAATCAACATATCTGTAAGGTAGTTTTATAACAGGGACGTTGACTAATAGGCTGTCTTACTTAAATGACCACCCTGAACACACAGCTCATTCACCAAATGGAGAGTTATATCTCTTGCTAAAACTGGAGAAGGCATTCCACTTGCTGTTAAAAAGACATGGTGACAATTTTCACTGTGTGAATATCCCAGGAAGAAGCTGTTTCTATGAACAAAAGGGAAATTTGGAAAGCAGCTATCACCAGGGATTTAGCTCAGTGGCACAGCACCTGCCTGGCAAGCACGAGGTCCTAAGTTCGATCCCCGGTACAAAAACATTTTTAAAAACGAACCAGAAAGTAGCTATCATTTACTAGACTACAAAATGTTTAACATGAAAGTCTTGACTAGAGTTACTGATACACAACATGAAAACTGCCCAAATATAAAAACATCTATTTTGATAATAATTTTGAACACTGAAAGAACTTAACACCTTTCAGTTATAAAAACAAGCTGTGAGGGCCCAGGGATTTAGCTCAGTGGTTCCACCACCTGTCTTGCAAGCGCAAGGTCCTGAGTTCAATCCCAGGCACCCCCCCAAAAAAAAGCAAAAACAAAACAAACAAAAAAATAAGCTATGAGCTGTGGCACAGATCTAAGACAAGAGAAATGTGAATTCAAGTCCAGCCCAGGATAGATAGCAAGACCCCGTCTCAAAAAAAACAAAAAAACCCAAAACCTTCATATCTATGCATATGCATATGCATATGCATATGTATCACCAGAACAAATAAAATTACTACTCAACAGTGGCAAGGCTTATTATTTTCATTTTATTAAAACATGGAAATGTAATAGCAGCATCATTTGATACTTTTACTTATACCATTTAAAAGTCCTACTTACTTAAAAAAATAACACCTATGCAGTGTATTTTGTTTACATTTTAAACTCTTCCTTTGATAATCTACAACACAGCTCTATTAATCAAGATTAGAAGATAACTACTGAACTATTAGAAGATAACTACTGATCTATACAGCTACATATTATTTTCAAATTTAATGTTCAGTGAAATCAGGGGTTTTCTAAGTTATTCCCCACAATGTATTACCAAAAAGTACCCTTAAATTGGTAGAAATGAATCTCTTCTGAATCTTTCAGTGTAAGTTTTATGAATTTCAAAGCCAGGCATAATGGCACACACTGCACACCTTTAATCCCAGTACTCAGAGAAGGCAGGAAGATCGCCTTGAGTTCGAGGTCAGCCTGGACTGCACAGTGAGTAGGCCAGTCTGAGCTACATAGCCAGACCCTGTCTGAAAAGGGAAAAATAATAATAAATAAATAAATAAAGAGAAGAGGTTAACTACTACTTCATTCCAATCTTAGAAAAATAAAATGTATAGAGGCAAAATATGTGAACTCTCTTCCAAACTGACAGTTTTCCAAATTAAAACATTATCTAGCTATATATTTGTAAAAATCAGGCAATAAATTAAAACCTTTTGAAAGTATTTGTGTAAGGAATGCTTACAGTGGCAGAGTGCTTAGTGCATGAGGTCCTGGGTTTGATCTCAGTACCACCATCAACCCCAAAGTAGGAAAAAGACGTCAATTAATAATTGTAATAAAGAGTCAGAAATGATAAAGGTACCTTAGATTGAAATGGAAGAGATCTGATTACTAAATCTAACCTAACTATGGAGTGAAAAACCAAAAATGCATTAGTTTTTATTTTTAAAATAAGTATCATTCCTCAGGCAAAGTCACCTTTATAAATAAAAGTATCTTCAGGAAGACTTTCCCATAAGCCCAAGATTAAACAAGGAAGGAAGTTTTATTTTAAAAGCTTACCTATATTACACATTTATACTATACTCCCTCCAGAAATAGAATTTAGCTCTTAAAAAGAGCACTAACTTTTGAAATCTGAAAATAATTTAAGTGATTACATTAGGCAATAAACATGAAAATACTAAAGATAAATGCAGAGGAAATAAAAAATATTTAAATACACAAGATATGGTTACTGTATTTTACCTTTAAGAAAGGCTTACCTCCACACACTCAATTATAATGAATTACTATCTTTTAAAATGAAAATAAATGACTCACCAAATTGTTTAATGCATCCATCTAAAACAATCATTATTGCTAATACAGTTTAAACTAAAAATAAAAACTTAAAAACCTACTACAATAATTTATAATTCTTAAATTCAAATATCTTAATTTGAAGGTTTGTATCAGATTTTTTAAATTCTAAAATAAGGATAGCAACCTATACATAGAAGACTGAGGGTCCTGAAAATTATTACAATTACCAAAAAATTATTTTCTTGACCAAAAAAGCCCTTTTGGTTATAAACATGAGTTTTTATTTTTAATTAAGCATGTCAAAATTTAAGCCTCTGACACTTATGAAGATTAACATAGCAGATACTGAACCTCTTCCTAAAATTCTAAATACGGGGAAGGTCACAACCTGACTTGTTTTCACTAATAAGCTAATTAGACTAGACAAAATAATAACTAAAGAGATAATTGTAGAAATTAAGAATCTATGCTTTCACACATGGAACTGATTGGCTGGCTTATGAATGACCATCTTAAGATACTAGCTCAGTGTACACTGCTAAAAAGCAGTTAAGAATACCAACAGTCAGAGGGCCAGGGATTTAGCTCAGCGATTCGGTGGCCTGCCTTGCAAGCGCAAGGACAGGAGTTCAATCCCCGGTGCGCCCCCCCCCAAAAAAAAAGAATACCAACAGTTTGTCTAAAATGATGAACAGAAACTAGAGTTTAAGGAACAGCATATAATTTATGTATAATCAAACTAAAAAAGATAATCACAGAATGTACCGAAGTGTCTAAGGGCTATCTTCTTGGCCTTACCTCAAGTTTTCCTGACAACATCTACCTGGGATGAAAAAGGAAGAATCTTGAATGAAAAAAACAAAATATCTTGACAAATAATAATAAACAGAAACACAGTAACTCTAAGTGAACAAAGAGAAAATTGTTCCCTCTCCACCACACCCCTTACCCCCTTTCCTTCTCTCTTTCAAGCATCCCTGTATAGACCCCTCAAACAAAGCCTTGCTTCCCTATAGGAAAACATCAGATCTCACATAGTAATCTAATTTCACTTTCTCCAGATCTCTTGTATTTTTATTTATTCTTAAAGATTATAAATCAGCTTTCCAAAACTACTATAACTATTTAAAAACTTAAACAGTATTATCAGGAAGAAAAATAATTAGCAGGAATCAAATAATTTCTAACATTGATAATTTTCAATGTTTTGTCCAGACTACAAGAAAACAAACTTTAAATGACTGTTTTACAGACAACACACACACACACTCCCCATGCCAAGACAATCTCTATGCCAACTAAAACTAGAGTGAAAACTAAGATGCTTTTTTGAAATGCATGAACAAATAATTTCCTCTAAAATACTTAGCTTTATTAGAGAAATGGTACTAAAAATAACAAAGATTCAAATATTTGCTCTATTCTACTTACATATCATAAATAAAACAGCTGTTGATGCAAGACACACACTCCTTCACAATCTTTCGTATGCACCCAAGCATTCCTGTATCAGAATAAGCTGTTTACCAGCCAACCGTATGGGGTTGAATGATTAAAATGACCATCTATACTTTACATAGTAAAGCATTTTGGAAATTTTTAATGTACACAGTGACAAAAGGGAAAAAAACAAACAGTAATTCTGAACACATGAAGAGGATTAAGCAGCTTCATTATCAAACGAGGCTTCATTACTTGCAAAAGGGTAACTTTTCCCATTCTTCACCAAATAATAAGTTTCAACTGTATTAACAACAACAAAAAAACTCAAGTTGAAACATGCTACTCAGCTTTTAAAATCTACAAAAGTAACTCTTCCCATGAGGTAAGGCAACTGAGAATTTGATTGTATTAGATTGCATTAAAATAATTATACTTGATTTTAATAATATGATAATTAAAAGTATTACTTTTGGGAAAATAATAAAAAAGCTCAAAAATCACAAATTACAGTTCTCCAGGAAAACATTAGCAATGCTGTCATTTTACTCCTCCCGTACTTTCTGCAAAATGTAAGCTTGATGATGATGGATGACCTATATCTTAAAAGTAAACATGTTTAAACATAAACCACCTCTTGTATACTCTTAGTCCTCCCTTAAAGTATGATTTCTATGCAATATTTATGAGAAACTGATTGAAAGGCAATAATTAAGGCCATCCAACATAATCAACTAGAAGGTTTTCTTTGATCTGAGGAAAAAAAGAACATGTTTATTTTCAATTATCACAGTATAAAACTGATGGTCCCAAAACTGCACTGTTTTAAACTCTAAAGTCAGTCTTGAAAACAGGACTTCCCTTTCATTCTTGAACTAAGAAGCTCTTCTGACATACCACTTACACACTTCTCTATGGGTTTGAATAGAATATCCATCTAGATTGCATATGAATTGAGAATGACTAGCACATATAAAATTCTAGAAAACAGTATACCACACTGTAGAAGGCACTAAAGCTTCAGCTTGTGCTCCCATTGCCCATTTCGAAACCCAGTTTCTTTTTTATGAGGGCATCTTTGCCACCTACAGCTGACAAAACATACTGCAATATTCATAGTAAGGTTGGAAATATCAAGAGTTTAAAAAAAATGCTTAATTTGTGGACAGACCAAATGATTTTAAACACTGAATACTAATACATTACTATTAGCATTCAACACAATTGCTCTTCCTTTTGAAAGAGAATAGTAGCATGCATTGTCAGTTGTTTTTTTAATCCACTTATTTAAGCAATTTTAATCTGTAAAACTATTTTAAAGAAAAACCACTGTCCTACGAAACAGTGAGCAAAAGAAAACACAACAGTGAGAATTTAACACAATTACTTTAAATCCTGTGAAGTAAATGTTAAAACTTCTTACATACTTTGCACTTACAATTGTGTGTATATATTTGCACCAATTTCAAGCACATCATCAAATTGTATATACTGACATTTTTCTTTTAAAAAAGTAAAACAATACAAAATTAAGTAACTAGCATTTTTTTAAAGAGCCACCAATGCTTATCTCCAGTCTTTAGGGATAGTACAAATTTGGATGACTGATGGTCAATTTATTTGCAATGGTTCTTGGCAAACACTAACAAACCACATGACAAGTGTGTCAGCCATCATGGAAATACACAGATTTCAGAAATGAAGAGTTTGGGTAATCTGTGGTACTTTCACAATGTCCGTGCTTTATCTCCTTACTCAGTAACAAGATGTCCATGACATCACCTGACAAATGGTGTACCTATCTTTATGCTCAACTAGATTTCTTCCCTGTTTACATCTTGTTGAGAGAATTAAAAGCTTTGGATTTCATTCCAGCATTGAGCGTAGAGTTGCACTGGTTGGTCCTATACAGCTTCTGTTTTGGTAGAGAGGTTTTCTTCATTTGGCTGACAATTTCCATTTTGCTGTACTTTATTTTCTTCGGTCCTTGGTGTATCCTTATCATCTACTTCCTTACCCACACTTGAATCTGGTTCTTTACTGTGCTCCTTCTCCTACAATGAATATCAAGATACACATTTACCATTTTCCTCAAGAACTCTTTACTATGGCTATATGATACAACTTCATCCTCTGAATTAATGAAACTGGGTAATTTTCTTCTATTATATGTTCTTTATACTTGGCATAAAAGATGGAACATCTATGGAAGCTAAATTAGAATGCAGTGAACAAAGTCCTAAGGAAATATAAAATAAATACTGCCAACAGATTCAAAAAAGGGGAATAGATCTACTGAGTCAAAGAGCTTCAAAAAAATGCCATGAGAAACAAAAACAAGGGAACACAGAAAAAAGAAAGTCAGTATTCCTGTGCTCGTTAAGGTGGTCATTCAACTCAAATTGTTTTTGGGTGTGTCTGGGTAGCTCATGCAGGCCAAGCCTTGGGGTCTGTACCTGGCCCCCTTGTCCCTTCCTCTCTGGTGCTCTTCCCCTCCTCTGCTTTGTCATCCACTGAGCAGCTTTGCTCCACATAACCTTGGAGCGAGCTGAACCTGGGCTGAAACCAGGAGCAAATCAAAGTTGTGGGTGCTGAGTACTGTGTCCAGGAATGGGAAGCTAATAGCATGTCTCTTTTAAAAGACTATTCAAGAATAGTCCAGTTTAGGCACAGTGGTGCACATTTGTAATTCTAGCTACTTGAGAGGGTAAAGCAGGAGAACCAAAAGTTTGAGGCCATCCTGGGAAATTGAGAAAGATAATACCCTGTCTCACAATCAAAAATTTAAAAAGGGGCAGTGGATGTAGCTTTGCAGTAGTGCCTGCCTAGAGAGAAAGAAGCCTTAGGTTCAACTCCCAGTAATTAAAAAAATAAGTCTAAATTCTGTCCTCAGCTTAAAGGAGAATTAAATGATAACAAAGAGTGTGTGACACACAGAACACATTCAGTAAACATTACCATGTCATCAATGATGAACCTCTTTTCAATCAATGCAAGTTCTAGAACACCTAATTTCCAAATATAAATAAATTTTAGCAAGATAATCAGGGAACTAACTTGTAAGTCCTTAAATTATCTAAGAGAAAGAAAACTTGGTAGAATTCAGTTTTTTGTAACATAACAATATTCAACAAACCTAATTTTAAGTACTTATTATAAAACCAGTAACAACAGTCTTACTATAGTGAGTAAAACATGTATCAAGGAAAATGGCAAAAGACAAAAAGCATTTTTATAAATATATTAGGAATATTCATTACCTGTAGATTTTTCAAAAGAATTTATTGATATGCTGATTTTCTTAAGGAATGTGACAGTTTAAATTTTAATTAGCTCTCATCTCTTTAAAACCTAATTTTTAAAAATTAACAAAATTTTAAGATATCAACAATGTACAAAATACTCTTGCCCTCATGAAGCTTTCAGCTTAAAATTGCTTTTATGTGGGGGTATGGTGTTGCACACCTATAATCCCCAGCACTCTGAGGCAGGAAGATCTCAAAATGGAGCTCAGCCTGGCACTTCAACAATGTAGCAAGACCCTGTCTCAAAACAAAAAATAAAGGAAAGACTGGGTTCAATCCCTAGTACTGCAATCAATCAATCAATCAGTCAAAAACCTGCTTCTATGTGATAAAGAGCAATCTCAATTATTCAGTAACCAGGCACTGCTCTTACTTTAACTGAAGTACTGTTCTTCTCCAGCTTCTCCTTCCCATCTCTATCATTAGAACTCTTTCTTGTAGAGGTTGGACGCTCTCTTTCTCGTCTTTCATTCATGTGGTCCCTTTCTTTTTCTCTCTTTTTATCCTTCTTATTTCTGCTGTAAAAATATTGATGTCAGTTAATTTCCAAGAAATTAAGGACTTATGGTTCTTAATAAAGTACTCTTATAACACTATCTAAAATAATGCATTTTAAATAAGCATCCTACTACACTGGTTTGACAAAAACCCAAAAATAGGTCATATAACCCCTCCACTCCACCACTTAGCCCAGTTAGCTTTTTAAAGATACTCAAGTCATTTTGCAGCAGCCACTATATGTTCACAGAAAACACAATTTGGTATTTGTCAATTTATTACCTTTGAAAATCATTTATACAAGATTACTGGAATAAGGACAGTAATACAATGTCAGTGCTATGTTGTTTGGGAAATGACAAGGAAATAAAAGTCTTGTAATGGTTGGGGAGTAGTTCAATGGTAGAACACAAAGACAGCACATGTTCCTAACACCAAAAAAAGAAAAAACAAAAAAAACCACAAAATAAAACAAAAAAAAAAAATCAAAGTTTAGATACTTAGTGTAGATGCAATTTTTTTCCACATATTTTTCATCTGTGTTTGGTTTAAAATGTGAATTAGTAACAGGGTACAGACCAATTATATTTAGTTTTAGGCTCTTTTGTTAAATTAAAAAAACAAAAAAAAACAAAAAACCACAAGCAAGAAAATAAAATAATCCCCTGATGGGAAATATGTTACATATATTTTAGTAAAGTTTTTTAAAATAATTTTTTTCTTCTAACTAAAATATCACAGAAAATCAAATTAAAAAAACTAAAAACAATCAGTAACACAGTGTGATTTAAAAAATAAACACAGTGAACGATAACTTTCTTATGTTAAAAACTTAATGCCTAATCATGACAAAAAAACTTCATCTATAAAACGAACAAGAATTCTTAGGAATAAATTTAAGAAATTTATATATACAAAACAATCATTTCTGAAAAACACTAAGAATCAACAGATAAAGGAGAAAGAGATATCACACTCTTGGACAGAAAGACTAAGTAAGCATCATAGAGCTTTATTACTGTATCTCTGTATTAATAATATTCCCTAAGTTAATTTAGAAATTTAATGCAATTATAACACAAATTAGTAGGCTTGTTATTTCTGGAACCTAAGCAACCAACTGATGTTCAGATGGAAAAAAATTCATACATGGTTAGGAAAGCTAAAAAAAAAACCAGAGTAATGAGGGGCCTAGAAATAGGACAAGCCTTACCTTTCTGGGGGAGCAGTCCTGGGAATTAAACCTAGGGTCTCATACATGTTAGGCAAACACTAAGTTACATACTCAGACCCTATTATTTTAAAATACTTTACAATCTTAATAATCAAAACCACAGGATAGCAGCACATGGTCAGTCGAGCCAATTAAACAACACAGAAGACTCAGATCCACACATATACAGAAAATTTAGAATACGACAAAGCAACATTATCAAATTGTGTGAAAATCTGAGTTTCTAAATAATATTAGATTAACAAAAAAAAATTGGAAAAATAAAACTGGGGTGCATATACCATATTAAGGATAAAATCTAGGAGACCAAAGATTTCAATGCAAAATAAGCCCTACAGAAATACAAGAAACAATGAGGAAATTTTATCATAACCTTGGAACAAGAAAAGGATCTTTTTAATTTTGTAACTCAAAATACACAAGTCACAAAAGGAAAGAAAATTAGAAATTTTTATAAATCAAGTTTCATAAATTTCCAAAAAGAAATGACAAATTGTGAATATCTATAATCAAATCAATAAAGAATAATCTCCCTAATATAAAAGGAACTGTAAAAGCCAGGTACAGAGGTGCAAACCTGTGATCCCAGTTCTGCAGGTAGCTAACACAGCAGAATCTCAAACTAGAGGCCAGCCTGGGTAACTCAGCAAAACCTTGTCTCAAAAAAAACAGGGCAGACAGGTATGGTGGCACACATCTGTAATCCCAGCTCTCCGGAGGCTGAGATAGAGGAATCACCATGAATCTGAGGCCAGCCTGGGCAACACAGTGAGTTCAAGACCAACCTGAAGTACACAGCGAAACCCTGTCTCAAAAAAAACAAAAACAAAAGCTTCTAAAGAAATAAATAAAAGGAGCTGAATGTGTAGCTTAATGGGAAGGTCTTGAGTTCAATTAAAAAAAAAAAAAAAAAGAAGAGCTATAGAAAACAAAAAGAAAAGGGGAAAAAAAGACCTCACAGAAAAATAAAGTATAAAATCACAGAAAAGGAAATATAACAGGACTTGAACTATATGAAAATGGTTTACCTTCACATGTAATAAGAGAAATGCAACTAAAATTATACGAATGATGATGCCACTTCTTACCAAATGCACAAAAACCTGTAACTCTGACAACAATCTGTTGTAGCTATTATAAACACACCTTTTAACTTGACAATACCATTTCTGGGAAATTTTCTACACATATGTATACTACAAAGCAATGTTAAATCCAAAAACTAGTAGTGTAAGTACTTAAGGGGATAGAATAGATAAATACATGGGTGAAAGACAACACATACTTTTTAGATCAATTTCTGAAGGATACAAAGGTTATTACTCATTCAAAATACAAAATTTTTTTAAAGACTGAAAATATAATTCTGAAAAGTTTTTTATTTCCTGCATCCTCTTCTTTAGTTTTAGATTATGCCTAAAACTAACCTTCTAGGGGATGGAGACCTGGAAGATTTCCTTTTTATGGCTTTTGATGTTCTCGGTGACCTGGAAGAACTCCTGCTTCTCCTCCTGCGCCTATCCCTGAAAGCCAAAAATAGGTCAATAACAACTGAAATAACAGGCAATTCAAAAAAATAAAAGCAAAGGGTTTCTGGTACTTTGAAATAGCCCTTCTCAGAGGCCTGTTTATTTAAGATGGAGACCTGGAAGATTTCCTTTTTATGGCTTTTGATGTTCTCGGTGACCTGGAAGAACTCCTGCTTCTCCTCCTGCGCCTATCCCTGAAAGCCAAAAATAGGTCAATAACATGTGAAATAACAGGCAATTCAAAAAAATAAAAGCAAAGGGTTTCTGGTACTTTGAAATAGCCCTTCTCAGAGGCCTGTTTATTTAATTTATTCTATTTATGTTTTTTATTGTTTTTTGTTTTGTTTTTTGTTTTTTTTTTTTTTGCAGTGCTGGGGAAGAACCCTGGACCTTGTGCATGCTAGGCAAGCACTAGGCCACTAAGCTACATCTCTAGCCTCCAAAGCTTGAATAGAAAAACTACAAATGATACCCAGACTCTCTCCAAAAAAAAATGTTTTTTTGCAGCATCTAAAACACGTTTTACCTATCAGAAGATCCTGTTATGTATCGAGCTCCCTTCTGCCCTACTGTGTATTATTCTGTAACAAACACATTCTTTAAAACTGAGTGAGCTTGTAAAATACAATCTAAGCCAAGTATTAGAAGTCTACAAAAAGACATTTAAGTCAATACCACTTGATAGAGAAACTGCTTTTCCCTGCAACCTCCTATCATTATTATTCTATTCAATTACACATTCCTTAGATATAAAATAATAAACTAAAATCTAGGATTTAAATATGGCAGAGCAAGAGTTACTAAACAGATTAACAGGGTTTATTATTAAAAACTTATGTTAAGCCAGAAGTGGTGGTGCACGCCTGTAATCCCAGCACTCGGGAGGCTGAGGTAGGAGGATCACTGTGAGTTGAGACCAGCCTGGGCTACATAGTGAGTTGCAGGTCAGTCTCAACTACATAGTGAGACCCTGTCTCAAGAAAACAAACAAACAAACAAACAAAAAAAAAACTTATGTTAAACCTATTAGCAAATGATGCGTGCTATAAATTACTTTGTTTTTAAGAGTGGTCAACTTAGAAACAATAAACTTCACCATGTCCATAATTCAAGGGACAAGATGTAAGGATATATGCATTAAATGATTAACATATACAATGATCTCTAATAAGGAGCTCAGATAATCAGTTGACCACACAGTAGCTGAAACAAATTGATCCTCTCAAATTCAAGTTCTCAACATCTCTTTTATTTTTCATTCCTAAAATTAAAAAATAAAGCTTGTATGATTATTGATATACATAAGGAGATATTCAAAAAGACCAAAGAAACACAAGAGCTTTGTGAACACAATATTATTTAGCCTGAGCCTGTTTAGTCAATTGGGAAATAAAGGTAATTAATAACTCAAATCTTACAGTGTCATTATAAGGATAAAGCATTATACATTAAGTACCAACCATAGAGTCTGGCACAAAGTAGATACTCAATAAATTTTTCCCCTTCCTTTCTTTTTTTTCCAGTGCTGAAAACCAAACCCAGAGCCTCACAATGGGCTACACTCCTAGTTCTCGTTTTGTGGACTTATTTTTATTGATAATAACTTTAAAGTGCAGACATTTTTTTTAAATAGGGCAGGGATTTAGCTCTGTGACACCATGCCTGCCTTGCAAATGCAAGGTCCTGAGTTTGATCCCCGGTACTCACCCCCTACAAAAAAAAAGAAAGAAAAAATATCTATTAGGCAACACTTTAATATTTTTTAAAATTTCAATTCCTACACAACTTAGCAAGACCCTGTCTCTTTAAAAACAAAATTTCTGGGGATATAGCTCAGTGCAAAGGATCAGGATTTAATCCCCAATACTGTAAACATGGAAACAGATATGAAAGACAGACAGATGAGACATTATTGGAAATAAAAATGTAGCCTGTTTTGAGCAATCAGAATGTCTCCTATTTCACTGACATCTGGAAAGCTGGAAAATACTATACAATAGAGAAACTTAAGCCTTTGTTAAGCTTTTCAGAAGGAAAAACATTCCAAACTGTTGAACTTTATGAACTAATCTAACTGCTAGCCATCTCTTATTGTCCAGGCCACAGAGGTTATTTTAAAATAGGACTAAATGTGACCATCAGAACTTTTAAAAGATAAAGTGACTTAAAATGGCCAGTAAGCAATTAAACATTTCAAAGTCTTCAGAAAGAGTTAAGCTATCAAAAAGAAACCAAAACAATATGGCGTGGCAAAGGATGTCTAAATAGTCACATAATCACAAAAGCATGTATGACACAATCAGTAAAACCACTTTGCAGTAAAGATGCAGTCACAGGCTACACTGATTAACTATAACAAAAGATGTGTAAGTTTTTCTTCAATTTTTGGTTCAATGTGCTGAAATGTCACTGTAATCTATTTTAAACACCACTGTAACATAAACTATTGCTTTCAACTTTACAGTTCTAAAGCAGTGTCTAAAAGCAGGTACCAAATACTTGGTAGAAAATTCTCAAACTTAATTTCTAAAAAGCAGGAAAAGGGGTACACTATACCTCTGATAATAAACTACAGGACAGATGGACCATTTCCTCTAAGCTTCAGTTTCGTTTTTTATGTTTTTGGTTGAGACAGGATCTCACTCTATAGTTGAGACTGACCTGGAACTATGTAGCCCAGGCTGGTCTCGAACTCACAGCAATCCTCCTGCCTCAGCCTCCTGAGTGCTGGGATTACAGGTGTGTGCCACCACACCAGGCTTCCTCATATTTTTAAAACAACAATAACAACTATCTTTTTATAAACTTGTTGTGAGAACTGAATAGAGTGAACTGTGAAAAAGTCTGCTGTTTGTCTTTTGCTATTCGTCAAAGACTAGAATTAAGAATATACTCTTTGGCCAGGGATTTAGCTAGTGGCACCACGCCTGCCTCACAAGTGCCAAGGTCATGAATTCAATTCCCCACACCAAAAAAGAATATATTCTCAAATTCACAAATTTTTCAATATTCCTTGATCTCAGATTGTTTGCTATGAAGAATTATTTATGCTAAAATATGTATTTTTAATTTTAAGACACACTTTGATGTAAGTTAGAAATTTTATTGTTATGGAATATAGGGAATTTAGATAAGCTTGAGGAAGATTCATTGGTAACCTGCTGCCACCTGGTGGCAATGCACTATTAATAAATCTAGAGACCAGTCCTAAAGGGGAGAAGAAATCTAACATTTGACAAAGAATCAAAATGTAAATGTCTGGGTTGGGGTTTTGTTTATTTTTAGATAGGTTCTCACTATGTATTCCAGGCTGACCTCAAACTCATGGCAATTCTCCCACTTCAGCCTCCCAAGTGCTGGTATTATAGGTGTGCACCACCACACCCAGCTCAAAATCTAAATGTCATGTACTCAATAGAGGTAAAAACCAATATAGATGTCAAAGAATGAAACTGCAACTCCACAAACTATTTTGCATGTTAAAATTTACCAGTTTCCAAAGAAATACAGACACCTAAGAGGTTCATTTAAAAACATATATTTATATTAATATATATATACACACACGTGTGTATATGTGAGGTTAATATATATGTGTGTGTGTGTGTATAGGTATATGTATATAAACACACATAACAATTTTAAAATACCTTCCCCTAACATCTAACCTGTAAGAAAACAAAAATGATGATAATAAATTAGCCAGGATCATTCATTATGAAGGACAGCTAAAATTTTTCAGATAATTGTATCCAACTATCATCTCTTCCTCCTTACAGGTTCAATACTGTAGCAATCCCTCAGCTAGAAAAATATCTACTTTACAGTTAGGGAGGGAGAAATGTTTCAATATTGCTATATGGGTTCAGCTTGCATAAAACAATTTCTCAGTTAAAACTTTGCATTTTCATTTGTCATCATTAAACCTCTTGGTTAAAAAAAAAATTTCTAAAGCACTATCAAACCTGCTGGAACTACGAGATCTTCTTGATGCATTGTAACTTCTGGGTGGTGTTCTGGACTTTTTATCCTTCTTCCTTTTTTCATCTATCTCTTTGGATCTGTCCTTTTCTCGTTCCTTTTCTTTGTCCTGTTCCTTTTCCTTCTCTTTGTCTCGTTCCTTTTCATGCTCTTTTTCCCGCTCCTTGTCTCTGTCCTTTTCCTTGTCCTTTTCCCGTTCTTTTTCTCGTTCTTTGTCCCGGTCTTTGTTTTTCCCCCGTTCCTTTTCTTTTTCACGTTCCTTTTCCCTCTCTCTCTCTTTTTCCCTTTCCTTTTCTCTATCTTTCTCTTTAACTCTTTCCTTTTCCTTCATCTTTTCCCGAGTATCTTTTCTCTTGTCCCTTGAGAAACAAAGAAAGATAAATTGATAACTAAAATAAGTCTCCCCACAGAGACCTCCCTCTTTCTTCAGCAATTAACACAAAACTATTTACAATGGCTACAGACATTACATATAAATTCCTATGTAACTCCAGTGCACACGAAGTTGCTCAACAAAGCAATTACCAGGGTGAGCTGAGTTGTCTGGAAACCTCATGAGTCATACTGACCATCAGGTTCCAATCAGTGGCACTCAAGATTAATCCTTCATTACTAAAAGAATCACAGAAAATTTATTTCTCATTAAAACCCAAACCACTCAAGAAAAATTAATTAGTAACAGAATCATTCATAATTTCTCTAAAACTAACCGTGAACGTGAACGACTCCTTGATTTCCGTCTCTCCCTTGATTTAGAGCGTTTTTTATGTGGGCTCTTAGATCTACGTCTATCCTTCTGTCTTGAACGTGATCTGTTATGGGATCTACTCCTGAAGGAAAATAAGTTGTTAGAAAATCAAAACTTATTCTTAGATTTTCAATTATAAAAAAACTGAAGGACTCTCCTAAGAGAATTAAAAAGTATATCCTAATGGTATTTATCAACATTTAAAAATTTGCCTTACATAATGAGTTAGATTACCAGAAATTAAGTTTATTTACTGGCAACTTTACCAGATATTTTGTCTAGAACACAAAACAAAGAATTTGATAGCTATTTTCTAAGTCATAATTAGGCTATTTCCAAGAAGTAATTTTTTTTAAATTAGTATATGCCTCAATTATAGAAGACAGACATTTTCCACAGTCTAAGTTTTCAATGCCATAAATTGTCTTTCGACTCATCTTGATGGGTAATAATGTAGTGGTTACATAGTTCAAAGTCTTTTTTTTTTTTAGACCAAAAAAAAAAAAAAAAAAATCCAGTATCTTACTGTGTAGAACTACTGTGTAGTTCATTCAGGCTAGCCTGGAAATCACTCTGAAGCTAAAGCTCACACTCATGGTGATCCTCCTGCCTCAACCTTCCAAGTGCTAGGATTGATAACAAGTATGTGCCACCACACCCGGCCAATTCAAAGTAATATCTACACATAGCTGTGTACTGTTTATCACAACAAACATTAAAAATGATGGCTAAGGAAGCACAGGACTTAATGACAGTGCTACTGTGACAGGAAAACTATCTACAAATGTTAGATTTGCAAAGCCTTGACTACAGCTCTAACTATAATCATAGCTATTGAAAGAATACTTTATTACTGAAATTCCCCTAGGCAAAACAACTGTCATTTCCATTCTGAACAGGCCCCCTTTCCAAATGAAGAAATGGGGTTTTGGCAATTTCCTTCATAATGAAGTATCCCAGACACTACTCATTAAAATATAAGACAGATACACATAACTTAAATAATAAAGAGATTAGACTCACCACCAACTTTAGAGTATAACCAGCTGGCTCTGAAAGCCAGCACTGTCATCCACTATCTCTCTGATGCCTTTGGCTAGTCACTAACCTCACAGATTAAAAATCACACCTCCATCTCCTACAGCTATCATGACAATTAAATCATACAATGTATGGAAAACTATCTTGCAGTCTCTGGCACAGAGAAAACACTTAAATTTAATTCTCAGTATCATCATCATCAAAATTTAACACAAATATAAACTTTACATTACATTTTGCATTCAAAGGAGGTCTAATGAACTCCCACAAGTAAGATGATCATCTTGATGGTTATGTTTCAATATATTAAATTACAATATCTATAATGGTCAAATGATCATAATTGTGGTATGTTATGAAATAAAAATATTCCCCAGATAATACTCAATACCTCACAACCCCATATGGACCTTCACACTCAACTTTATATATCCCCATCCCTTTTTTAATATAATTATTTTAAGGCAAGATCTAAATTGGGCAGACAGGGCTTGAACTTGCATCATTTTCCCAGAGTACAGGGATGACAGGTGTGCATCACCATGCTTGGCTTGAAATTTTTTGGGGGGGAGTACCAGGGATCAAACTTGGGACCTTGCACTTGCAAAGCAGGTGGCGGAACCACTGAGCTAAATCCCCAGCACTGAAATCTTATTTCAAAATACATTTTTTGGTTAGTCAAAATTTGTTTTCTTATAGCTAATTTTCAATTACTCATCTATTATATGACTTTAAGGTGTTTGTCTTTATATCACCTGTTTAATATAAGATCATTCAGTTAGTTTAAATCTTTATCAATTAGTATCTGAGAGATGTGAGGGTCAAGTAGTAGATATTAAGACAAAACTATAAAACTGAGGACATTTTTAGTCCACTCATATATATTCACATAGGCTAATCTTTTAAAGTGTCTTTGCTTTTATATGCTTAGTAAAAAGGTTTAAGATTTGTGTTCTAGTTAGCCCTGCTAAAAATATAAACAACTCTTTTGCTTTCCTCAAAGCAGTGCTTTCCAATATTAATAAACTTCTTTTATGAGTATAGCCCTAATAAATATGAGTTAATAATAATAAAAAGAAAAAAAAAAAAAGCACTGATCATTTGGCTTCCTACCTTACCCTGTAGGTCCCGAGAGTTCAAAAGTCACTGCTCAAGAGTAATTATTGTATTTGAATTTTGACATTAAATATTTCATGTCTCTATCTCACCCACTAGTAGTGTTCTGGTTAAGAATGCTAAAGGCAGTGAAGAATAGGTCTAATGTAACCAAAGATAAAGAAGAGTTGTTATTAAGTTTCTGAATTTTAATAATTTACAAAATTATATTTTTAATTAAATTATAAATACATAGCAACTTACCATCATATTGCTTCAAAGTTCATTTGTAAATCATTTGTTTTCCATTAAAACATTATAAAATGCCTTATAATTCCTATGCTATTCTGCAAAGGTTACTTACCTTAAAATTATAATTATAGTATTGGCCACCTTTTCTAAGACTCTTTTAAGAATAAAACGTATCAAATTCGGACAAAGTAGAAATGCATCTCCTAAGAACTAGCCAAAGACACTGCCACAGGAAATCCCCTCTTCCCTTCCTTATAAGAGAAAGGAACAGAAAAAGGAAAGTGGAGCTTATGGGGGAGGAGGGTGGCTCTAATTTTCTAAAAATTTTGTTTTGTTTTTGAGACAGGGCATCACCATGCAATTCAGTCTGGCCTTGAACTCACTTTCAGCCCAGGTTGGCCTTGAACTTGCAGTGATCTTCATGCATCAGCCTCCCAAGTGCTGGGATTATAGGCATTCACTACCAGACCTGGCCTCATTCTTTTTTAACTGACACAAGTAATAATTGTACATATTTATGGGATGATACAGTATAGAAATTCGATACATGTATACAAGGTATAGTGAACAATCACAATAACATCATTTCCAGCTCCTTAAATATTTACTATTTCTTTGTGCTGGGAACCTCTAAACTCTTTTGGTGCTTTGTAAGTATATAACAAATCATTGTAAACTAGTCTTTCAACTGTACTGTGGAACATAAGACCTTATTACTATCATTTAACTGTACTTTAGTAATCATTATTCAACCTTCCTCCACTTCTCTCTTAGGTGACCAGAACTCTTCTTTTACAAAAGCAAATTTTTAAGTTCTCCTAGGTGAACAGTAGCTGTCTTTCTGTTCCTGGAGAAACAAACTCTAGAAGCATCTGCAGATGAGGGGAAAGAGGAGCATGGGCCCAAGAGCAAAGGTTCCTAATAAAGCAAGAGTCAAGAATACCAGTGCCTATTGGCACAGGCTGAAAAGCCAAGAAAGGCCTGCCATCATCTCCTTGACTCCAGGGGGAGACAAGGGCTCTTCCAGGTCAAGAGCCTTAAGCCAAATATCAGAAAGATGCCTTTGTTGGCGGTATAGTAGTGAGCATAGCTGCCTTTCAAATATCAGTAAGATATTTTCTTTTCCCCTCCTTTTAAGAGAAGTCATCCTCTTTTGTATTTATGAAGTCAGTAAAGGGTATGTATCTCTGTATGCATGTTTAATAAAAGTAGAATGTGCTGACTAAAAACAAAATAAAACAAAAGCCTTGGAACATAGATCTACAATATGAAAGTGCTCTCATGACTACCAACCACAATTAATAAATTTCAGTGCAGACAGAATAATAAAAACCCTGGAGAAAGAATATATCCATATATAGAGTAATTAAAACAAAAGTCTTAAAATGAGTAGTGGACAAAATAGGCAAAATATTTGTTTTAATTTCAAAAACACATAAAGCTTTAGATTATCAAGGAAACAATGTTAATCATCAAGTTTTAGTTTTTCCAGCCTTGAAGTTTGACTTTTTCTTATAGTAAACCACTCAGAACAAGATTCAGGACATTGGCCCCTTTTTCCTCAGAGAAATTATTCTTCCACAAAATTTTCTATTTCCTTTAACTCCTTTACCCTAACCATATCGTGTCAACATCTGGAAATGCCCACAGTCTAGTACCCAACTTGCTTTCTCCAACTCTAACATTTCTTGTACATAAAACAAATTACCTTCACTTGATTCTGAATTTGCCTTACTGTAAGATCTAATAAATAATAAAACAATATTCCAAAGATTCTTCAAACTAAGAATAGGGAAGTATATAATAGCAAATAGCTAGAAATATGATTTATTAGAATCAAAGAACAATCATAGTTTTTCATTCCTTGAAAATCTCCTTCATCACAGAAAAACAAGCTAAACTGAGCTTGCTTGTGAGGCTCAACGTACAGTACCCCAGTTCTTTCCTTCACCACAAACCATCTCCTTCTGTAGTACCCCCACAACATGCATACATGCACACTTTTCCATACCACATCAAGATAAGATTGACAACATGCAATTGGGGTACACTATATACCCTTTCAAAGCCCCATTCACACCCTAAAGGCAGAAGACAACAGATTTCTTAAGGTACTTCCAATCAAGATGGTATGCTTTACACTTTGAGTTCTCCTTTGCACCAACCACAAAGCAATGATAGATAAAAGAGAAAATTAAAAAGCTATAGCTATGATAAAAATAGGATAAACACAACACAAACAGAGCTTAACCAAAGGACTATGTCATTGCTGAGGTTCCATGTTACTGCATGGTTTCAGTAGTGGGCACAGGCTCTTATCAGCAGGAGTACCAAGGACTTGAAGTACTCCACTTGGCACATGATCCTGGGGAAATAAAACTGCTTGGAATCACCCCTGGGGTATTCTGGGAATGCACTGGGAGAGAAAAATAGCTGCAACCCAAGCAATACTTTCAGCATAGCCAATAAATATGTTCCCTTTTCTTAATATGAAGAATGAAAAGTTCCTGCCATTTCTATATAAAGACTAGTTTACTATTAGAAAAAATCAAAAGAGCACCTTATTTTTTCGGGTACTAGGGATAAAACCCAGGGTCTCACACATGCTAGGCAAGCTCTACCACTGAGCTACATCCCCAGCCCAAGAAAAGAGCACTTTCAGATAGAAAAACAACATCTAAAACTGAAAATCCATTGAAATATTAAAAAGTATCAGATGAAACTTCATCCTAACTACAGTATTATAATCAAAGCAGTTTCTAAAGGTAACTATACTTCCAGATGAACATTATGAAATTTCTAAATTGTTATTTTAACAAAAATTCATAAATTCTGAAATACAAAATTGAAAAAATATAAAATATGATAGTAGAAAATCTCACCTGTGTTTTGACTGTGATCTTTTCCTTCTAGAATGGGATTTTGAGCTAGACCTGGACTTTGAGCGAGTGTGGGAACGAGATCGACCGCCTTTTCTTTCACTGCTCTTTCCAGACTCTGGGAGGAAAAAACCACTTTGCAGTGTAAGCTCAGAACAATTAAAGATCCCAGTTAATAATTAGGCACAAGTGGAATGTACCACATATAGTGCAAGGGGCCTACTCTCTGTACATCCTCCGCCTGTGCAATTATCCTTCAGAAACATCCAAGAAAGTCATTGCATAAACTCGTTGAGTGCAGCCACCCTGCAGCAGTACATACAAACCAGATGATTATAAACAGCTGTTCGTAATATTTTGTTGCTGCCATAATGTACGATTAAAACATGTCTGCAATTCCTATAACAATGATTTTACATTCTTCCTTTATCCTGCTGGAACTGAAGCTTAAGTTCTGAGTGTTAATTTCAAAAATTCAAAGGATAATTTAGTAACACAAGTTTGTTCCTTTACTTATTATGAATATCTGTATTTTTTTCTAAATCACAGTTCTTTTCTAGCTTTTAAATTAAAACTTTAAGGAAAGTAAGCCTGCTTGATTTCAACAGTTTAAATACATCTGCACTTTCCTTTTTAGCCTCACAATAACACTTTAATTTCAGCCAATCAGTTTGAACAATAATTTTGCTATTAAAATATAAAGAGCTAATTAACTCAGGCTAAAATGCCTCAAAATTTGGGATTATGGGAAAGGACCGATACATTCTAAGTCGTTCTTTGAGTAAGCCACTTACTATTTCTTGAGTTTCATTCTTCTTATTGGTAGAACAAAGGGACTGAACAATACAATTTCTAAAATTCCTTCCAGTTCTAAGATTCTGTGATCTTTAAACTGTGACCTGTGTAACAACACTATATGGCCTTACCTGGTTCAATGGCTGCTGAGATAAATGATTGAGCCTCCCGTACTCGCTTCATTACTTCTTCTAATTCTTTAGCTGCAGCCTGAGGTGTCATCTCAGGGGGTTTTACTATTGCATTGTTGGAGTGATTTATTCTAAATTAAAAATATTGGCATATCACAAATACACACCATATTTTATAAAACATAAAACCCTTAAATGTTTATATGATACTTATTTAAAATCTGAGGACAAGTCAGAAGCACATTTATAAGCTAAATAAAGAATCAACAATTTCACATCCACAATCTCATTCCCACTTCCCTTCATCTCTTGCTAAAAGTGAAAAGGAAAAGGCTACTCCTGCCAACTTCTTTGAATAGCACAAACAGATCAGAGCAAGTATCTACGTAGATTAAAATTATAATAAATCGTAACATTGACAGCAATATTAAAATGAATCCTTTTTAGGCTAAGAGTGTGAGATTCTGTTGTTAATCAGTGTACCCTGGCAGGATGAAGAAGGAAAAGCTCTATATTATATGCACCATTTTAATCAACCCTGTTTCATGGCTTAGACACACTTTTTTTTTTTTTGGTTCAGACAGGGTCTTGCTCATCAGTTCAGGCTGATCTTAAACCCACTATGTAGACCAGGCTTGGCCTCGAACTCTGCGATTCTCCTGCCTCAGCCGCCAAGTGCTGGGATCACAGGTGTGCACCACCACACCCAGGCTAGACACACCTCTAAATGTGGGAGGGATCTGGTAAGACTTTTACTACTAGGCGAGAGAAGCTTCACTGAGGCTTCATCTGAATCGGATATGCAACGCCTTACCTATTCCACAGTGAAGATAAACACCTACTAAGAACAGTTATTTGTCCTTTAACAGCAAAATACTGATCAAACTGTGTAACTAAAACAATCACCTATGAAACAGATAAAATTGTCTGCCTTAATCTGCATAAAATAGAATTTCTAGACTTGAGTATCTGAAAGACTACATAATTTTTTTTTTTACAAACAAGGTCTGAACAAATTCTAAAAGTCAAATGTCTGGTTTAAAACACTGCTAGATATTTGTTTTCTTCCTGGGATTTGAAATTTAGCAAAATTCTTATTACTGAATGTGGTTCAACCTAACACATAAATCTAGTCATGTCACAAAACCAAACCACATCAAAACTTACAGAAAAAGACAATACCATTATGTAAGGTTATGTTACTAGTATATCAGACCTTCAAAACAGAAAATGAGAAAATAAGACAAATGCCCTCAAATACAACTTTAAGAAATTAAAAGGCTAAAATGGCTTATATTTCATTAATCTACTTAAGTTTTCTTTTCCACAAATTACCAGTTACTACTGAAAAGAAAAAAGTCTAATTCCATCCAATATACTTTAATCATTAAAATTTTTTTGTTTAGGATTTCTTACTTCAGTGGCCTGTCTCCAAACATAACTCCATTAAAAGCAAGGGCCCTTGGTACAGAATTTTGGTCTGCAAATTCCACAAAAGCAAACCGAGTTGGCTGAGTCTCATCACCTGCCATCCGCACAAACTTCACTTCTCCAACTTGTTTAAAAAATTCAAGTAGTTGATCAGCTGTCGTTGTCTGAGGAAACCAAGTTGACACTTTTAATAATGTATTCTTTCAAAAAAATCAAGTATATATTACTTTACCAATATGAGTTTTAAGAAGAGAGAGTAAGAGGTACTGCAACTTGGTTTCTTCTTTTATATAGTTACCTGGGAATTCAAATTTCCAACATAGACTGTTCTCCTAATTTCATCAATTTTGGAAGGATCTACATTTCCCATTAGTGGTGGTTGTGGTATCTCTCCAAGTGTTGCAATGTTGGGATCTAGCGCTGCTGCTGGTATAGCTCCCAAACTGCTAAGTGAAACTCCAAGCTATAAGGGGAAAAAAACAAATACAACAGCATACATTTTCTATTAATATCTAAAACTACCATTCTCTAATCTTGAAAAATGGATCAACTTAACAAAAATGAACAACTAAGGACTCTTACCTTTAAGCTACGCATTCTTCTGAATTATTAAAAGTGAGGTCACTTTAGTTTTGAGAGACTCATTAAAAGTAGTTATGCTCTATAACAATATTACCATTGTTCCCAGAGAAGATACAAGGTCACATTACTGGGAGACTCTGGTTACAATATTTTCATAAACTACTAAATATGTAACTCTTTCTTACAGGTGTTTGTGTGAAAGCATCTTATTTAATATGTGTTGGTGATTTACCACAACTAAGAATATTCTGTTCCTCTAACACACACAATTTGTTCCTAAAAGCACTTTCATTAGCATATGTATGGTGGCTTGTCTACACAGCAAAATAACCAAAAACACAAAACTTCAAAAAAATGTAGCACTAAACAAACCACAAAAGTATGCTGGTTTTACAGCATGAGTGTCAAAACAGAAGGCAAAGTGGCAATTTGACTTTATTGAAAATAAGCACAATTAGCATTTTCTCTGTGTATTTCTGTAAACAGCTTCAAAGTATTGCAAATAGTGATTTCAGGTTTCAATCGATTTTGACTTATTAAGTGAATTCATGAATACAGAATTCACAAATAAGAGTCAACTGTAGTTGGTCATTCAAAACTATCAATTCAATGAATTCCTAATCATTTTCACAGCATCTCATTTTGCTGAGTTATTAACTTAAACCTCAGTAAACCTGAAAATAGAGACAAACTTCACCTGAGAAATATCTAAAATACTAAGTTCTTAAATATGGTATGGTAGGAAAAGAAAAAAACCCTTCATCTTCCCAGAACATTAATAAATTCACACATTAAAGAATATGTTGTTTTGGGAAATACTGACGACGATTGAACCCAGGATCTTCACACTAAGCTACATTCCCAATCCTTTATTTATTTTCAAATTCTGAGACAAGGTCTTGCTAACAGTTGAAACTGCAACTTATGACCCTCCTGGCTCAGCTTCCCACCATGCAGAGAAAACAGAATTTTTTTTTATTTTTTTGAGACAGGGTCTCACTATGTAGTTGAGACTGACCTGGAACTATGTGGCCCAGGCTGATCTCGAACTCACAGCAATCCTCCTGCCTCAGCCTCCCAAGTGCTGGGATTACAGGCATGCACCACCACACCCGGCTACAATGTTATTTTTAATGTAACTTAAACTGAAACAGAAAGATCTAGAATGGGAAAATGGGAAAAATTTTCAAAATTAACACAAAGATTTTTCAAGGAAAAAAACACAACCACTTTCATTTACACTACTCCAGAAAATCTTGACTACAAATGTGCTATACATTACTAAGATTTAACAACTGTTTAGTAATGGTACTTCCCAAAGGTAAAAACACAATCCATAAAACCAGTGTCACTTCTTTCTGCCACAGCAGCCAGTCTGATCTTTTAAAAACATGTCAAACTAGGCTGGGGATTTAGCTCAGTGGCACTGCACCTGCCTTGCAAGCACAGTCCTGAGTTCAATACCCAGTACAAAATAAATAAATTAAAATAAAATAAAATAAAAATAACAACTGAAGTAGATAGTGTCACTTCTTTCTGCCACAGCAGCCAGTCTGATCTTTTAAAAACATGTCAAACTAGGCTGGGGATTTAGCTCAGTGGCACTGCACCTGCCTTGCAAGCACTCTCCTGAGTTCAATACCCAGTACAAAATAAATAAATTAATTAAAATAAAATAAAATAAAAATAACAAATCTGAAGTAGAAACAGTTCTCCAAGCTTCTTATCCTGATTACATAGTTCAGTGCTCACCTCTTTTATAATATATACTTCCTTATGACAGTACTTACTGTAGTCAAAGGATTTGGGGTTGGTATAGGAAGCAATCCTGCACCAGGCATCAGACTTGTCATGGTTGGAGCAGGAGCCAATAAAGAGAGGGCTTTGGATTCCTCTGGGATTTTACCTGCAGAAGCAAGTTCCAAACATTATGGAAAGCAGAAACACCACACCACCTTTACACTATGATTTTACAATTACCCTTGCACTTAAAAAAATAATAATAATAAATGAATCTATCTATCACATCTGCATAAAGAAATAAATAAGAACTTAAGTCTTTCCTTTTAGCCTGCTCTACTAGGAAAAATAAAAGTGAGCAAAACTTCAAAGACTAACAATCTCATTAATGGAATATTATTTTAAAAATTGAATAATGTAGACAATTATTTAACACTTTGAGCTATGGGTCACCTGTACTGGAAACTTAATGTTCATGAACCAAACGATATCAAGCATGGACGCTTTCCCAGGACGGTGTTTTCGCGGTGATCGAAAGTTGTGTTACACATGACAACCGTTCGTGTTGGCTGCATCACTAATAGCACACAGAACATCAGATACAGAAAAGAAGAACATTTTTTAAAGTTTAATCCCCAGAAATGGCAAATAACCAAATTAGTCAAAAAAATGAAAAAGAAAAAACAAATATGTGCGAATTGAAATTTGATCCTTAATGAGTGTCCCTATCCTGCTGCTCAAACTACCTACTTGTGATGCAAACAATTTCAATAACCCTTCAACAGATTCCATTCAATTTCAAGTAAACAGAAGAAAACAAAACCTACTTCATATAATCATCCTCAATTTACAAGGGAAATCCACACCTACTCAGTTCATAAGGCATCTCACCAGTATCAGTGATGTCTAAAGAATATGCCTTGGGAAATTGCTAAAAAAAATTTTAAGAATAAAAAAAGTCCCCTAGTCTCTAAAAACTTCTTAAAAATACTTTTAGAACCAATTAAATGTATGCTTATCTGAAGAGAGGTAGTAAGCTTGTCTTGCTTATAAATATTTTAACTGTAAAAACAGTAATACTAAAACAATCTTAGTAAAAAAAATGTCTACAACATGAAAAACGAAACAAGCACATGATGTGCCATGTTTAATTGCTGAATTTTTGTCAATTAATTCTGACAGACTAAAACTTCCGTATTTTTCCTTATCTTCTCACCAAAATAAAGTGTACTGAAAAACTGCAGGTATATTTATTTATAACTACTCATCTGCTATCTGGCTATGCATTTCTACTACAAACCTGTCAGAAGTATTTTAAAACAGTGTACAAAATCACAGTAAGTTGAAATATATGTATTAAATTTTCAAAAGTACCATGCCTGGTTTCAGAGGTAAAAACCCTACCTTAAATCAACTAGATGGGCAGAAATAAACCTCTAAACAATATTATCTGAATGTATCTCTAAACATAGATAAAATTTAAAAACTTGTTTTAAATAAGGATTGTCTTATCTATAGAAACAGAATAAAAATTACATTAGCTTTAGCAAATGCCTATTTTTAAACTTTGCAGTAGCATCCAAGCTATCATTTTGACTAATTTCAAAAACAATTATTTCAATCTAAACTCTGGAGAACAGATTTCTTAACATGCACAAAGAAAATAAAAAGTAGGTTGACTTTATTGGACAATGAATAACAATAATTTGTTTTATATGTATTAGTTACTAGTATTAACATGTACTTATACTCAGATATATACTATTTATATTGATACCACACTCAAGTCATCTATTATAAACAGGTATTATTTTTTAAAGAGATCTGTAAAACCTGAACTTGATAACCAACCAACCAGGGTCCTGAAGTGCGTGCAAACTCTAGACTTCAATACACTAATTTACACACCTAAATAAGGGTGCTAATCTAGTACAGATGTGCCAAATTTAGTATTACTTGCCAATAAGCACAACTATCCATAAAGACAGTGTAAAAAGACTACACCAATGAAATGGATTTTTCAACATGGGCTAAAAGTTGATTACATGCTATTATGGAAGTCTCACTTCTGGGTTAAATATCAGCAGGTTGTCAGATTCTCATTGTCTTTCATGATAGTAATAACTATAAATCTGTAACTATTAAGTACAATAATATGTGTTATTCTATTAACTTGAGGAAAAATTCCATTGCTTAATTTTCAAAATAAAGTTGTATCAAGTTTATCTTCTAATTACTATCAGATTGTATAAAAGTATAAAACAAATAATCATTTAGCATTTTTCCCAAGCTGTACTACTCAAAGACAATTGAGAGGAAAAACAACATCTCTCACATTATTAAAGTATAACCTCTAAAGCCATTTATAAGCTAGTAACATCTGAAGAATTTTCAACTTCAAAAACTCAAGCATACACAAAGTTTGCTTACACATGCAAGTAATTAATAGTGTCTCAAATATCCATTCCCCACATAGGCAACAAAGTCTTAAGACAAGGAAATATAAGTTGTATAACCACCATAAAAGTGAAAGACTCTCCCTGCCCTACCTCCAGATAGCTGTAAGAAATTTACTTATTTTCCTTGATGACTTTGTATGCCTAGAATTCTAGGGGAAAGAATGAAAATGAAAAGCCATCAGTTGGTTTTTGTGAGAGATGTAGACTTGGAAAAAAAAAAAAAAAAACTAAAAATGTTGTACTGAGATCACAAAGTGTTCCTAAGATTCCTGTTTTGTTTCAAGAACAAAATGTACCTGATCAATCTCTTAAGTACCCATTAAGACCCACTGAGCTTCAAAACACCATATTCTTCTAACTTACTGCATGAAAATTTATCTTAAGGTTGAGCTCTGTTAATCATCTCCTGATATAATTTGCAACACGTTATAAACCTTAATGGAATACCATTTACAAAGAACTGGAAAACCAGCTCACAAGTTAAAGTGAAAGAGATTTAACAAAACAAAAACAAAAACAAAAAAAAAGGGACAAAATAAAGAAAAAGAAATGAAATCAAAGTAAAACAATAAAAAACAGAGACAGGGCGTCCATCTTCTGCGGTTCAGACTCCGATCTCATTTCCCCAATGAAGGTTTCACTTGACGGCAGGTTTAGTGGCATGGCAAACAATGCCTAACTCAGGCAAGTGTAACAGGTCTGCCTTGGCCAGTCTAGTCATCTAATAATGCACAAATATCACATAGAGAAAACATACAAAACCAAATTAATAGTCAAAATCCATCTACCAGAAAATGTGGACATAAATTTATGACTGATGATTAGGCTGACACCTTTGTTATGTTTGACCTTATCTTTTCTAAGTGTCAACATTTATAAAAAGAAATCTGAAATGCACGCAACAACAAAAGAGGTCATATTTACACAAGTATAATGAAAGTATACTTTATTTTGAAATGGCATATTTTATAAACAATAGTTAATACTTAAATATGTATGAACCCATTACACATCAAACATTACTTATACATCTTAGATCCTGTTATTGTCTGAACTAAAACTAGCAAATTGAAAGAAATTAAAACGCTTTTCTTAAACTTTCTATGGTTTTTCTCATTTATGTCATGACACTGTTTCTATGATATCAAGGAAAGAATGCAGTCTGTGAAGTGTCCACAGACTGCTCATAGCACCACAGCACGTCTCCTCTTATAGAAATCCTCCACGGAAACATTTTCCTTGGGTTTACTTCAAATTCACTCTGCTAACTTTTTTAGTACAAGAATGCATTAATTCTTTGCTGCACTTTATATTCAGACTTTCACTGTGAAATTCTTCAATTTCCACAAATTCATCACTTTTGTATTTAACTAAAAAAAAGTATACAAATGTTTTCTTGTACTAGAAATTTTCTAATATGTTATTTTGTTTTTTTTGGTACCAGGGAGTGAACTCAGGTCCTTGAGCTTGTGAGGCAGGCAGCAGAACCACTGAGAGAAATCCTCAGCCTCTTAATTTCTAATGCTATTAGTAATGTTAAGTTCTTTTTATGCCAGTGTTTTAAAATACTTCTCAATTGCAAAAAAGTGTGCTTAAATTTTTGTGTTCAAATAAAACTTTGTATCAAAATAATATAAAAAATATTTAAAACCTGCAATTCAATGTGCATTTACCCATCTCTATTAAATAAACAGTAAAAGGAACCTCTTCTGCATGCCAATAACCTTGAACATCTATGACAAATAACAGGGCTTCTCTAATGTACAAAAGGTTTTATGGGAATAAATTAAGGTCCCAAATAAAGCAACGCTTACAAAAAATTTTTCTTTAGAATTCAATAATGATCATTATAAAGAGCCTGTGCTGTTGGTGGAATTTTGATACGGTATTTCAGATTAATATATCTTCTATTTGGTTTCTTTTTTCCTACAGTTTCTTGACATGTAATTTCAGTAAAAACTATATAAAATTAAATCATTAACCATCTCTTTTCTCACCTCATTCTCAAATTTTGGACTCATTGTACCCTTAACAGAACATCAGATAAGGATAAATACTTGTTACAAATTAACAAATAATTAACTTTAACTTATTTTTATTTTCCCTACCCACTCTAAGCCCTAAAACATGGGCAAGACATTTTCAAATTTATCTGAAAAAATTCAGAATGTACTATTCTCAGATTTCAAAACTATCTTCTACTCACTGTATTTAACTGTTTTTAACATTCCAGAAAAGGCATTCTAAAATAAGCATTAAAAACCTGAAAGTGGGAAAAGATGCTTATTATACACTATTATTTTAATGTTAAATGGTCACTACAAAAGATTTGAATTAAAAATTATATATGAAAACCCAATAAATTGTTTCTGATAAATTTTAACACTGTAAATTACCACCATCCACAGAAAATATCTATTTTTAAGGACACTTCAATCTGCCATAACCCAATTCTAAAATCCATGTATACATGCCATATTCAGTGCTCTAAATGAAAGTTAATTACACACCAGAACTGTCAAAATTCAGCACAGCCTATTATTATGTGAGTAGCTCTGTAAAAAGAAGTTACTAAAAAATAATTAGTAATAATTAGCTCTTAAAGCAGTTTAAAGCATTAAATTTAACACGTAACTAAAGGCCTCTGGCCCTGTTCTTATCTTCAATAACTATTTTCTTGATGAAAGCTTTGAAAAATCGTTTTCCATGAATTTTTTCAATTATCCACAGGCCAATGTAAGAAAACAATCCAGTTGCACTGCAAACAAGTACACTGAATACAAAAGAATAGTCTCATGGTAACAATTAAGGTAAATTACTTTAAAAGAATAGTTGAAAGTATAGATATTTTTCTTTTAATTAACCCAGAAATTTAACATATACTTTTTATTTGTAATACTATTAACACTGTTAATAAATGTTTATTTACATACTTAAAATAATTACCCACAGCAACTTAAAACTATTTTTATAATTTCATAAAGCTCTCTTGAGAATCCAAAAATTGACTATAGGAAACCAAAGGAAATTAGAGAAGCCAAGTACTTAATGAATTTTTTAAATGCTATGTTACAAAATCTCAAATGTAGACAAGTAATAAATTAACCACTTTAATTTACTATTAGATAAAAATTCTTTCTCTACATTTCACCTTTGTGCACTCTCTCTCTCACATATACACACACACACAAACACACTTCCCAGAGTACTGCCTACTTGCTAATCTTTTAGGACAGAAGGGTGCAGTAATAGGACAGAGATTAAAACAATAGAAAAAAAATGTGAGATACCAACCTTCTGCACAGGGAACAACTATCAGAGCTCTGTCAATAAAAACCGTGTTAGTTAGATGCTGGGCCACACCAACACTTGATGGGTCACGAAACTTAACATAACATACTTTGGAGGAAAAAGCAAGAGGTGCATTGCTGCAAGATAAAAAGAAAAACAACTCAATAAACATTTGCTTGTGTCTGTCATTTTCACTTAAAATTTCTTTCTCACATCTTTACATAAACTTAACTAATCGAGTTTAGAAAAATCTTGTTACTAGGGTTCATTAAAACATAAAATGGCAAAACTCATGCAGTAGTGATTTGTCTGACAAGAGACAAGCCTAAAGCTTTACATGTAAAACTTGAAAAAACAAATAGTCAATCCTTAATCTGAGTCAATAGCTGGTAAAAAAAAAGGAGGTTCGATCAGTCTGTAAATTCCATACGTAGGCAAAATCCTCATACAAAAACTTCGGCCTTCAAACTTCAATTCTTTCTAAATGTCATTCCCTAAATCTGAAGAATCCCAATTCTTCCTATATGTGATTTCCCAGTGTTTAAGTCTGAACGTGGCTATATTTATCTCTATGACAATATATGCAATGCTTTGACTCAGAAAACTGGGTAAGGGAGCTTTTTGGTGAGTCTGGTATGAAATTTGAATTAAACCACCTTAGGCAGAGCAGGTAAACTGAGTTGACTACAAAAGGGGTAGAACTGCTTTGTTTTTCCAACTTTAATTATCTTTACTAATTATGTTTATATATGCATGTGTGTACATATATGTTTCAGTTTTAAATATCAATATATTTTATTATACTGTTTGGTCAATTGCATAAATAATTCAAAACAGTTTTTTGTGTTTGTGCTCAGGGCTGAATCCAGGGCTTCATGCATGTGAGGTACTCACTGTACTACAGAGCTGCACCCTGAGACTCTCAAAATGGTTTTTTAAATTCTTGGGGGAGGTGTTGTTTGGTATGTAGTTCAGCCTGGCTTTGTACTCATTATATAGCACAGGGTGGCCTCGAACCCTTGGTGATCCTCCTACAATACTGGGATTACAGGTGCATGCCACCAACCCCACTAAATTCTTGATTACTTGAAAGATTAAGGTTTGCATAAGACTAAAAATTGAATGATTAGACTAAATCCTAACTTTGGCATTTACTAGCTCTCAGACTGTGGTCAACTTCCTAGACCTGTTTGTAAACCAAAGTAAATTATTAATGCACAAGTTACATATGATGTTTTTCAAATGATCTTTTTTTAGTATGAAAAGAAAAATCTTAAATGTTTTAAATGATTGTACATTATGTTATAGATTTGGTATATAGCTAGGTCTTTTTTTTTTCTTGCTCTTTAGCAAGAAAATTACAAACTTTAATGAAAACTGATTATAGATACGATATCAAAATGATTGCCCATAGCTGGGCGTGGTGGCACACACCTATAATCCCAGCACTCGGGAGGCTGAGGCAGGAGGATCGCTGTGAGTTTGAGACCAGCCTGCACTACATAGTGAGTTCCAGGTCAGTCTTAACTACATAGTGAGACCCTGACTCAAAAAACCAAAAAAAAAAAAGATTGCCCAGGAAGGTAGTATGTTTTGGAATTTAACAAGATATGTTCCTATTGTGGAAAAATTCCTTTCATTTGTTCTGTTCATTTTACTATATTTTGCTATATTAAACTGAATCAAATGGACTAGAGTCCACATTACATTGCACAATCGCATATAAAATTTTCTTTGTAAAAATCTGGAAAATCACATGGCTGGCTATCTAGCCTGAGAGGGGTCTGATATATACAAAAGACCTTAATTTAATTTCATATTCGAATATTTCTAAGACTACAGTGGAGATTTTAGAGTTTTTTGTTGTTGCTTTTAGTTGTTAGGGATTCATGGAAGGGTTCCCAAGCATACTATGTAAAGTGCTCTACCTCTGAGCTACATCCCCAACTTCACTTTTAGAGACTTAAACCATTACCTTTATATTACCAAATCTCTAATTAGGCCTCTCCTGAGAATTACACTTCCAGACCCAACAATATGCTGAATACTAATATACTTTAATCCACCCCTAACTCATTAATTCCAAAATATATTCAATATACTCCTTTATTACCAACACTGCCCTATGTACTTTACATCTCAGTTAAATATACCATCACATTTCCCTAGTCTAAATTTGAGTTACTAGTGTGATAATTATTAGTGCTATTTACCAAATATTTCCAAAGCTTCTTCTGGATATACAGTAAAATGCCATTTTTCTATTCCCTGAACTTAGATGTGGCCACTAACTACATTTAATCAATTAAATGTCAGCAGTTCTAAAAATGTAGAGAGCCCCTGCTTGGCACATTTCCTATCACAGTAAACAGCAAGTTTCATGAAATACAGGAATGATTTGTTGGCTTCATCCCAGAGTGCCCCAATGAGAAGAGTACCCAATTCCACCATCTTATAGTAAAAAATACCCTAGTAAACTGGGATTTGGGTTGTTTTTTAAACCCTGCCTGTTCTGAATGACTTATCATCCTTTATGTTCTCATCCAATCAGTCAATAAACCCTATTGAGACATCTGCCAAATATTTTGTCACAATAATATTTTCATCATTCTCATTACCAATGCCTTTATTCAGTCCCTCACCATTTTTCACCTAGATTACTACCATGGCTGCCATCCTATCACACTGTGTTCAAAAAGCCACTGTAGTGATCCTTCTAAACTCTGAAATGCATTTCATTTCACAGATTAACTTTCCTCAAAGGCCCCCTCTGTTCCTGCTTCATCATCTAAGACATCCAATCCAAAACTCCAGGTATACAAATAGTGTGGTTGTAAAAACACATCATAAACACGTGGGTCTTTGTACGTTCTATTCTATCTAGCTATGATGTACTTTCTACACCTGCCTTCCGAATGATAGTTTCACTTTTCTTCGTCTCAAATTTCAAGTCTTTTGATAAAACATCTTAATAGATCACACTGATATCTAATGCAAACACATTCTACATAGCTTCAGCACAGGCATTATCACAATTCCTTACATGAAACCCTCAATAAAGCCTCTGAGCTTTCCCGGCCAAAACTGATTAGACACTTGTCCCAAGGATCCATTTTTCTGGTTGACCAGCAACCTGTAATTTAGGTAGTCAAGTTTGACAAATGACATCTAACAATCAAATTCTTTCTGCTAGGCGGGAAAATATCTTGGCCCAAATGATGAGGAAGTATAAAACAGTTCTGCAAAGAAACAGGCCAAACACACAGAAACAATTAGCTGACAATAAAACCTCCTCAGAAAGTCACACTGACTGCTGATAACCTTTCTGGTTCCTAGTCCCAGTCTCCCTGAGGCCTGGCTGTTCTGTAGTTATTAAGTCTTTATTCTTCAATTTACTGGTTTCCTTTTAATAAACAATGTCTCTTCTTAAGCTAGATTGAATAACACTGTTTCTGTCCTTTGCAACCAAAAGAATCCTATGATATACAATGACCTACTTAAACCCTAACAACTGCAACAGCAATACTTTTAGCCCTGAGATCATTAGGAGACTGAAAAGACACCACTAAAGCTATACTTCCTGAAGTGATAGATCCTTTTGTGATCAATACTCAAGTAATCACTACTGAAAATTAAAAGCTTATTCCCAAATATCCCTAGTTGTAACTTGATAGGAAATGTAAGACTGATTTGGAAATAAACTGTGTATTAAACTCCTCCAAGATGTGAAAAGCTCAGGAACCGGTTGAAAACGGTCTCTTCTAAATCACATTATTATGGAGCATGGATATGAAGTCAAGCTACCTCAAAGCTTTATTCCTGTGTCCTGTTCTTAATCCTGTGCCCTGACTCCTACGTCTTTAATCCTTTTCCTAATCCTATGTCCAATTACATTTCTTGAAATAATAAAGCCCAGCTTTTTTTTCGTTTTTTGTGAGACAGGGTCTCACTATGTAGTTTAAGCTGGCCTTGTACTCACTATGTAGCCCAGGTTGGCTTGGAACTTGCAACAGTCCTCCTGCCTCAGCTCAGCTTTATTTTACAAAACTGTAAATATTTAAGCTTTCAGAAGAGGTGGTAAAATTTTATGTTGAACTCTACAGACTAAAATAGAGTAGCAAACCTCAACAAAGGTAAGTATCTCAGGAAATAAAACTGTTATTTATAAATCAGCATGTTTCCAAATCTTCTATTTCACTTTTTCTCCAGTATATCTAAACTATCAAACAGATCTATTTTCCTACCTTTTTAAATTAATTTACTGCAGTGATGGTTATCAAACCAAAGCCTCTGAGCCTCTTGTAGCACCTAGATTTAAACAGTCATTTTAAAATGTATTTTAACCTACAGTTTTAACTTTAAAAAGCAGGTGTATATGTATATTCTAGTTCATCTAAATGTAATCCTCTATAAAAAGTAGTGCACACATCTTAATTTTAGTTTGACCTCAACTGTTGAATCTCAAATTTTGCTTTTAAATATTTTTTTAATTATTTTTCAAAACAATCAGAATTTCTCACTGAGTGTTAAACGCAGACAACAAAGAATCAACTTCTGTGCATCTATTAAATTTGCTGGGTCCTAAGTGATTATTTTTCATTTAACATGGTGATGGCACTGTACAATCTTTCCAAAAGCCAATGTGATAATAATATGTGCAATATTTTATTAGTGTATTAGTATAGATTCTTTAAAGAATCACAAAGGACATAATTCAAAACATAGCCAAAGTAGTTTTATGTATAAAAATATTAATAAACACATCATTTATAACAAGATTTTCTTACAGGACTCCAATGGTACTATGGATAGCACAATTCCTCCTTTGGTTATACTTTATGAAATGATGACATATAAAAAGGACTACAGGGAAATACAATGGAAGGTATTGTGATAGGGTGATAAGATCACAGATTTTTCTTTTCTCTGTTTTCCATAAAGCTGCTGTTTAGACTATATTAATTTTTAACTAAACTTAAAGAGTTGATACATTTCTCTTGTGTTCTTACAAGTTTTACAGACCAGAGAAATGAAGGAAACTGGCAAGCCAAAAAACAACAACAAAAAAAAAATCCACAGGTAAAATCTCCAGTGTTAGAAATCAGGATAGAATTAGCCTTTCCAAGTCAGCCAACTGAAAAAGAGCATAGGGAGCTTCCGTGCACTGGTTACACAGGTATGTTTACTTTGTAAAAAGATTACTGAACTGTACTCTTGATCTGTTCATTTTTCTGTATGTACATTATACCTTCAAGAAAAATACTGAAAAAACATGTATTTCTTACTTTTATGGAAAGGTTTTCATGAGCTATGAAATTTACACATAGTGCAAAAAAGTTAAAATAGTAATTCTGGTTATTTTTAATCATCCAGCAACACAAAAAAAGTCAAACTACAAATAATTCTTTTTTTGCAAATAAGAATTCTTAATGTTCAAAAATTAAAGTGAAACTGAATCACTGTCTCATGCAAAATAATTAAATTTTTTAAATCTAAGCTTTCATGTCTAATATGTTGTGTTGTGTGCACTAGGAACTAAATTGAGGGTCACAGCACTCTCCATAAGCCATCAGCCACTAAGGTCCATAAAATGTTTTGGTTTTGGTACTGGGGATTGAACTTGGGACCTTGCACTTGCAAGGGAGGCGGGAGAAGCACTGAGCTAATTCCCCAGGCCCATAAAATTTTAAAAAGAAACTGTTTTCACATTCTACTTAAGAAATCTATTTTCTATTTTAAATCAAATAAATTTCTATTCAACTTCCAAAGAGTAATCACAAAATACTGTTTACATGACACTGCAAAACAAGTTATATCTTCAATACAACTATTACTACATTTTTATGTTTCAGCCAAAATCCACAAACACTTCTTTAATATAAAGACCAAGTAGGCCGGAGATTTAGCTCAGCACCACCACACCTGTCTGGCAAGCACAAGGTCCTGAGTTCGATCCCTAGTACAGAAAAAAATATATATTATAAATAAAGACCCCCAGTACAGAAAATATATATTATAAATAAAGACCAAGTATTGATAATTTTAGAGCAGAAAACCTGTTAATCACCCATGTTAACATTGCCGCAAAACTAAAATAGGAGATCTAGTAATGCACTTAAGGAAAAATTGCAGTATTTAAGAATTTTACCTGGCTTTTATTATATTTATGCTATAATTGTGCCAAATGTATTACAATTTGTGACACATAACTCCATTTTAATACATTATATGTGTAAGAGCTTTGTATTCTCTGCCCTTTAAACTCAAATGACATTTAATTTCAAAAGTACAGACCATTACTGACTATCAGTTAATAACGGGCAGTGTACTGCAACCCAAACTCAAGTTTCAACAATACAAATGGTATTATGTTGGCAATGAAAAATAGTGATATATTTCTTACAAGATATCCAACTACCCCAAGGTTAATTTATAATAGTTCGTGTATTTTAGTAATTGATTCAAACTCAGACTACACCGCTCTTTCAACCACTTCAAATGTTAAGAAATGCTGAGTACGTAACAGGTGAAAGCATCTTCAAAAGTTAAAGATAAAGCTATAATATCATAGGAAATCAATCTCTTACACAGTTATTTTTGTTGGGGTTTTTTTTGAGACAGGTTCTCACCATGTTATCCAGGCTGGGCTTGAACTTGCAATCCTCCTGCCTCAGACTCAAGAGTACTGGGATTACAAACCTGCACCCCCATGCCCAGCACTTTCTCACTATTCTTGTCATAAATGTATCACTTGAGCCCGGCAGGGTGAAGTATGCCTGTAATCTCAGCATTTGGGAAACTAAAGCAGGAGACTGCTGTGAATTCAAGGCCAGCTTGAACTACACATAGGGAGACCCCATCTCAAAAAAACCAAAAAAGTAAATTTAAAAAGTCTAACTTGCTGGGCAGTGCAGGCCTGCAATCCCATAATCCCAGCACTCTGGGAGACTGAGCACTCTGAGATAAAAGGATTGAAAGTTAAAGCAGTCTGTGCAATTCTGCAATTTAGTGAAACCGTGACTCAAAATTTTTAAAAAAAAGGACTGAGATGTATGATGGAAAGGTCTGTTCTAGATGAGAGAAAACTAAATACTAGGGGTGGACACAACCTATATCCAAAAAAGAGAACTACTCAGGAAATACTGTTAACTAAAGCAATGAATGCATATTTTGGGGAATACAACTGTTCAATATATTATTTCAACGTTTTTGTGTGCATGAAATATTTCATAACAAAAAATTGAGAAAAACTTAAAAAGCAAAATGTATTCAAACACATCTTTTATCAATACACTGTAGTGCTGCTATCTACTTACAAATAAAAAACAAAATACATCTATTTGCATCACTATAAAATAAACCAAGTATATCAAATGTCAAGTTTTTTTAAAGAAAGAAATCATGAGCTGGGTGTGGTGGCGCACGCCTGTAATGCCAGCACTCAGGAGGCTGAGACAGAAGGATCGCTGTGAGTTTGAGACCAGCCTGGGATACATAGTGAGTTCCAGGTCAGTCTCAACTACATAGTGAGATCCAAAAAAACAGAAGAAAAAAAATAAAATAAAAAGAAAGAAATCATGGCCTGGGCGTGGTGGCTTGCTCTTGCGGGCTAATCCTGCAGGACCGCTGTGAGTTGGGCCAGTCTAGACTACATATTAAGTTCAAGGCCAGCCTGAACTACACTCTGTCACAAAAAACAAACAAGCAAAACAAATCGTGGGCAAGTACTTCTTCCTTCAAAAGATTTTTTTAATACAATGAAAAAACACTGTAGAACTTCATATTCTAAGACCTATCTCCCACCTCAAAAAAATAATAATAGTTTGTGTAATAAACTGAAGAATGTGCAAACCCCCACGAGTTTTCTGATTAAATAATATCACATAATGGAAATTTACCACTTCAAAATACATTACATTATTTGGGAAGTGGCCGCGACTCGTGAACGCCAGTTAAGATCCGGACTTTACATACAAGTACATACAGAGCAGGGATAATCTTTCACCGATTTACAATTTTTTTTTGAAAGGTTAGGGCTAGTGTGACCTTCCGGAAGGAAAATTCAATCTGTTAATCAAAGCGTGAATACAGAGGTTTTTAATGAACGTGGGTGCACTAGATTAGATAAACTAAAATGATGCTGAATTTCTGACACCACCCTGGAAAACAAAAACAGTCCTAAGTGCATCTTGTCTTCAGGCGCAGGCTTTCTCATCAGCATTAACAGCCTGACTTTAGGGTCTTAGGAACTGGGCAGCTGCTTAGGCGCAGTCTCCGCGATCTTCAGAGAGCACAAACGTTAGCAGACGTTTACCATGAGGACTACTCCAGGTCCACCTGCGGCCATCTTAAGTTCGGGGGAGGGAAACTGGCATAGCGCACCAATTCCAAGGAGGCCGGAAGGGTGGCACAGCAAACGAAAGAAACCTTTCCCAATTATTTGTCAGGGTTCGGGCTCGGTGCAGCGATTAACTCGCAAATCCGACTACCAAGGAAGGCAGGAAGGCGAGACCTCAGGGCCGCGGACCCAGTGCCCTCATCAAACATGGGCACCAAGGTAAGGCCCTGCGGTCACGTGACAGGCGCCGCGCGCCCGCGCTCCCCCCACGCCTCGGCTCCCCAGGTCCCTATGGCGCCCGCGCCCCTCCCCCAGCAGAAATCGGCACTTACTCGGGGGGGTAAAGCCGCAGCTCCTCTATTTCTCCTAGGAAGGAAAAAAGCGTTCGCATCTGCTCGCTGGTCACCGCCGAAGATAGATTCGTCACCTGAATTACCGCTGTCGGGGTAAGGCCGAAGCCTAAGCCCAAACCGAAGCCGCCACCGCTGTTCATCGCGATCCCGCTTGCCAATACCGCTGCCTTCCCGCTCCCCAACGTCTACGACGCGTCAGCTACCGAGCCGGGAAAGCGGAGGACGCGCGGCCACGAGCGCGCCCCCGCTGGCGAATTCAAGGCGCCGG